>NC_043703.1:113727824-113781592 GCF_006229205.1 Suricata suricatta
TGCGACGACGCCGCGGCCTCCCGCCCGCGCCCGCTCGCTCCCGCGGCCCTCGCTCGCCTCGCGCCGGCAGTTTTGGGCCTACACCTCCCCTCCCCCCGCCAGCCACCAAAGACTTGACCACGTAACGAGCCCAACTCCCCCGAACGCCGCTCGCCGCTCGCCATGGATGCCGGTGTGACTGAAAGTGGACTAAATGTGACTCTCACCATTCGGCTGCTTATGCACGGAAAAGAAGTAGGAAGCATCATTGGGAAGAAAGGGGAGTCGGTTAAGAGGATCCGCGAGGAGAGTGGCGCGCGGATCAACATCTCGGAGGGGAATTGTCCGGAGAGAATCATCACTCTGACCGGCCCTACCAATGCCATCTTTAAGGCCTTCGCTATGATCATCGACAAGCTGGAAGAAGATATTAACAGCTCCATGACCAACAGCACGGCGGCCAGCAGGCCCCCGGTCACCCTGAGGCTGGTCGTGCCGGCCACCCAGTGCGGCTCCCTGATTGGGAAAGGCGGGTGTAAGATCAAAGAGATCCGCGAGAGCACGGGGGCCCAGGTCCAGGTGGCGGGGGATATGCTGCCCAACTCCACCGAGCGGGCCATCACCATTGCTGGCGTGCCGCAGTCTGTCACCGAGTGTGTCAAGCAGATCTGCCTGGTCATGCTGGAGACGCTCTCCCAGTCTCCGCAAGGGAGAGTCATGACCATTCCGTACCAGCCCATGCCGGCCAGCTCTCCAGTTATCTGTGCGGGCGGCCAAGATCGGTGCAGCGACGCTGCGGGCTACCCACATGCCACCCATGACCTGGAGGGACCACCTCTAGATGCCTACTCGATTCAAGGACAACACACCATTTCTCCGCTCGATCTGGCCAAGCTGAACCAGGTGGCAAGACAACAGTCTCACTTTGCCATGATGCACGGCGGGACCGGATTCGCCGGAATTGACTCCAGCTCTCCAGAGGTGAAAGGCTATTGGGCAAGTTTGGATGCATCTACTCAAACGACCCATGAACTCACCATTCCAAATAACTTAATTGGCTGCATAATCGGGCGCCAAGGCGCCAACATTAATGAGATTCGCCAGATGTCCGGGGCCCAGATTAAAATTGCCAATCCAGTGGAAGGCTCTTCTGGTAGGCAGGTTACTATCACTGGTTCTGCTGCCAGTATTAGTCTGGCCCAATATCTAATCAATGCCAGGCTTTCCTCTGAGAAGGGCATGGGGTGCAGCTAGAACAGTGTAGGTTCACTTATAACCCCTTTCTGCTGTTTTCCCATGATCCAACTGTGTAATTTCTGGTCAGTGATTCCAGGTTTTAAATAATTTGTAAGTGTTCAGTTTCTACACAACTTTATCATCCGCTAAGAATTTAAAAATCACATTCTCTGTTCAGCTGTTAATGCTGGGATCCATATTTAGTTTTATAAGCTTTTCCCTGTTTTTAGTTTTGGGTTTTTGGCTCATGAATTTTATTTCTGTTTGTCGATAAGAAATGTAAGAGTGGAATGTTAATAAATTTCAGTTTAGTTCTGTAATGTCAAGAATTTAAGAATTAAAAAATGGATTGGTTAAAAAATGCTTCATATTTGAAAAAGCTGGGAACTACTATCTTGAACTCTTTGTTGGTGCTTTTTTTCTCTTCCCTTTTAGCGTTAGGCCTTTGTAGGAAGAAGGGTGGGCCCATCCTTGGTGATCTCTCTAGCCCTTTTCACCTATTGGTAAGATTCCATTCCCTTTCTGTCCCAACAAAGGAACATGGCAGGCTGGGCCTGCTTTGGGATATTTGCAGAGACAGAGGGACTCTCCCGGAGAGTGACATCCCTCCAGCCAAGTTCCAGAGAGAGGCCTCTGCCCATTTCTCTGGTAGAAAACCTGGGTTTTCTATGAAAAGATAGGGCCATTCGGTAAACTCTAATGAATGGCAGTGTGTCCTCCCCTCTTGCCAGCCCCACCCCCCACCCCAATCTCACTGGGAAAACTCTTAGCCAGGAACAAAAAAATGTTCTGAGGTGGGAGGAGTGGGGTGGGGGTGGGGACCTAGAGAAGAGGTGGGGGAGGGAAAGGGGCCGACTGGGGCTGAAGGGAGGGGCTGGGGCGGGAGGGAAAGGGGCAAGCCTGGGTTTGAAGATTTGGAAGAGAGCAGGGGTGGTGGTAGGGACTGAGGGGTCTTGGGCACCAGGACAGAATGGGGGTGGTACCAGCGGGGTGCACGTGTGGAGCATGCACCTGTGGCAAGCAGCCTGTCAGAGGATGTTATTACACCTGCCAAGTGGCGTATCCAGAAACAAAAGAGCCCCAGCTTCTAACTCTTCAGCTGTATGCACTGTTAGAGAAATCATACCAGGAAATAATCCTGCCTAAATGGGGCAACCCTCACAGGCAGTATTGTAGACAGATCCACCGACTATAGGCAAAGAATGATGTAAAAATGCAAATTGCTGGGTCCTACCCCCCACTCCCCAAATCTAATCAAAAGACTGCATTTTTAACAAAACCCCGAAAGGTGGTTCTTAGATTCGAGTGCCACTGATTCTCTTCACCGGTGTATTAGGAAGATCTTGCTGTGAAGGCCTAGTAGTCTTTTGTCCATACCAGCCAGTAGCATCAGGCTGGGCCTTAAGAATTTTTTCTACCATTAGGCCAAGACACACTAGAAACAGCAATATAAAACAGTGAACGATTAGGTGCCAAAGTGCTTAGTTCAAATCCCTGGCACTGGGAGATCACTAACAGCAAAGAGAAATTCCTGTGGGAGGGGAGTATTCCACACAATATTTGTCGAGGCTTATTCTCTACAGGATATCTGCTCTTTTTTCTAAGGTACAGATCTGGTTCCAAGAGTCCCTGGAGGTAAGATTGGGGCCTACCATGCACTTTATACCCACTGTGGAGTCAGGCAGTCACTGAAGGGAACCCACATTCTGGAGTTAAACTGGAGTTCAAATTTGAGTTCTGCCTCTTGTGGCCTTGGGCAAATTAGTTAACCTCTGTATAAAATAGAGGTGTTAAAAGTACACATCTCTTTGGCTTATAAATATAAATGAGAGCATGTATGGAAAGCCCAACAATGCTTACACCATAGTAAACTTCAATATACTTCAGATTGCAAAAAACCAAAGGTCCATTTCTGTTCAGAGTATCTCTGGACAGAACAGACATTGACAAGTTAGAGAACAAGCCAGTGTGTACTAAATGACAAGCCAAGAGAAGACTATTGGACTGGGGGACCAGGACAGGAAAGGGAAGACCTAGTGAAGACCCGGAAATGCGTTCATTGTCCTCTAGAGATAATGAGCACAGACCATGTTTTTTTTAGAGAGTAAGGTGGGAGTGGATAATTAAATTGAACCCTCAAACCCAGGCCAAATGGTTTTTGAGGAGTCTCTAAAATTTGTTGGGTGAAGTAGTTCAAATGCCAGATAAAAATTAGGCCTTAAATTTCCCTGAACCGTTTCCCCCTTGCATCCATTCAAAGGCAAATCTGGCAATAATTTGTAAAATGAGTTAAACTGCAAGGCACAGAATGAATGGCCACTTAGATGGACAGAACAGCAGTTAGAAAACCTCAAGTAGACTCTAATGTAGGTTGGGAAGTGGCATCAATAGGAATGCAGGTAGAAAGGAGCCAATGCAAGGGAGATTGAAACCTTGAGGATCGGAGACAAACTGAAAGCGAGCTACATGGAGACAGGATAACGTGGAAGATTGTGCTTTGGGTAATTGAACAAGTCTACTGTTCACCATGGTATTTCTAGTGCCTGTCACCATAACATATTTGCAGTGTTTGTAGAATGAATATAGAAGAAGTAGCCAGTGAAGAAGTAGTCAAAGCAGCAGGAGAAAAACCAAGAGAGTGCCCTTGAGAGGAGTCAAGGAGGAAAGTTTCAAGGCTGATGAAAGATAATAATGCTACAGAGATTTAATAGATTTAATTGAACATTTACTTTGTGCAAAATGCTTTGAACTAAAACTTGATGTTTTGGTACCAATGGAAGATGTATAATAGCTAATTATAGTTAGAGCATGGTATGTGATAAAGAGACGGAAAAGGAATAGAGGAAGCCACAAAATCATTTGAAACTAAAACAGCCTTGAATGCCATAAAAAAGGGTTTGAGCTTCATCCTGAAAAGTAGTGAGCCCCAAATATTCTTTAAGTGTATTCCTTCAGTAAAGTCTTTATTATATACACTACTACATGTTTACTTTTTAAAAATTTTTTTAATGTTTATTTTTGAGAGGGCGTGAGCAGGGGAAGGGCAGAGAGAGAAGGATACACAGAATCTGAAGCAAGCTCCAGTTTCTGAGCTGTCAGCACAGAGCCTAACGCAGGGCTCGAACTCACAAATGGCAAGATCATGACCTGTGCCAGAGTCATGGAGTCAACCGACTGAGCCACCCAGCCACCCCCACATGTTTATTTCTAAATTACTATATGCATATTAGTCGTGCTTATTTATAAACTTAATACAAGCATAATTCTAAATGTTGTGTAGTTAGAAAACAAAAATTTTAAATAATAACAGTTTAGGTAGGGGCACCTGGGTGGTTCAGTAGGTTAAGCGTCCAACTTCTGCTCAGGTCATGATCTCGCTGTCTGTGAGTTTGAGCCTCGTGTCAGGCTCTGTGCTGACAGCTCAGAACCTGGAGCCTGCTTCAGATTCTGTGTCTCCCCCTCTCTCTGCCCCTCCCATGTTCATACTCTGTCTCTGTCTCTCAATAACAAATAAACATTAAAAAATTTTTTTTAAAGTTCAGGTAAACAAATTGAAATCTAATTTCTAATCAATTTTTGTGGCTTTTTAAAAAATTTTTTTTCATTTGTAGAGACCACTTCAAGGAGATACTAAGGAAGACACTTCCAACATCATGGGTATCCTTGGGGAGCAGAATTTCAAAAAAGTGATGGGAGGAAGGCAGATTACACCAGGAGAGGAGGGGCTGGTGGTAGGGAAGTGGAGACAGGAGTGTAGATCGCTCAAATGCTTGAGGGTGCAAAAGAGAAAGAGAATTAGGACAATAACTTGAGTCAGGGAGGATTGGGGAAAACATTTGGGGAGGGGGTGTTGTTTTTGAAAGGAGCTTCACTAAAAGCAGATAATAAGGAACCAATAGGAAGCTGAAAATAAAAGCTAGGTAAGAAAGGACAAGGCCACTTGGTTGACTTGGTCAGAGTGTACAGCTCTTGATCTCGGGATCATGAGTTCAAGCCCCACATTGGGTATAGAGATTACTCAAATAAATAAAACTTTTAAAGAGGGTCTTGGAGCAATTAATATCAGGTGCCAGGCCAGTTTGACTGTTAGAATTTAATTCACTTTTTCCCTTTCCTATCAGACTTGGAGTTCAGGACTCTTTTCTCTTTGGGGCAGCTTGAGCATGTCCCATCCCCTTCTGGACTGAGGACTGGAAATCAATAAGCCCCCTCTGCAGTTGCTGTGTTTTTTGCTGCAGCCCTATTCCTACCACCAACTGTTAGGCCACAACCACTACCACAGTCAAAAGGACTGAACAGGTCAACAAGCACCTGTTGTGTCATAGCCACAGGAGTTGTCCGGTGTTTAGAACGCTGGGTTTCCCAATCCCCAGTCCCCTCCCTTGTCCCACTCAACATACACACATGTGCACCACCACCAGGTACCCGACCCCAGCCAGCAGTTTAGGCGATGAATCACCGTTCTTGGGTTCACCTGGAGAGCAGCTACTTATTCTTTGTCACCTGGACAGGAACAGTGTTTGCTAAGGGCTTGAGGTTTGTGAGTTGAACACACCTTGCCCCTGCTATTCCTGGCTACCCTTAGTAGTGAACCACATACTGTCCAGCATCGCTGGGCCTGTCACCTCCTGCCAATGAGACAGCCCCTAGCCAGACATATAAATAGGCAGTCACCACCAGAGAAGCCGTCCATTGCCAAGTCCTCTGGCCACCTTGCCTGGCCTGGCCACCTGAGGGGCCTTCCTAAAATTCCAGTCTGACCACATCACTCCCTACTTAAAGCCATCAAGTCCCTCCTCCACCCATGGTCTACAAAAAAAAATCCTAACTCCTCAGCATAGCTAATAGACCCTTCAGGACCTGTTCCCACCAGCCTTACCAGTGTGAGGCCTACCAGTCTCCTGTCTGTGCCTTCAGCTTCCTGTAGAGAATGACTGGTCATTCTCCAAAGTCACTCTGTTTGGGCATCCCTGCACCTGGGAAATAATGGTTTCTTCATAATTCTAACCTCGGCTGTCCTCTTTCTTACCTGCCTGGGGTGGTGGGACACCTAACTGGAGCTCCTGCTCTTGAGCATCAACATTCTAAAAGGAAAATTACACTGCTAAAGATTGGGAGAGCTGAGTTCTAGTCCTGGCTTCGGCATCAACTCCCTGGATGATATTGGACAAGTTTTATGGGTCTTTCTGGGTCTTAGTCTTCCATCTGGGAAGAATGAATAAGATGATATCCACAGTGCTCTCGCTGCCTTGGAAAATAATACTGCCTTTGTGGGCACCCATCCCTGCTTTTGCCTCCTGCCACAGGGCTGACTTCTTACACACAGACCTTCTGTAAACACTCCAAGAGAGAAAAACCGAAGTTAACAACAAAAAAACTGCCTGCAACAAGCCCCAGCTTGGCATTTTGGGTCACCATTTGTGGGAGATTGATTAAAGAGGATGCAGGAAGGAAGGAACTACCAGGACGGTGTGCTCTGAATATCCCAGAAAGTGCTGTTACCTTTAGACATACTGGGAAGAGGAAAAGACAGTAGAGGGGAAGGCAAAGGGCACACACAAGAGAAGGCTACATATAGGTAGGGTTAGTCCCCTAGGCAGACCCAAGCTCCCTTCTCTTTTTCCCTGCTCTCAAGCCCTAAGAATAAGGGCACTGTGAGGGGGCCCTGGCTGCTGACTGCCTCCTGGACCCAAGTTCACTAAAGTAAGGAGACTGTGACTATAGCTGTTCCCTTTCTCCCAGCAGCAGATTAGCACTCGAGACACCTGCCCCCAGGCTAAGTACACCTTGGTGAGGAGCTAAGGCAGGCAACGGTACTTTAGTGACACCAAACACACTAACTACCCCGTTAGTGATTCCTGGGTGGTGAAGACATAAAATTATTTATCCCCTGAGCAGTTCAAACATAGTGAACAGACATACTTTCTTAAACCTTACCTCTATGTGGGTGAAAACCTGTGCCTTCATTTGTTAGTTCACCTCTACTTCAAAAAGCATTTTCTAGGGGCACCTGTGTGCCTCAGTCGGTTAAGCATCCAACTTCGGCTCAGGTCATGATCTCACGGTTCACGGGTTCCAGCCCTGCATTGGGCTCTGTGCTGACAGCTAGCTCAGAGCCTGGGGGCTGTCTTCAGATTCCGTGTCTCCCTCTCTCTGACCCTCCCCTGCTCATGCTGTCTCTCTTTCTCTCTCAAAAATAAAACATTAGGGGCGCCTGGGTGGCTCAGTCGGGTAAGCCTCCGACTTCGGCTCAGGTCAGATCTCACATTCGTGGGTTCGAGCCCCGCGTCGGGCTCTGTGCTGACAGCTAGCTCAGAGCCTGGAGCCTGCATCTGGTTCTGTGTCTCCTTCTCTCTCTGCTCCTCCCCCTCTCATGCTCTGTCTCTCTCTGTATCAAAAATAAATAAAACATTTAAAAAAATTAAAAAAAAACATTAAAAAAATTTAAAAAAATTTTCTAGGGACACTGGCTCATTTGGAAGAGCATGTGACTCTTGATCTCAGGTTGTAAGTTTGAACCTCATGTTGGCTGTAGAGATGACTAAAAAATAAACTTAAAAAAAGCATTTTCTACTGTGTGTCAGAAACACACATTTATTTAAACTAAAAGATAAAATAAATATCAGAGGCACATGGTGGCTCAGTCAGTTGAGCATCTGACTCTTGATTTTGGCTCAGGTCATGATCTTGGGGTTGTGGGATCGAGCCCCGCATCTGGCTCTGCACAGAGCTTGCTTGGGATTCTTTCTCTCTCTCCCCGCACCCCCCGTTCTCCCCCCTCTTCGCTTCCCTTGCTTGCACTCGCACATGCATGTATTCTCTTTCTCTTTCAAAATAAATAAAGATTTTTATTTATTTTTTTAATTTTTTAATGTTTTATTTATTTTTGATACAGAGAGAGACAGAGCATGAGAGGGGGAGGGGAAGAGAGAGAAGGAGACACAGAACCGGAAGCAGGCTCCAGGCTCTGAGCTAGCTGTCAGCACCGAGCCTGACGCGGGGCTCGAACCCACGAACGTGAGATCTGACCTGAGCTGAAGTCGGAGTCTTAGCCGACTGAGCCACCCAGGCGCCCCAAATAAAGATTTTTAAATATAATAAAAATAATTTAAAAATAGAAAAAATAAAATCCCCTTCTAAATAATTAATTAATTAAATAATTAAACATTTAAAAGCATTTTCAGGGCTTGTTCAGTATGCCCTTAAAAGAAGCTTCTCTCACTGACTCCTGACTTTAGTGAGGCTAAATGTAGTCATTCCCCATACTGGTATCCGAGCCACACCAAGCAACCTCTCCAGGACAGGCTAACATGTATGAAAAGCTTACTATATGCAAAGTGCTGCTCTAAGCACTTTAAATGAATTAACTCTGAATCCACAAGGCCCTTGTACAGTAGATATTTTGATGCCATTTAACCAGTGAGGAAATAGTCACACATCAATTAGGTGATCTGTCCAACATTACAGAGCTAGTCAGTGGCACAGCCAGTATTAAAACACAGGCACTGTAGCTCCCAAGCTGCTTTCTTAATCACTATTCTGGACTGTCCCACCAGGCCAGAAAAACTGCCCCTGGGAGGGTCTAAATGGACAGATAGTCTGCACATTAATTCATCTTTGATAACTTTATTGCCCAATTTTCCAATTAAGATGGCAAAACATTTTCATAGAGTGTACATGAGTATGTAATACATAGGAAAATCTATACTGTTATCCATGTATGTAATACATATGAAAATCTATGATGTTAATATCCTCTATTAGTTTTATATACTAGTCTTTTATTTATTTATTTTATTTTATTTTATTTTATTTTTTTAGAAAGAGCACGAATGCAGGGAAGGAACACAGAGAGAGAAAAAGAGAATCCTAAGAAGGTTCGGCACTGTCAGCACAGAGCCAGACTTGGGGCTTGATCTCATGACACTGAGATCATGATCTGAGGCAAAATCAAGAATCAGATGTTTAAACAACTGAGCTACTCAGGCTCTATACTACTTTTTAAAGTAGCATATAGGGGCACCTGGGTGGCTTAGTCAGTTAAGCATCTGGCTTCAGCTCAGGTCATGATCTCACAGTTCCTGGGTTGGAGCCCTGCATCGGGCTCTGTGCGACATCTAGCACAGAGCCTGGACCCTGCTTTGGATTCTGTATCTCCCTCTCTCTCTGATCCTCCCCTGCTCACGCTGTCTCTCTCTGTCTCTCAAAATAAATAAAAAAAAATTTTTTAAATTAAAAAAATAAAGTAGCATATATATGCTACTGTTTTTTATTTTTATTTATTTATTTTGTGTGTGTGTTCAAAGTTTATTTCAAGTCACAGAAAATATACAAACTAAGACAACAGAATGAACTGATTTTGTTCTGATAGAAGGTGATGGGAATCCTCCACCTGGCACCAATTTAAGTCATTCAAGGGTTAGGATGCTGAAGTCATCTTTTTGCAACACTTCAACAAACTTACAGAATTAACTTCCAAATTTGCTGCCAGGTATTTTTTGAAAACGTTTCAAGGTGCTCCAGTGGATTTCTGTATTTGTTTCTTTAAGATCAGAATACTCTGCCTCTGCTCAGGAGGCAGCATGGCGATCTGGTCTGCAGTCAGTTGAAGAACCTGCTTGATCAAAGCAGCCTTCTCGTGGTCCTGTGGGGTGACCCGGGTTCTGGCCAGGACTAAAGCCCCCAGGCTGACCTCCTCCCTGAATGCTTGCTCCTTGCATGCCTGCTCCCTGCATAACAGGGACTTGTCTGGATGGATCCCTGGGGGCCAACTGCCCCCATGTTAATTGGACTGGAACCTTGGATTCCAGTAGGTATAGGACCTCTAGGACCAGGGACTGGGCCCCTTGTATCCATATTTCCGGCCTCTATCCCTCTGACTTCCATTGCATGGGCCTCCATTGCTGGGGCCTCCATAGCACGGCCCTCCAATCTTCTGGCGTCTAATCCTCTAGCCTCTGCTACTCTTTTTTTTAAGTGGGATCATACTTTACACAGTGATTTGTCTGGTATTTTTCTTTTAATTAAATTGAGATATCATTTAGATACCATAAAATCCACCATTTTAAAGTGTGAATTAGTGGTTTTAGTGTATTCACAAGTTGTGCAATCATCACCACAGTCTCATGCCAGACATTATTATCACCTCAAAAAGAAACCCATACCCATTACCGGTCACTCCTCATTCCTCATCCACTCCATCCAACCCCATCCCTGGCAACCAATAATCTACTTCCTGACTGTATGGATTTAGTTGTCTAGATATCATATAAACAGAACTATACAACATGTGACCTTTTGTGCCTAGCTTCTTTCACTTTAGCATGTTTTCAAGGTTCCTCCATGTTGTAACATATATGAGTACTTCGTTCCTTTTTTTGGCTGAATATAGTCCATTGTATAACTATACCACACATTTTGTTTATCCATTCATCAGCTGATACACATTTAGATTGTTTCCACTTTTTGGTTATTATGAATAATGCTATTATGAACATTTACGTACAAATCTGTGTGTGGACATATATTTTCATTTTTCTTGGGTATATACCTAGAAGCAGAGTAGCTGGGTCAAATGGTAACTTTATGTTTAACTTTTGAGGAACGGCCAGACTGTTTTCTATAATGGGTACACCATTTTTTATTCCCAAGAGCTGAGTATGAAACTTCCAATTATTCTACGTTCTTGATAATGCTTTTACTTATTTATTTTTTGGTAGTTATACAAGTGGGCATGTGAAGTAGGACCTCATTCTGGTTTTGATTTGCATTTCCCTTATGATTTGCATTTCATTCATTGAGCATCTTGTGCTTATCAATCATTTAGATATCTTCTTTGGAGATACATCTATTTTTTTTTTTTAAGAGAAAGAGAGACAAAGAGTGAGCAGGGGAGAAGCAGAGAGAGAGGATGACACAGAATCCAAAGCAGGTGCGGACAGCTCAGAGCCTGATATGGGGCTCAAACCCACAAGCCGTAAGATCATGACCTGAGCTGAAGTCAGATGCTCAACTGATGGAGCAACCCAGGCGCCCCTGGAGATCCATCTATTAAAATATTCTGGGGTCGCCTGCGTGGCTCAGTTGGTTAAGTGTCTGGCTTTGGCTCAGATCATGATCTCATGGTTCATGGGTTTGAGCCCCACATCAGCCTCTGTGCAGACAGCTTGGAGCCTGGAGCCTGGTTCAAATTCTGTGTCTCCTTCTCTGTTTGCCCCTCCCCCTCTCATGCTATGTCTCTGTCTTTTATAAATAAATAAACATTAAAAAAACTTTTTTAATAAAATAAAATAATCTGTCCACTTTAAAAATTGGATTATTTGTCTTCTTTGAATTGTAAGGGTACTTTATGGGGGCACCTGGGTGGCTCAGACGGGGTTAAGTGTCCAACTTTTGCTCAGGTAATGATCTATCGGGTCCCTGTTTGCTCGCTCTCTCTCTCTCTCTCTCTCTCTCTCAAAAACAAATAAACATAAAAAAAGAGTACTTTATGTATTTTATATATTAGATTCCTTTTTTTAATGTTTATTTTCGAGAGAGGAGAAAGCACACAAGCAGGGGAAGGGCAGAGGAAACGTAGATGGAGGATCTGAAGCAGGCTCTGTGCTCAAACCCATGAACCATGAGATCACAACCTGAGCTGAAATCAGCCGCTTAACTGACTGAGGTATCCAGGTGCCCCTGTATACTGGATTCTTATTTGATAGATGATTGCAAATATTCTTTTTCCCATTCTGTGGATTGTCTCTTAACTTTCTTTCTTTTTTTTTTAACAGAATTTTTTAAAGCTAATTTATTTTTTTTGTAATCTCTACACCGAACATGGGTCCTCTAATTTAATTTCCTACCAGCAGTGCGTGAATGTGCTTGCTTGGCCTAGGAAGATATCAGGAGGAACCCAGTTAACATTTTTTGTTTATTTATTTTTAAGAGAGAGACAGAGAGACAGAGCACGAGACGGGGAGAGGCAGAGAGAGAGAGAGGGAGACCCAGAATCCAAAGCAGGCTCCAGGCTCTGAGCTGTCAGCACAGAGCCCCATGACATGGGCCTTGAACTCACAAATCTGGGGATCATGATCTCACCTGAAGTTGGACGCTCAACCAACTGAGCCACCCAGATGACCCTCGATTAGCATTTTTATAGTATTAACACAGTCTTCCTATTTTTGTTCTATTGATTATTGGGGTATTACACAATGAGAGTGAAATCACATTTGGGCCAGAATGAAGATCATTGATGTCACAATCCCAGGACACTTCCCAACCAAATGTCCTTGGGAGAAAACTGCTAACCCAGAACAAGATGACAATGGTGGGGTTTTTTTGTTTGTTTCAGGGGAGGTGGGTCTCACCTGCTCTAATGGTTAGAGACTTATGAGTGTCTAATTCTAATCAGGAGAGGAGACAACCCATGTGGGTGGGCCCCCTGGCCACATGCCAACATTGTGCTGCCCAGCAGGGGGCTGTCTCATCGTATCCTGAGGTGGGGCCAATTTATACCCAAATTTAGCAAGGGATTTGGGTTTCCAAGAAGTTAAAGCTTTATTAGGGGACAATAGCCTAAGCACTCATGACCCATTTCTTAGGAAGAGACATTTTAAAATAAGAAAAGGAAACTAGAACTTAACAGTCTGACAGGATATTCTAGCTAACCACAAATTTACAGAATTATAGTTTAGCTACAGAGATCTTCTTTCACAACTTTTCTCAGATCTCTCCAGTAAATGCTACTTTTAATAGCTTGACTGCTCTCTGAAAAAACTAATCAGAAACCATTACAAGGTGGATTTTGTGCAAAAAGTGACTAGGCCCCATTAGCTGGGATTTTCTCAATATTGTTTGCTGCATTCTTGACCACACTAGAGATTTTTCTTTGCCAGTCTGGCAAGTGAAAAAAAAAAAAGGTATAGCACTGTGTTACTTTTCATTCCTTAGATTACTAGTGAGTAAAATAAAATATGTTTCTCAGCCATTTGCACTTCTCCTTTGGTGAATTACCTATTAACAACATCTTTTTCACCTTTTTCTATTGATGTATTCATATTTTTCTTATTGAAAAATAAGGCTTCATTATGTAGTAAAATATTAACCCTTCATCAGATATGCTGTATTTTTTTCTTAATGTGCCAGTTTCAGTTTAACTTCTGCTTTGCAGAAATTTCTAATGACTAAGGAGCTAAATCTATCAATCTTTAACTTTATGGTTTCTGGCTTTAGCGTCATGCTTGGGAAGTCTTTCCCTCACTACAATAATTACTTTCAAAAATTGTCCTCTTTCTTCTAATATTTCATACTTTCATTTTTTTACATCTAAATCTAATCCATCTGAAATTTATTTTGGTATACACCATAGGAAAAGGTAATGATTCCCCCTCTCCCCAGACTGCTAGCTAGTTGTCCCAATGATATTTATTGAATAATCCAGGAATGACAAATATGTGGTCTGAGTGTAGTCTTCCCCTCCTGGGCCCCTGGAAGACATTTCTAATCAAACACAGAATCCCTGGCGAACCCTAGACTAGGCCTCACAGCCCTCCTCAAGCTTCAGGCAGCCACCTCTAACCTGTGAGATTTGGCATCAAGATGAAGCTTTGTGTCATTGCCTAGACTATTCAACTTTTTTCTCCATTGACGTGAGAGGCCTCATTAGATAATACATTCTTTTTTATTCTATACTTTCCTTTTATCAATGTGCCTGTCGTTTCCTGTGCCAGCGCTACCCTTGGTTGGTTATTGCATCTATGTACTAAATGGCAATAATAACTGGGAGCATAAGCCTTACTTCCCTTTCAACATTTTCTTGACTATTTTCTCTCATCTAAACTTCTGACTAGGGGCACCTGGGTGGCTCGGTCGGTTAAGCGTCCAACTTAGGCTCAGGTCATGATCTCACAGTTCGTGGGTTCGAGCTCCTTGTGGCGCTCTGTGCTGACAGCTAGCTCAGAGCCTGGAGCCTGTCTTCAGATTCTGTGTCTCCCTCTCTCTCTGACCCTCCCCTGCTCACCCTGTCTCTCTCTCTCTCTCTCTCTCAAAAATAAATAAATATTAAAATAAATAAATACACTTCTGACTCAATTTATTGCATCAAGGAACATCCAAAATAAATTAATTAAAATTTGTATTGTTTTCCAATCTAGATAGATAGCATTTCTTTCCATTTTTTAGGATTCCCTTTATGTCTGAGAATGGTTTTATCCTGAGAGGTCATCCACATTGCCAGTGAGTTTATCCCTAGGGATTTTATATTTGTCATGGCTATTCTAAATGGGATCTTTTTAAAAAATTATAAAATCTAACTTCTTATTACTAGAACATAAGCTGTACATAAGCAAAGACCAACATCTTTTGTTCATAACTGTAGCCCTAGAGCTTATGAAATGTTGCATCCATGTTGTAGGTTCTCAATAAAAGTTCTTAAATGAGTGAAGAAATAATGCCATAAAGCAATGCCACTTCTTAGTATGCCATTAATTTGTAACAGGGAACCTTGACAAAATCTTTAATCAACTCTGTTTTAAAAGCAATTCTCCAGGGGTGCCTGGGTGGCTCAGTTGGTTGAGCATCACAGATTTTGGCTCAAGTCATGATCTCATGGTTTGTGAGTTCAAGTCCCAAATTGGGCTGTCTCCCTCCCTCTCTGTCCCTCCCCTGCTCAGATTCTCTGTTTGCTCTCTCTTTGCCCCTATCCTGGTTGTGCTCTCTCTCTCTCTCTCTCTCAAAAATAAATCAACATTTAAAAAAGAAGTGATTTACGGTGCGTGGGTGGCTCAGTCGGTTAAGTGTCTGACTTTGGCTCAGGTCATGACCTTTTGGTTCATGGGTTCAAGCCCTGCATCGGGCTCTGTGCTGACCGCTAGCTCAGAACCTGGAGCCTGTTTTCAGAGTCTGTGTCTCCCTCTCTCTCTGACCCTCCCCTGATCATGCTGTCTCTCTCTCTCTCTCTCTCAAAAATAAATAAAAACATTTTAAAAAATATAAAATTTTAAAAAAAATGATTCTCTGGAATTTTCTATATCTGCAAATATTGATAATTGCCTCCTTTCAACAGGTATTGCTCTAATTTATTTTTCTCATGAGACTTGTTGAACTGAATAGATTCTTCTATTCAGATTTCTATCATTCTTTCAGAACAATGCTAAATAATAGTGATGGCAGCAGGCACCTTTTGATGTTCCTATCTTTTATGGTAATACTTTAGTGCTTTAGTGTGATTACTATAGGAAGAGCAAATTTGATGGGAAGAATATAAAGGTTCCATTTTGGACTTGCTCAGAGGGGTATTAGTGTGAAGATATCCAGCACACAGCTGGACATACAAGAAATCTGAGCTAGAGACAAAGATTTGAGAGTTAACATCAGGCGGTAGTTGAAGCCTTGGGATAAAGAAATTCGTATGGAGAGAAGGCCAAGGATAGAATTGGGAGACACAAAGCTCAAGGCTGAGCAGAGGAAGAGGAAACCATCCAAGAGATAAATGTTAATTAGTAAAGAGAAGAGTCACAGAGAACCAAAGATGAGTTTCAAGGGAGAAGAAATGATAAACACAGTCGAAAAATAAAGTGTGGGGGGGGGGCGGCGGGAAACAGGACAAGGATTTATTATCTAGGTCCCCAGTGACCTTAGTGAGTGTCAGGTGTGTCAGTGTTATGATGGAGCTAAAGTCACCTGCAGTGGATGGAGGAGAGGTGACAAAGTACAGGCTACTATAAGGACTCCTCCCAGAAGCATAGCAGGGAAGAGAAGCCAAGAGATGAGGTACTAAACTGACAGGGAGACAGAACTGAGGAAAGGATTTGGATTTTGCAAGCAGTAGTGACACGAAGTTATTTATAAGCAGAAAAGGAAAAGACAGTGAGAGAGACTGAAGGATTGGAGAAAGAGGAGGAAAATCTAACCAAGCAAAGAACAAAGGGTGTGGAAGGGATGGGCTTCTCTGTAGGGGCCCTATTAGTCTCCATCTCTGATTCTCTGAAGTAGGAGGGAAGGATGTAAGATGGGTGAGGGCTAGTGTCTCTAGAAAATTTCCAACCTCTGACTTTTCTCCGCCAGACTTGCAGTTAGGAGAGGGTAGCCCTGAGAGCAGGGGAAGTGTGGAATCACTGCCCTAGGGCTCTTCTGACTGGGGAGTCCTGAAGGGCTGTTGGGCAGAGTTTAGGGTTTTGGCTGAATCTGGAAATTATAAATATACCTTGTCAGAGTAAAGGCCTTAAGAGAGCCTAATATTTAATCCGTCTGATTTTCGTCCTGGCCATCAGGAACATAAAAAGCTGCCCCAGTGATTCTAATGTGCAACCATGATTGAGAATTGCTGAGGTCAAAAAAGTCAATTTGTGCGTAAGGAGGCTGAATCTCCACCCCTGGGTGGAAGGACCAGGAAAGGCTCTACTGTCTGGGTTCCTTTCGGGGGCTGTGGACATCCTCCCAATCAGAAAAGGATGAATTCCTGCCATGTTCTGCTCTTTGGTTAAGATCTGAATTATTCTCCAACCTCCTGCCTTAAGCTCAACAGCAGACAGCTTCCCTAACAGGGAGACCTAGCTACCCCCGAAATAGCCAGGTTCAAGGATGCGGCGGTAATTATGGCAAACAATACGCTTTTCCGCTTAGCAACCACGCCCTCGGCTGGGTTCACTGCGCGTGCGTGTGCCTGTGCGCGTGCGTGTGCCTGTTTTGGGCTGTCTTTTCAACTGAAAAACAAAAGCAACTCTGAGACTGTAGCGAAGGTTTAACCAGTGACCATGATGACTCATGCTGCTTAACTGTGAGGGCCACGGGGCTGCCACCCCCAGCGGGGAGGGGCCTGACTGGTTAGAGTCGCAGGTACAGCAGCTCCTGTGAACTTCCCGCCCTGCCCCTGGGCAGAGTGCCTTTTATTGTGTAAAAATTCAGACAAAATGTCACTTTCCTTTTATGGTCACAAATGTCCAGGTATCAGCAGGCAATCCGAAGCAAAGATGAGGCCAATACAACTTGCTAAGGCATAGGGATGTTCACACAGAGCTTGGGGTTTACAGTATTAGGCTAAAACCTATGGCCTTTTCCAGAATAGGCTCAGGTTGGAACAAGTGGCCTGGACAGAGTGTGGATGCCCCTGTGAGCAGGGGTCAGAAGAAGGGACCAGCCCAGAGGTGCACATTTAATGGAAACCTAAAACGTGCAGATTTGGGGACATGAAACCTGTACTGTCCAGCACGTAGCCTCTTGCCAGGAGCATGTGGCTGCTGAGCAAGTGAAATGTGGCTGGCCTGAATTATGATGTAAAATACCCACCAGATTTCAAAGACTTAGTATTGGGGGGGGGGGAAGCGGAGAATAACTCAGTAAAGTATTAAATAACTTAATACTTTATTACACTGACTACATGTTGCAATAATATTTGGATGTATGGAGCTAAGTAATCTTGTGTTATTAAAATTGATTTCATCTGTTTCATTTGTCTTTTTTAAAATATGACTGCTAGAAAATGTGTAATTATATCTGTGGCTTCCATGATGTTTCTGCTGGGCAGTGCTGCCCTATGCCCACCACAAATGAACTGTTACTAGACACTACTTTGCTCAAGGAAGCATGAAGGTATAAAGCCATATAATAATAATAATAATAATAGCTCCAGTTTTTACAAGGTTGAATACTTGCCAGGCACTTTGCACTGATTCCGTAATTTGCCCTAGGTAAGGAAGTAAGTCAGCATCCAGAACCTTCATTATTAACCTATTGGCCAAAATGCCTCCCTGGTGGCAAGATGTTGGTGTCTGGTTGGGGTGCATCACAGATACATGCCCTGATACAGTAAAGGAGCTGTCACATGACAGAGAACACCCAAGCTAAAAACCCACCCTCAGGAATACATACATTTTATTTTTATTTTATTTATTTTTTTTTAAGGAGGGAAGTTTTTTGCTTTTTGTGTTTATTTTTTTTTTTTATTTTTGATACAGAGAGACAGAGCATGAGAGGGGGAGGGGCAGAGAGAGAAGGAGACACAGAATCTGAAACAGGCTCCAGGCTCTGAGCTAGCTGTCAGCACAGAGCCTGATGCGGGGCTCGAACCCATGAATGTGAGATCTGACCTGAGCCAAAGCCGGAGGCTTAACCGACTGAGCCACCCAGGTGCCCCAGGAATACATACATTTAAAATGTTTTTTTAATGCCACTGAAATACACAGCAATCTATCTGCATTCTTTCCCAATTTCTTCTTTTTTTTTTAAGATTTTATTTTTAAGTGATCTCTACCACCAGTATAGGGCTCAAATTTACAACCCCAAGATCAAGAGTCACATGCTTTACCAACTAGCCAGGTACCCCTTTCTCAGTTTCTTTTACAAAGATTGTTGGGGCACCTGGGTGGCTCAGTCGGTTAAGCCTCTGGCTTCGGCTCAGGTCAGATCTCATGTTTGTGGGTTCGAGCCCCGCATCAGGCTCTGTGCTGACAGCTAGCTCAGAGCCTGGAGCCTGCTTCCGGTTCTGTGTCTTGTCTCCTTCTCTCTCTGCCCCTCCCCCTCTCATGCTCTGTCTCTCTCTGTATCAAAAATAAATAAAACATTAAAAAAAAAAAAAGATTGCCAAACTTTTTTGGCATGCTGGTCAGAGTATGCCAATCACTATCCCACTAGTGATTCTCAACATTGGCTGCCTAATGTAATCACCTTGCACTGGGGGAGGGGGGTATAAAAAATCCTGAGGTCTGGGACCTATCCCCCAGACATTCTGATGTAATTAGTCTGGTTTGGGAACTGGGCTTTGGGATTTCTAACAGCTGCCCTGGTGAATCACTGGAGTAAAGTCAACTTGTCTAGGGGTACCTGGGAGGTTCAGTTAGTTAAGCATCCAACTCTTGATCTTGGCTCAGGTCCTGTGTCTCAATGTTCTTGAGTTGGAGCCTGAGTCAGGCTTCATGCTGACAGCATGGAGCCTTCCTGGGATTCTTTCTCTCCCCTTCTTTGCTCTCCCCTACTTGTGTTTTCTTTCTTTCTCTCTCTCAAAATAAGTAACTAGTCTAATGGAGACTGGATTCTCCAACCCCAGACTCCCTCATTTGCCCTCTCCCAGTCCATTCTGCCCTTCTGACCATAAGGAGTTAAAGCTGTGCCAATGTTCCAAGCTCCTGACAAGGGGTGTGCCAGAGTGAATAGAGCTCACTACAAGGAAGGAAAGGGGACAGGGCCATAAGGTTTCTTAAAGGCTGAGCATTTTGACTAGGACTTTTTCTGGATTGCTGCATTTTAAAACTGTAGCTACTTTAGGGCACATTCTGTTTAGTTTTATTAATCTCTCAAGTTTTATTTATAAGCTTATACCCACATATACACATGTTAGTGGGATGAAAGCAGCCAGGGATTGTGGAAAGTACACTGGACATAAAGCCAAAAGCATTTGCAATGAGTAGTAAATAAACCCTAAAGATCACACAGTATGGTGAATACAGACAACAATATTGTATTATCATCAAAGTGAGAGACTAGAACTTAATGATTCCAACCACTAAAAAGAAAGGAAAATTACATATCATGATAGAGGTGCTAATTATCGCTACAATGGCAATATTACAATATATAAATGTATCAAATTAACATGTTATACACCTTAAATTTACACAATGCTATATATCAATTTTTTTTCAATTAAAAAAGAAAAGCCAAGAGCATCTGTCTCTAGGGCTGGTCAGCCACTTCTGAGATCTCAATTTCCCCATCTGTAAAATAGGTGGTTGGCCCCTTTCAGCATAGATATTCCAGGATTCTAGATTGAGGTCAGACTCTGCCCTGGATTTTGTGTCTGATACCACAGCCAGAGAACAGGGCTGGTTTCCTTGCTAGTGCCAGCCACAATGGAGACTTCACCTTTGAAATAGAAATTTCCATCTGCAGCTTCTTGGCAGATCTGCCTATCCTCATCCTCCCTACCCCACCCCCTCCTCGTGTAAATCAGCCTGGGGAATCAGACCTTGGGGAAACTTTGATCTCTTTATCTGAAGACACAAAGATCGCATTGCAAAGCTTGCTGCTGGTGTGGGAGGGTTAGGAATGCTCCACATTTTTCTAGCAAGTTTCATTCCTACTATATTCTCAGAGGAGGGACTTTCCTCCAGCAAGCCTGGGAGGAAACTGGCAATGGAATAAGGGGAAGAGCATGACTGGGTGGGAGTCATCTTTGAAAGGAAATACCAGCAAATTTTGATACGCAAAATTTTGAAAAATCCTTCATATCACAGTTGCTTAAAAAGAACCTGGGGCTGGGCTATGAACTTGGCTCCGTCACTGTGTGACTTTAAAAAGACGATTCATGTTTCCAAGTCACCAAGTGCAACAGGCCACTCATTCAGCCCCCAGTACCATTTTGTACCCCTCTAGCCTACCATCTGTCTGCATTGCTGCCCAAGCTCTCTCTTACATGCATGCATCTGACTGTGTTACTCCCTAGTCTAAGATCAGATTCCAGTTTCACAGCCTCCCTTACCTATAGAAAAATAAAATCTAAACTCTTCTCCATGTTACTTAAAGTCCTTCAAAATCTGGCCCCAGGCTACATTTTAATCTCATCATCTGCAGATATGTGCTTGTCTACTGCCCTCCAGCCCACTGAACCCCCTGCCCTATGGAGCAATTTGTCATGTTCATCTCTGGACAGGCATGAGCCCCACTGGGAAGGAGGTTAGCTTGGCCACCCTGGCTGTGTCTGTCCTCTAGCACCCATTCCAGATCCTAGGACACAGGCTCAGTAAAGATTTGCTGCCTGAATGACCACTAAATAGGCAAGCATGTACAGTAAGGCCCTTGATTGGGTGATTCCTAAATTCTCTTGTAGCACTAACTTCTGAGAACTGTTACCCTGCCCAGAGCTCAGAACTGCTTAGAACTTGACCCAGTTCATACTAACAGTCACTGTGGTTTTCAATCCAGAAAAATAGAGACAAGCGGTCTAACAAAGAGGTGGTGTTTTTTTGCTTGTTTGTTTGTTTTTTAACATTTATTTATTTTCCAGAGACAGAGAGACAGAGCATGAACAGGGGAGGAGCAGAGAGAGAGGGAGATACAGAAGCCAAAGCAGGCTTCAGGCTCAGAGCTGTCAGCCCAGAGCCTGATGTGGGGCTCGAACTCATAAACCCCTGAGCTGAAGTCAGGCTTCACTGACTGAGCCACCCAGGCACCCCTAACAAAGAGTTTTAAACTTTTTGTTTATTTTTAGTAAAGTTTTAGTAAAGAACACAAATTAAATTACAATGCAAGTAAGTATTTTAGATCACATTAAAAGACCATCTTCTAGTTGCACAACAATGCAAATAAAGTTAATGCCACTGAAGTGTACACTTAAAAAGGGTTAAGATGGGAAATTTTATGTTACATGTATCTTGCCACAATTTTTAAAAATGGACAATTCCAGTGGCACCTGGGTAGCTCAACTGGTTAAGCGTTTGACTCTGGGTTTTGGCTCAGGTCATGATTTCATAGTTTATAAGATCAAGCCCCGTGTCAGGCTCTATGCTGACAGCTCAAACCCTACCTGGGATTCTCTCTCTCCCTCTCTCTCTGCCCCTCCCTGACTTGTCCTTTCTCTCTCTCTCAAAATAAATAAATAAAAATTAAAAAAATAAAAATAATAAAGGACCATGCTGAATGTGCAGTTGCTATCACTATGCCCTTAGCCCTTTTGTCTAATGAGATTTTGAGGTGAATTAACGAAAACTCCTTTAAGTAGAAAAACTATTAAAACCCTTTATTGTTTTTTTTAAAGTTTATTTATTTATGTAGTAATCTCTACACCCAATATGGGGCTTGAACTCATGACTCAGAGAGCAAGAGTCACATACTCTGATGACTGGGCCAGCCAGGCAGCCAGGCCCCCTACAACCTTTTATTTATTTATTTTTTTGGAGAAAGGGGCACCTGGGTGGTTCAATCACTGGTTTAACGTCCAACTCTGGATTTTGGCTCAGGTTATTAACTAATAGTTTGTGGTGTTATGCCCAAGATTTCAATATCGTCCCCAAAAACCAGAGACCGCCAGAAAGACCGAGTCAAGCATGCAAAAGCAAAGGGCTTTATTACTATTAAAGGCTTATAAGCTCTGGCTCACAGACTTTACCAGCACAGTAGATCCGTGCTGAGAGCCCTGAACACAAGGCGGGGGGCAGGGCCTTTATGGGTTTAGGAAGGGGGAGTTACAGGAAATTGTGACACAGGTACAGGGGTCCAATCATTATCGCATAACATCATTGGCAGTAACTTTAACCATACACATTGTCCAGAGTGTCCATTACTTTTGGAGGGACCCAATCACAACATTTAGAGTGTTAACCAATTACAGAGTGGACCCAGGACCCAGGACCCTCACGTAGGGTGTAACTAGCCTTAAGCAATAAGTGATTATCTATAGCTTCCATTTCTAGGCCTGCCCTTAGAAATGTTAAGGGTGTTAGCTGGCCTTTCCTAATTGGGTGTTACAAGGGTGTCCCTCCTGCCTTGGGCAATGTGTGCCCTTTTATTGTCTAATGATTCTGAGAAACCGACACCTAGGCCTCCAAGGTCAAAGGGAAAACTTGAAACCTATCATGGAGTCAGTTTGATTCAGACCTGCATCCTTACCATGGGACTGAGCCCCACGTTGGGCTCTGTGCCGACGGCCCGGAGCCTACATGGGATTCTACCTCTCTCTCTCTGCTTCTCCCCTGCACACACGCACGCACGCACACATGCTCTCTCAAAATAAATAAATAAACACTTAAAAACATTTTTATGTTTACTTATTATTGAGACAGACAGAAACAGAGTGTGAGTGGGGGTTAGTCAGAGAGAGAGGGAGACACAGAATCTGAAGCAGTCTCCAAGCTCTGAGCTGTCAGCACAGAGCCCAATGTGGGGCTTGAACCCACAAACTGTGAGATCATAGCTTGAGCCGAAGTTGGACCCTTAACTGACTGAGCCACCCAGGTGCCCCAAATAAATACTTTAAAAAAAAAGAAGAAGGAGAAAGAAAGGACTCCTAGTTTAATATTATGTCCAAATGTAACAATACCTAAGGTACCCTAATATCACTAATTTCCAGAAGCTGCAGCTGTCATGTATCCCAGGACTGAGAAGTAAGCAAAAATAGCCTCTGAGTGACCACAATAAACGCCACTTGACTAATTAAAGAACATATTTTATGAGACAGGTGATCTACATCTCATAGTCAAGAAAATTAAGGCTCAGAAAGAGTAATGCCTAAATTTATCCTGCTGGCCAGTTAAATAAAGAATCCAGATTCAAACTACCCTGGGTATGGAAAGAGAAAAACACCCAAAGTCCACACTCTTTCCATTTCATGATGCCTCTCTGCTCCTCAAATGCTGTAATATTTATAATGGTTTTCTTGTTTGGCTTGGTTTTATTTATTTATTTATTTATTTGTCTTCCGAAAGCAATTCTGACTACCTGATCCAAATGGGACTTTACTGGAAGGAGACTGCGGTGGTGCAGAGAACAGAAGGCAGAGTTAACGAACAGGACCAGACCAGTAGGAACGGGGCAGCTGGGAGACCTCTCTAGAATGCACTGGTTCATGTGACCCAGCCCCAAGCTTGCCAGTCCCAGAGACTCTCTGTTCAGGTTTCAGATTTCCAGGAGAGAGAATCTAGTTTGCCTGCCCGGGTTAGATGTCTATAGCCCTATCAGTTTGGTCTGCCCAGGGAAATGGAACCATGAATCTCAAACACAGCCAGTGGGGCTCATTTTAAGTGTTGGCTCTTCCCAGAGAAGGAGGGATCCCTGAAGGCCAAGTAGACCCTCAGGTATGTCCCCAGCAGGAAATTTTCTGGGGGAGAGAAGAACAGAACAGGAATGCTGTCACCCAGAAAAGGCCATATAGAAATAACCTGAGTTACAAATTCAGCCTAAACTTTGCATATTGTTCCATTCATAGTTCCGCTGTTATCCAGGTTTGCAAACTTTGGCAGCATATCTGCAGTTACGACCTCAATGGACTCCTAAAAGTACTAACACTCATCTTCACTGCACCAAGATGGCTACTCTGGAGCTTGTCTTCCAAAGGCACCCTTGGGTGTTTAGTAGGTCAGAGGGCGGCTCAGAGCAGGGAGAGATGAAAGCATACAATCCAGGAAGCTCAGAGTTGCCTGGGAGGCAGACTGTGCTCTCTCCAAGAACCCCTGAGGCCGCTCTAAAAAAGAAAATTAAAATGTATGCCATGCATTTGACTCCATTAACTGGGTTTAGGCTCATTGCATAGAAAGTTACCCATGCACAGCCAATCCTAATAGGCAATAGCCAGAGTGCCTGGCCTAAATTCTAAAACTCATTGAAGGCTAATAGAACCATTAGCTGTAACTCAACTTCAGCTATAGGCACAAATCACTGACCAAATTAAATGGCCAGTAGTTCAGCCAGCATTTCAGTCAGGAAGGCCTGTGTGTGAACGAACAACAGTAACTCTCATAGCACAGCACCTTACTGAGCAAGTTGCTGTTCTTATAACCACTTAGGGATAAGAAAAATGAGGCACTGGGGAGTTTTGACTTGGCCTGGAACAGAATACTGGGAAATCCCAGACAGAATGGGGACTGGATTTCAGGTCTTCTGACCCATATCCCAACTGATGTATCTTTTCCTTTTTTTAATGTTTATTTGTTTTTGAAAGAGAGAGACACAGAGAGGGGCAAAGAGAGGAGGAGACCCAGGTCTGAAGTAGACTCCAGGCTCTGAGCTGTGAGCACAGAGCCTGACATGGAGCTCGAACCCAAAACCATGAGATCATGACCTAAGCCGAAGGCTGACCCTCAACTGACCAAGCCACCCAGGTGCCCCTCTTATGAGGACTTTCTAATGGATTCATCACTTCTTTATTCCCTTTATATTATCAACCTTCTCTCAGAGTATATTACTAAATGATTCTCCACCTTTACATGGAAGGGCCAGCTTCTCCATGCCAGTCTAAATGTACATGCAAAGAATGCACTGGATTAGTTTCTCTGCCTAAGAAAATCATGTCACCCTTCTCCTGGGCTCTAATTGCAAGAACAGCTGAGTTGGAGCAGATCCGGTTGACCATTTGTGCCAAATCCCAGATTACACAGCGGACGAGAGGAGTTTTCTAGGACTACATTAAATGGAAGATAGTTAAGGGTGAGGATTTCAGGACATGGCACTAGAAAGAACCTTATTATAAATATGAGCATTGAAATCCAAAGCCAGAGTTTTTGCTTTTGCCTGTCAGATATCAATCAAAGCTTGGTTCAGCCTCCGTGCTTATGTATAGGTCTTCAGTGTTCCTCTATGGACTGATGACTGGCCTCTCCATCACCCTCCTGGAGCAGGAGATGAATGCAAGTGGCACTGAAATAGGTAAAATTTGGAGAGAGAGAATCTTAGCCTCTTCTTGGTTTGGTTCTGTGTTTTGCAAACTCTGGGGCTCCAAAAATGTGTTGTTAAATCAATTAAGTCAAGACCAACACTTTTTTAAATGAAATAAAATAAAACAGAAGTTATCAAACAGGAAGTATCAGACTATATCACACGTAGGTAGGGTAAGTTATATTTTGTGAAATATTTTAGTTTTTTAATGTTTATTTATATTTGAGAGAGTGAGAGAGATGGAGAACGTGAAAAGGGGAGAAGCAGAGAGAGAAGAGACACAGAATCTGAAGCAGGCTCCATGCTCTGAGCTGTCAGTAGAGCCTGATATGGGGCTTGAACCCATGGACCACAAGATTATGACCTGAGCTGACGTCAGACACTTAACTGACTGACCTACCCAGGCGCTCCTTCATGAAACATTTTTTTTTAAACGCTTTTTTTTTAAATGTTTTTATTTATTTTTGATACAGAGAGAGACACAGCATGAGACGGGGAGGGGCAGAGAGAGAAGGAGACACAGAACCAGAAGCAGGCTCCAGGCTCTGAACTAGCTGTCAGCACAGAGCCTGACGCAGGGCTCGAACCCACGAATGTGAGATCTGCCCTGAGCCGAAGTCGGAGGCTTAACCGACTGAGCCAGCCAGGCGCCCCCATGAAACATTTTAAAATAATTTTTTAGGGGCGCCTGGGTGGCTCAGTTGGTCAAGTGTCTGACTTTGGCTCAGGTAATGATCTCTCAGTTCATGAGTTCGAGCCCTGCATTGGGCTCTGTGCTTGGAGCCTGGAGCCTGCTTTGGATTCTGTGTCTCCCTTCTCTCTGCTTCTCCCCTGCTCATTCTCTCTCTTTCGCTCTCTCAAAAATAAACAAACTTTTAAAAAATTAAAAATTTCAATACATATTTTTGCATGATGTTTTGCAATATAAACTGTATTACTTTACTACAAATTACAGGGGAAAAGTTGGAAAGCCTCTGATAGATAGATTGAGAGCTGGAATGTCTAGGTTTATTATAATCCTCTGAAGTTAATACGAGGTCTCAGCTGTCAGGGAGTATCACTGGGGCTATTTAAAACTTCCCACCTAGAAGCATGAAACCAAAACCAAGAGCTGCAGAGAAAAAGATTTAGAAACCTGTAAATATTTCTAAATTTTCCATGTTAAAAAGTGTAATATAGAATTGAAAGGTGAAAAACAAACAAAAAAATACTTGCACACACATTTCAAATAGTAAATTTGTTTAAAATATTTTAAGTAATCTCTACAACCCACATCTCATAACCCCAAAGCCAAGAGTCACATACTCAGGGGCGCCTGGGTGGCTCAGTTGGTTGAGCATTTGACTTTGGCTCAGGTCATGATCTCACGGTTTGTGAGTTTGAGCCCTGCGTTGGGCTCTGTGCTGACTGCTAGCTCAGAGCCTGGAGCCTGCTTTGGATTCTGTGTAGTCCTTTCTCTTTGTCTCTCCCCTGTTCACACTGAGTCTTTCTCTGTCTCTCATAAATAAATAAATGTAAAAAAAAAAAAAAAAGTCGCACAATCCACCAACTGAGCCAGCCAGGCAACCCTAAGTAGTAGTTTTTTAATATAAACTTTTTTAATGTTTTATTTATTTTTGAGAGAGAAAGAGAGTGTGAGCAGGGGAGGGTCAGAGAGAGTAGAAGACACAGAATCTGAAGACAGGCAACAGCATTTAGCACAGAGCCTGATACAGGGCTCGAACCCACGAACAGCAAGATCATTAGTCAAAGTCGGACGATTAACCAACTGAGCCAACCAGGCGCCCCTGTAATTTTTTTTTAAGAGCAAAAAAAAAAAATTTTTAAGTAATCTCTAAACCCAATGTGGGGCTCAAACTCACAGCCCTGAAATCAAGAGTTGTATGCTCTACTGACTAAATCAGCCAGGTGCCTCATCAATATTCTTAATATAAAAATAAGGATTATAAATCAGGAGGAGAAAAAGCCTAATATCCCAATAGAAAAGGGCAGAAGCAAACCTTTTCTTTTTTAAGTTTGTTTATTTTTGAGAGAGAGACAGAGCGCAAGTGCATGAGTAAGGGAGGGGCAGAGAGAGAAAGGGAGTGTAAGAATCTCTAGTAGGCTCTGTATTGTCCATGCAGGGCCTGATATAGGGCTCGAATCCGCAAACTGTGGGGTCATAACCAGAGCTGAAATCAAGAGTCAGATGCTTACGTGACTGAGCCACTCAGCCACTCAAAGCAAACCATTTTAAAAAAGAGAAAGAGGGGCATCTGGATGGCTCAGTTGTTTGATGGTCCAACTGTTGGTTTCAGCTCAGGTCCAGCCCTGAGTAGGGCTCTGTTCTGAGCATGGAGCTGGCTTAAGATTCTCCCCCACCCCCGCCCTTCTCCTCTGCTGGTGTGCTCTTTCTCTTTTTCTCTAAAATAAATAATAAATATAAAAAGGGAAATTAAAAAATAAATTAAAAGGGAAATAAATAAAGAGATGTCCAATTTCACTAACAATGTCAATTAAGACAAGATATCATTTTTCTGTCTCCAGTGTTTTTTAAATACCCAGTTTGGCCAGGGATGTTAACTTAACAATATAAAAGTCATCACATATAGCTAGCTGATGGGACTATAATTAGATAAACTGGAGGAAAAATTGGCAATACACATGAGAAACCTTGAAAATCATGTACCCTTTGGCTCAGTAATTCCTCTTTAAATACTTTATCTCAAGGAAACAATCATGGGTGTGTTCAAGCTGCCTACAGTAGTAAAAACTTAGAAAATATCTTAACTGTCCAATAATAGGAATGTTATGATCTCCTTTGTGTGAACAGTAAAATGGATAAATAAATCTATAAATGGAGGAGTAGCAAAGTTCCCCAGCAAAGGTTGTCCTAGGCTATTTGAGCCATTTGTGAGACAGGACCCTGGTGGCTCCTTGGGAGTTCCTTTTCCTGAGCTGGCAGGTGAAGGCAGGAGGAGGAAGGAGTTAGGGGAACACAGGCTTGGGGGTGGGGAAAGGCAGACAATGGGACCGTTGGATATCAAGAGAAAGAGGTTTGAGAAAGAAATAGAAGGGGTGCCTGGGTGGCTCGGTCGGTTAAGCCTCCCGCTTCAGCTCAGGTCAGATCTCACATTTATGGGTTTGAGCCCTGCGTCAGGCTCTGTGCTGACAGCTAGCTCAGAGCCTGGAGCCTGCTTCTGGTTCTGTGGCTCCTTCTCTCTCTGCCCCTCCCCCTCTCATGTTCTGTCTCTCTCTGTATCAAAAATAAATAAAATAGTAAAAAAAAAATTTTTTTTTAAAGATTTAAAAAAAAGAGAAAGAAATAGAAAAGATGTTTTCAAGAGAGATTTTGTGAGTTTTTAAATTTTTTAAAATGTTTTATTTATTTTTGAGAAAGAGAGTGTGAGCAGAGGGAGGGTCAGAGAGAGAGGGAGACACACAATCCAAAGAGAGGCAGCCTCCAGGCTCTGAGCTGGCTGTCAGCACAGAGCCTGAGGCAGGGCTCGAACCCAAGAACTGTGAAATCATGACCTGAGCTAAAGCCAGACTGACTGAGCCACCCAGGCGCCCCGATTTTGTGAGTTTTTAAATCTGGGGGGAGGGGCCAGGATTAACAAAACAGATATCATAGGTGTGGCAGTGGAGTGTCTGGGAGAAAAGTAAAACAGATAAGAAGGTATAGCAAATGTGGGAGATGAGGGAACTTTGCAGGTTTATTTAGGGTGGTCAGGAAAGCCCCCTCTGATGGGTTGCCATTTCTCAGAGACCTGAAGGAAAAGTGAGAACTACCAAAGGAATCTAGGCAGAAGGAACAAGAAGAGCAAAGACCCTGAGGCAGCAACATGTTTGGTATGTTTGAAGAAAAGCCAAATACGCAGCATGGTTGGAGTGCAATGAGCAGAAACAGAGTAGGAAAAGACAAGGTCAATGAAGTCAAGGTCAGTCATGTAGGGCATTGATTTGCCTTTTACTCTGATTGAGATGGGGAGCCATGGGGAGATTTTGAGTACAGAAAAAACATGACCTATTTATGCTTTTAAAGGATCATTCAGGAAAGTGCAATGTAGAGAACTGACTTAGGAGTCTGGTGTAAGGACTGAAGATAGAAACTGGAACTAGCTAGGAGACTACAGCAATAATCCAAGCAGAAGGCAGTGGCTGGGACCAGAATGACAGCAGAGGAGGTGGTAAGAAGGGTTCAGATACTGGATATATTCCAAGGTAAACTGGTAGGCTTTTCTAATGGATAGGTCACACACACACACACACACACACACACACACACCAGGATCCCACCTCATTCCAAATACATCAGATTCTCGGCAGATTGATAGTTCATAGTATTACCTAAAGTTCCACTGGCTCAGTCAGTAGAGCATGCAACTCTTGATCTTGGGGTTGTGGGTTTGAGCCTCATGTTGGGTAGAGAGATTACTTAAAAATAAAAAAATAAAAAAGAAGCTCCCCAGGAGATTTTTAAATGTTTTGTTTATTTTTGAGAGAGAGAGAGAGAGAGAGACATAGCACCAGCCGGGGAGGGACAGAGAGAGAGAGAGAGAGAGGGAGACACAAAATTTGAAGCAGGCTCCAGGCTCTGAGCTGTCAGCACAGAGCCCGACATGGAGACAGAACTCACGGACTGTGAGATCATGACCTGAGCTAAAGTCCAACGCTTAACCAACCAACTAAGCCACCCAGGCACCAGGAGATTCTAACGTGCAACCAGGGTTGAGAACCACTGCTCTATGATGGTAGGGATTTGGGAAACTTGTATTCTTTTTCCTATTTTTATTTTCCACACTTTCTACAATAAAAATTGAAATAAAGAAGGAAAAAATATTTAAAACAAAACATCTCCCCTCCCCCATCCTGGGATATGAAATGTGAGTAAGATAATAATCATACAGCTCTATTTTTTTAGTGATCATTTCCCCACTTGCAAATTCTTATTTTTAAAGATTTAAAAAAATTTTTACTTTTGAGAGAGAGCAAGCAGGTGAGGGTCAGAGAGAGAGGGAGACTGAATCCCAAGCAGGCTCTGCATCGTCAGCAGAGAGCCTTATTCAGAGGTCAAACTCATGATCTGAGCCAAAACCAAGAGTCAGAAGCTTAACTGACTTAACTCTTAACATCCTTCCATGGTCAGCATAAATGCTACCTTCTGTCTGGAGTCCCTTAAGCTTCTGCAACTGTCTGTGATGGCTCATTTTTGTCCACTTCTATGGCTCATGGCCCCTCTTTTCAGAGCTTAGTTTCAGGGTTTGTGCTTGGAGTCTTGGTTTTGGCTGGAGGAGGCCTTTCCTGTGAACCTACTCTGGAAACTGTCAAAGCAGGTCCTTAGAGGTTCTATTTGCGTGAAGTCCCCAGTCCAGTTGGGAAAAATGGTGCAGAATACCCTGGAACATCAGGTCATGGGGACACAGGCAGGCCAAAGTCTGTCCCTGGATCTGGGACATGCTGTGATCTCCCCCGAGGAGGCACTCGCTTCCTGGTTCCTCTGTCCTGAATCCCTTACTCTTGGGAGGCAAGGAGTGAGTGATTTGTGTAAGAGTCAGGCCCTCGAACGTGTCCCAAGTTCTCTAGCACCAGGTGCCCTGTTTGGAGGCCTAATAAAAAGCTATGAAGAGTGGTGGAGAAAGCCTCTTCCCCTCTTACACATCCTCTGCCCACACACTATTTAGTATCCAGCTTTTGCAAAAAAAAAAAAAAAATCTTTTAAGTTATAGGAGTACCTAGCTGGGTCAGTCAATAGAGCATGTGACTCTTGCGGTTGTGAGTTCAAGCCCCACATTGGGTATAGAGTACTTAAAAAATTAAAAAACAAAACAAAATACCTTTTATGGGGCACTGGGCTGGCTCAGTCAATTAAGTGTTTACCTTCGGCTCAGGCCATGAAGCCAGGAAGCCATGTTTGTGAGTTCCAGCCTGAGTCTGGCTCTGTGCTGATAGCTCAGAGCCTGAAGCCTACTTTGGATTCTGTCTCTCTCTCTTTCTCTCAAAAATAAACAAACATTAAAAAAGTTTTTAATCTTTATATTACAACTAATTATATTTTGCTCAAAAATACAATTTTGATGACCACACATTATTCTCATTAACCATAACATAACCATTCCCCATTGTTCAAAATTTAGATTATTTTTTAGCTTTTACTACTATATGTCATGCCACCTGGTAATTGATCTAAAAGGAATAATGAGAATGCAATCCCCACATTTTGAGGCTGCAATTAAGAGGAAAACCTCATTTTCCAGTTTTTACCACCTTTTTTTATTCTGCTTTGGAAATGCAATCACTGTTGCCAGCATCTAAATAATATCTTTATTATTATTATCTACATCTGTAGATAGCTTTATAGTTCACAAAGCATTTTCTCATACATTATCTAATCTAAACATAGCAACACTATAAAATAGGTTATTATTCCCATTTTACATTTGGGTAAATTGAGGCTTAGAGAGGGTATGTGACAGGTTCTAGGTAACACAATTATTTAAACTTTTTTTTTTTGAGAGAGAGAGAGGACACACACATGGGCAGTAGAGAGAGGCAGAGGGAGAGAGAGAGAAAATCCCAAGCAGGCTCCATGTTCAGCATGAAGCCCCATTCAGGGCTCTATCCCATGACCCTGGGATCATGACCTGATCCAAAAACAAGAGTCAGACGCTCAACTGACTGACCCACCCAGGCCCACGCAAGGTAACACATGAGCAATTATCTGGTGTCAGAGCTGGGACTTGGGCACAGGTCCTGGGACTCCCAAATCCATATCCTCCACTATGTACAAAAACACATGCTAGAGGTCATGGGAGAGAGGTGGATGGTGGCACAAGGAGAGGTACAGAACAACTCTACAAGGCAGAGTGGTCAGTGCCATCAGTGGAATACAAATAAAGTGCTACAGCTTGCAAGGACAAAGTGTTTCTTCTCATTGGGGGCCACTGCGGAAAGTTTTTCAGGAAAAACAATGACTAAAAGTCAGGTATTCAAGGATAGGTAGGATCTGGATATTCAGATTAAGGAAGGCTTTCCAGAGGCACAGTGAAAGGGAAAGGAAAGTGTGGCTGGTTGAGAAAAGACCAGCACAGGGAGTAAGAGATGTGGGAAGAATGGAATTGTAGACTCACAGAGGCTAGAGCTACAAGGCCTTGGAGATCATCTGTGAAGAAACAGAGACTTAGAGCAAGGTACCAAGGAAGAAAGGGCAGGGTCCTGATTTTACCCTGGCCTCTCCTCACCAGGACCACTGCCCCTTCCATGCAATAAACTTTAGCATGAAACTAAAGGGTCTACTTCCTTGGACTAGTATTTGCCATGGAGGATGGGATCAATAACCAGTGGCAAGATGAGAGATCAACACCAGATCAGAAGGCTACTACAGTGGCTTGGCAAGGTGACAAATGAAGCCCAAAGAAGGTGGAGTCAGAGGAACAAAAAGGAGGGACTGAAGAAGCAAATATTGCGGACCCTGCTTGTCAGCCCCAGCATCTGATCAAATAAGGGAGGCAGCACTGAAGAAGGACTAGACATGGGTTTTCAGACCCTGAGAGAAAGTAGCTTTCTCAGTGATGTGAGAAGGGCAGGAAGGCAGGAATGGTGAGAAGTTGGTGAGGAGCCAGAGTGCAGGTAGACTTCCAAGAAGTTGTGTGCCATTGCAGAGCATCTGCATCCATGCTGCTGTTTGTGAATACATCTAGATCGATCTGCTATAACTCTCCTGCAAAAATACACAAATGATGGCAGTCGTGGCCTGGAGGGTGGGGGTGGGGGAATAGGTGGTTTGCCAGCAAGGGTCTGCTGTCACTCCTTTTTATATTACACCTTTGATTACGAGGCATGGGCACGTAATATTGAATAGCAAACTAATTTCAAAAAAGTCTTCCAACTTATATAGTAAATGTTAGGAAAGAAATAGGGCAATAACATAAGGGAGTGGCAGGTTCTTCCTCCTTAAAGCACCTTCAGAAGATGAAACTGAAAATGTGAGGGGGAGGGGTGAGGTGGAACAAGGCCCGGAGTGGGAGGAGAGAGCGCCCAGGCCCCGGAGGAAGCTCTTGGAACAACGGAGGAGAAAGGGCCTTCTGTAGTGGCGGGTGGAAAATGGTGAGGAGGCGGCGAGGAAAATGGAGAGGGCGCTGCTGGGATTCTTGCAGAAAGCAGGCGTTGATGAAGAGATATTTACACCCGTCGGAACTGCAAAATGCTTGTGGGCCTGAGAAGAACGAGTTCTCAGACCTTACTGGTGTAAATGGGAATTGTTCCGGCGTGGCGGGGAGGGGGGAATGTTCCAGGCAGCGATGTTTATGGTGGTAAACACACGAAACAAAGGAAGAGGCATGAACAACATAATTATTAAATGAAAAGAGGTGCTTTCACACCGTGCATTAATATTCAGCCATTAGTAGAGTAAACCCGGCCAGGACTTGGGATTTCCACGGTGTGCTAGAAAAGCAAGATGCCAGTGTAGTATGGTAGGCGATGCCATCTTGTAAAACAAAAGGAAACACCGAGTGTGCGCGCGCGCGTGCGCGTTTCACATGAACATGGGGGAAATACGCTGGCTAAAATTGTGATGGTGGAAGCGGAAGAGATGGGGAAGTTCTTAATAATACAGAGTAAAACGAGCAAGTGCAAAATAAAAAACAAAAAGCCATCTAGGGCCCCCGGGCTGGTAAAGACCGTGAAGCGGGGCTGATCCGGGCGCAGGCCAAGCGGTACCCGACCAGAGGCACCTCCGGGGGCTACTTCCAGCCCGTGGATGTCTGCGCAGCGCGCGTACCTCGGTGCGGGTTTCCCCCAGCTCTTTGTTAACAGAAGGTGGGGAGAAAGCGGGGCAGGCGCCTGGTGCACCGCCCGCCAGCAGCTTGGTGGGTGGGGCAGGGATGGCCCTACGAGTTGCTCGCCCCCGCAGCCCTTCCCCCCACCGCCCAGAGCAGCCCCTGCCAGCCGCCCAGGTCTCAAGCCGCCTCGCGGTCGGCGCTCCCGGGTCTGGACCGCTCCGCGCCCTTCACCGCCTGCTGGGCTGCTGTTGCCCTCCTTCCACACAAAGACGCGTGCGCCCGGGTGGGGAGTGCAGGGGCCTGGCAACGCACCGCCTGCGGGCCTTCTGTCTGCACCCCCTCGCCCGGCCTCCGCCAGCGCACTCCCGCAGCCCCCACTCCCTCGTCTGTCCTTTGAGCCGCCATTTGCTCCCCGCCACCTCCACTCAACTACCGGTAATACCAGATCTATTTTCTGTTTCTTCGTAGATATCTTGTGGAAGTGAAATCCTACAGTATTTATACTTTTTTTAAAATCAGGCTTATTTTGATTAGCATGTTTATAGGGTTGGTCCATGTTGCAATATGTGTGACAATATTTTTACATTGTACATAAAATGTACATAACAAAATTTACCATTGCAGCCAAATTGAAGTATACAGTTCAGTAGCACTAAGTACATTCACATGGTTGTGCAACCATTGCCACTATCGATCTCCAGAATGTTTCCAACATCCCACTGAAACTACTACCCATTAAACAATACCCCCAACTCCTGGCAACCACCATTCTACTATGTATGAATTTGGGGACATCTCCTTTGTATTTGCAAAGGCTGTGTGCCGTCTTTAGGGGGTTGCAAGGGACAAAGCCTTGCACTGGAAACTACCCAGATGTGGATAACAAATTGGTAAAGCCTAGTTGTATGAGAAAGAGTGGAGGGAACTGAGAAAGTGGGGTCCTGGGATGCCTGAGTGGTTCAGTCAGTTAAGACATTGGACTCAATCTCTGCTCAGGTCATGATCTCACGGTTAGTTCGAATCCCACATTGGGTTCTGCACTGCCAGTGTGGGATGATTTTAGTTCATGTAAACAAAACTGGAGGTTTCAGTTTAACAAATATAAAGGCCAATAGTATGATAACTGGCAAAGACTCGAGGGACCATGAAGACTGACTTCACCCTCCTAAAGAACAACACTGTAGGAAACTGGAACTGTCCTATGGCTCATATTTAAAATTTTCTAGTACCAGGCACCTGGGTGGCTCAGCGGGTTGAGCATCCAACTTAAGCTCACAGTTTGTGAGTTTGAGTCCCATATCAGGCTCACTGCTGACAGCACAGAGCCTGCTTCAGATCCTCTACACACCCCCTCTCTGCCCCTCCCACGATAACACTGTCAAAAAAAGAAAATAAAAATTTCTAATAGCCACATTAAAAAAAATAAAAAGAGGGGTATCTCAGTGTCTCAGTTGGTTGAGCTTGGGACTCTTGATTTTGGCTCAGGTCATGATCTCCGGGGCGTGGGATCAAGCCCCACAGAGCATGGAGCCTGCTTGGATTTCTTTCTTTCTCTCTCTCTTTCTCTCTCTCTCTCTTTCTCTCTGTCTCTCTCTCCCCACCCCTCTTCCCCACTGGCCTGCTCGCTCTCTCTAAAATAAAAAATTAATTAATAAAAAATAAAAAGAAGCTAAAATTCTTTTATTTTTTTAACATTTATTCATTTTTTGAGAGACAGAGCATGAGTGGGTGAGGGGCAGAGAGAGAGCTTGAGACACAGAATCTGAAGCAGGCTCCAGGCTCTGAGCTATTCGCACAGAGCCTGACTCAGGGCTCGAACCCAACGACCGCGAGATCATGACCTGAGCTGAAGTTGGGACGCTTAAACGACTGAGCCACCCAGGTGCCCCGAAACATTAAAATTCTTAACTTAGCACAATGTCTTCAATATATTGTTTCAAATGTGATCAACTTTAAATTAATAATAAGATATCTGTCTCCCATTCTTTTTTTCATACTTGGTCTTTTCAAATCAGTCTAGCCACATTTCAAGTGCTCAACAGCCATTTTTGGCCACTCTATTGGACAGTGCAGGGTTGGAACCTGGGACATAGGTGTCAGACAAGCTTGGAGTCAAGATCTATATTCTGTTCTTTACTAGGCTGTGTGATTGGACAAATTACTTACCCACTCTTATCTCTGTTTCTTCACTTACAAAGTGGAACTGACAAAGCCCCCACTCTGTAGGCTAATTGTGAGGACTAATGGCATGTGAAGCATTTAGTACATGCTCACTAAGTGATGATGATTATTAGTGGTAAGTAAGGTGATTATTAATTTGAAATAATGAGATTTCAGTATTACTGTTAGTATGACCTCATTCACTTCCATTAGATGATGTGGCTTGGAGACATTCCAGGGACACAAAGTTAAAAGACAATGGACAAATTGGGAAAACCTATTTGCAATACCTATAACAAACAAAATGTTATTTTTGCTATGTAGGAAGTGCTTGCAAATATATAAGAAAATGAGGAATATGAATAGAAAATTCACAAAAGGCAACAGACATCTAAAGTGATTTTTAAAAAATTTTTTTAATGTTTTTTATTTATTTTTGAGAGACAGACAGAGACAGCATGATCAGAGGAGGGTCAGAGAGAGAGGGAGATACAGAATTGGAAGCAGGTTGCAGCCTCTGACCCAGTATCAGCACAGAGCCCGACACGGGGTTTGAACCCACAACTGTGAGATCATGACCTGAGCTGAAGCTGGACGCTTAACCAACTGAGCCACTCAGGTGCCCCTAAAGTGATTTTTTTTTTTTTAAGGAAGACCCATTTGAAGTAAGTTCAACTCTCTTAGAAATTGAAACAAACACATGAGACCATTGTTGAGTAATAAATTGCCAGCGACCAGAATTTTGCAGCACCTAATATTGAAGAAAGTGTGAAGAGATCAAATTTCTTTTCAAATCAAGATTTTCTGAAGTTCTGATAGTAGAATTTGATTCCAGATTATCAGAATAAACAAGCTGAGTTCTTGCTTCAAAGGGGGTACTACCCAGATAGCCTATTCTGCCCACCTTTTTCCTATTCCAAACGAAGCTGGACAGCCAACACATACCTAGCAAGTTTGATTTTTTTGCCTTATCGCATGTGCAGTCACTTCACATTTGCTTTCCTAATAGTCCTTCACCACTAGTGTTGATATTTTACAAGGCTTGAAATAGTCCCAACATTGTTCCAAATTTGGGCAGGGCTAACTTACATTCTTACTTAAGCCATAACACCCCCAGAATATTCTTAGACTTCTGGCTAACTCCTTTGGGAACGCCTTAACTGCCAGCAGGGTCAGCTGTGTAATTTGTGGGACTCAGTGTGAAATCAAAGTGTGGGGCCTCTTTTTGGAGAAAGGCTGTTTCCTTTCTTCTGCTGTTGCTTTTTCAGTCTCTCATGGTGTTTTTTGCTATTTATCGTTGTGCTCTTAGGTATGGGGACACTTGAGGGACAAGTGCAGACCCTCAGAGGTGCCAGGTGCCAGGGCCCTGCCCTGAGACAGAGTCCACATCCCAGTCTGGGAAAACCTGACCCAGTAGGGGTGGGGGGTGGGGACTAACCAGATTCGTATAAATTCTTCGTCTTCTGTTCCCTGCAGTGTGCCATACAGCAGTGCCTTGAGACAAAAGATGCCTCACAGTACAGACATCTCAAAGGGAGGGAAGGTTACAGAGTAAGAGGAAACTGAGAGAAAAAAAACACATTGGTTGGGAGATCAAAATACTATCCTTGCACGTACCTACATCAGTGTCTGAGAGCTGGGTTAATGAGTCACCCTGGGAGTGCTCATCTGCTCTTTGTGTGTTAATAAATCAGGTCTGGAGCCAGGCAAGGCTGAGGGCCAGTCAGCCTAAGCTCTGAGGTGAGTTGACACCATGGGGATCTCTGTGGGTGGCCAGCCAGTCTTACCATGGTGACCCCATTCTGTCTCCCTGCATGTACTTTCTAGAAAGTTCCTAGACTGTTCAGAGGCTTGAATGGGACAGAGGACGTGGTTAGTTATAGACAAGAAGTGGGGTCTCACCCTTTGTCTCTCCCTTCCTTTAAACTCTGTTTTATTGCATCACAAATCACCTTTCTTCAGCCACACTGCCAGGCCTCTGCCTTGGAGGGTAAGCCTACAGCCTTCTGAACATTTGGAAAAGGATACTTACATATGAAACCAGTGCTAAGGATGCCTTCAGTTAAAGTTTAGGGACCAACCTGCCACATTCCATGTAAAGCCAGATTCTACATATGGGTTTCCCCTTCCTCCCCCACTCATTGGAAATCCAGCCTTAAAAGAAACCAACACAGGTCAGACAAAGGATGAGAAATGGTTCTTTCCTGACTCAGAGGTCAGGGCTCACACCCAAACACTGGTAACTACATGAGCTGAAAGAAGAGGGCTGAAGTGGGGCAGGAAAGCACCAGGCTGGCTCATTTGCTGTCCTCGCCAATAGTAGCCACCCCAGTGTCTTTAGCCAAGACTTTTTCCCACTCTTATCACCTAGGAAATTTCACGGGTTTTAGGAATGGGATAAAGACACCCCCCCCACAAAAAGAAAAATAAATAAATGGGATAAAGACCAAATATATACTTCTTACTATAAATCACAATTGTAGAGGCACCTGTGTGGCTTAGTCAATTAAGTGTCTGATTCTTGATTACAGCTCAGGTCATGATCTCATGGTTGGTGAGACCAAGCCCCATGTGGGGCTCCGTGGTGATAGTGAGGAGCCTGCTTGGGATTCTCTCTTTCCCTCTCTCTCTACCCCTCCCCTGCTCTTACACACACTCTCTCAAAATAAATAAATAAACATTAAATATAAATAAAGAAGTCACAATTGTAAAGATGTCAATTTTTCTCTGTGGTAAACTGAAAAATGGTTCCCCCCCAAAAATAGCCATGTCTCATCTCTGGGATGTATAAATGTTACTTTATTTGGAAAAATGGTCCTTGCAGAAGTAATTAAAGATTTTTAAATGAGGGGATATCCTGGATAATCTGAGTGAGCCTAAGTGCCTTCAGAGGCGCCCATATAACAGAGAAGCAGAGGATTTGACACTCACAGAAAAGGGGATAATGTGACTATGGAAACTGGAGTGATGCAAAGACACAGAGCAAAAGTTAACAGTAATTTTTTTCAGTGGTAAAATCATAGGCAATTTATATTTTTCTTTTTACTTATCTGGTCTTTTTAAAACAACAAACATGTACTGATTCTAAAAAGATGTACCTAAATGTATATAATTGCTCTATTTCAGCAGGAGCAATCAAAATCTTTTCAAGAACATATTTTAATATGCCCAGTTGCAAGGATATTGTTTTCACTGAGCACCTGCTATCTCTCAAGTTCACTGTATATTATTTAATCTTTCACAGCGATGTTATGGGACAGGTAATAAAAATATAAAGTAATTCCCATTTTACAGATGAGGCAGTGAGGCCCAAAGTCAATTATCTAGTTAACATCAGGACTAGGATTTGAAAGCACATTGGTCTTTTTTTTTTTTTTCAACTTTTTAAATGTTTATTTATTTGAGAGAGAGAGAGGAGGGGAGGGGCAGAGAGAGACGGAGAAAGAGAATCCCAAGCAGGCTCCTTGCTATCAGCCTGGAGCCCCACGTAGGGCTTGATCCTACCACCAATGAGATCATGACCTGAGCCGGTATCAAGAGGTAGACGTTTAACCAACTGAAGCCCCAGAAGCCCCAGAAAGCACATGTGTCTTTAAAGTCCATGCCCTAATTTGTAATTTCAAAATAACGTAAAAGTCCCTCAGTGGGAACCAATCAAATTACAGCATATCCATATACTGTAAAACTCTATAGCTATAAAAATAAAAATGACAATGCTCTCTATATACTGATAAGGACATGTTTTGAAAATACGGTATTAAATGGGCAGAAAAAACCGCAAGGTACAGAAGGTGTGTATAACATGGTACCATTAAAATTAAAATGTAATGAAGAGGAGTATATTTTTGTTTTAGCTTATATTTACATAAAAACATTAGAAGGATAAACAAAAACCTAAATATAGCATTATCTATTTGGGGTGGAGGAAATGGGCAGATGAAGCAAGGAACAGGACAGAGACTATACCTTTTTACATATGTATTTTTAGTTTTGAGTTATGTAACTGAAATTACCTATTCAAAACGTAAACACATATAAACCTTTTAAAAGCAAAGTATAATCAAATCAAGTTCCTGTCTTTTCTACTCTTCCACACACCTCAGACATCCTTGGAGGGCAGTCTGCACCCCCGTTTCAGTGAGACTCCTCTAGTGGCCCTGACAGCAGCATCAGCACTAAGACCAGGAGAGATTGCCTTGCCAGCAAGCAGTGCCAGACCAACCACACTCTCTCTCCTTATCCTTGACTTAGAAAAATAAAACCAATAGGCAAATACACTAGTCAGCATTTCTGAAGCCAGCTGTTAACCAATCCTCTTCTTGCCCTTTACTCTCTTTTCTTCCTTTTTCCAGAAAAACCTGGAAAGCTCTGCAAAACTTTGCAAAATGCTTTAGCAGCGCTGGCTGCCTTGTTGTTTTCCTTCTCTTCTTTGGCCTGTGTCATCCTTGCAGGCAAAAACTGCAGTCTGACTTCCTGCCAGCTTGTCCTGCTGGATTCATCTCAGTGCCTTAAAAAAAATCTGTATTTTCCTAAACCTACGAACCTCAAATTAGAGGTCATTTTGTACAACTCTTCACCCAGAGTAGAACATTCCAGTTGTAAAATTTAGCAGAGTAAATATATTTGGTTTTTAAACACAATCCGTTGGTTTCACTTTGTGTAACCAATCAAGTCGAGTGACAGCTCTCATAAAATATCTGTTCTTGCTAAGGATCCCACAGGGCAGGTCTATTTGTGTGTGGAGTCTAACAGTGCAGAGAGCCCCAGTAAATTTCCATTTAGTAAGACAGTGACTGTCAATCGACACCTAATTTGTATCCATGGCTGTCTGAAGCCCTGTACTGGGGACAGAAACAAACATGAGACCCAGCTCTTGCCACCAATCTCTAATAACCCTGTTAGGACACCATCAGCTCATAAATGTGTCTGGACTCACTAGTTTTGTTCTTTAAATCCATTTGCAAGGTATCAACTATATCACTGAGTTATGGACATTTTCGTGGTTAGCTATTGTCAGAAATATGATTTATATGAAGAGTTTTCTTTTTTAGAGTACTGGGGAAATAGATTTTCTATTGCAAAGATCACAGCCAGAGGTCAAACTCTAGGTAATGTAATCCTCGCAAGATTCGCTAACCTTTTCAGGGTGTTAATTTAGTCCTAACAGTGTCATAGCTTTCAGTTTCCAGCTTTCATTAGCTGGAATTCTTCTGCTAATGTGCAGGAAATTTGAGATGTATATATGCCAGATGTGTTCAATGAAAGGTTCTGCTTAAATCAGATATGAGTCTAAAAGCAAGACATTGTCAGCGATGCTGAGCCTGGCAAGGATTCAGGTGTCTAGAACCATACCACATGCCTCCCCTGAGGGTGCTGGGCCAGAACACTACCATCCAGCACTGTTCAATTTGCTAGGAACTCAGAGCAGAAGGCTCCATGGAGACTGCATACCCACTCCTTATTACACATGTACAGCATCACCAGGAGTGATACCACGAGATTCATTCTGTATTGGCTTATTCTCAGAGGTAAACCCCAACCAGGCTGAGGATAATGAACACCATAGACTGTAAAAAGCATCAAGAAGGTACTGCACCATTGTGGCTTCCACATATCCACACAGAACATATCAGCAGGAAAAAGGAGCATTATATTACTCAGGTTTCCTGTCAGGACATCCTGGCTCAAAACACAGTTTTGTCACTGAAAAACATAAGATAATCAGCAGATGTGAAACTGCCATTGTGTCCTTGAGGCTCTCAGAAATCTGTCAGCTTAACAGGAGAGCTCAGGGGTGCCTAAGGGGTACAGTCAGTTGGGCGACCGATTTCAGCCCTGGTCATGATCTCATAGCTCATGAATTTGAGCCCCGCATTGGGCTCTGTGCTGACAGCTCAGGGCCTGGAGCCTGCTTCACATTGTGTCTCCCTCTCTACCCTTCCCCTGCTCATGAATGCACGCTTGCTCGCTCTCTCAAAAAGAAACATTAAAAAAATTATTTATTTTAAAAATTTTATTGTTTATTTTTGAGACAGAGACAGAATGTAAGCAGGGGAGGGACAGAGAAAGGAGGAGACACAGAATCGAAAGCAGGCTCCAGGCTCCAAGCTGTCAGCACACAGCCCAACAGGGGGCTCGAACCTGTGAACCATGAGATCATGACCTGAGCGGAAGAAGTTGGATGCTCAACCACTGAGCCACCCAGGAGCCCCTAAAAATAATTTTTTCAAAAAGAAAAAAAAGGAGAGCTCAAAAGTCGGTATGAAGATCACCTATTCCAATTACTTAGAGGTAGGTTTTTTTTTTTCTCCCCAGAGTAGATGAGCATGGGAATATGGGGACATGAACTGATTCAAGGAATCTGGCCAGGGGAAAGCCTCATGCACATATTCTGAGCAGACAGGGCCCTGTTTTAAAGAGCTTTGGAGCAAATCTATAAGATTTGACAGCGTTAGGATACAAGTATTAATACCACATAAAGTGGCAGGTGAAACCAGGAATGTAAATTACTGAGCCAAGTTCAGCTACCAGGCTTATCCCCACCCCCATTTGCCCAGCAAAGAGAATATAGGTGACCACAGACTCTGAAGTCTTGCAGGTTGGTGCAGACTTTGAGGACGTGTTGTACATATCTCACCCTTGTTGTAATGGGTACTATCTGTTAACACTAGAACTCATACTATCCCTTTTGATCTTTCCTTTCTCAACCACAAATTTCTACTTCCTTCTACTATTCTGTCTTCAGAATGCCAATATTTTTGTGTCCCAGTTTCATCTCAGGCACCCAGGAGTAGGATGAACTTTATAGTTTTGAAATTCTTGGTTCAGAAAATAGTGCTGTGGAGCACAAGGTGGGTGGGCTTCACTGTCACTCATGCCGGCACCTGTGAACAGGGACCCTCCTGGGAAACACATGTGGTCTTACCATATTCCACAGCCACCCAGCCTGATATCTCAAGGCCTGACTTCCTCTCCTCCCCACTCCCCAACCCCCACGCTCTGGGCCGGAGAAGTAGCTGAGAAGGTGCTTCTTCAGCTCTTTCCTTTTCCCTCCTTAGCTTTATTAGAGTTCACTAGGCCAACACTTTTCTTAGAACCATAGTGTTTCTATTTAGGGGTCTAGGGTACAATTCCATTTTCCTCTATCATCTCACCTGGCTTTTCTGGCTTTCAGAAGAAAATGCTTCACTCAGAGATCTTGACATTTCTTCCCAGGAAGTGAGTCATATTCACAGACAAACTTTACTTCCTGGACTATAACCTGGTTGGCTCCCAACTCACAGAATATGATCAAAGACTGTGTGTTCTTGTGTCTGTATTAACTTGCACATAATTCACTTAAAATTTAGAGAAAAATGCCTCAGCATATCCTCCTACCTCCCCACCACTTGTTTAAATTTTCTCCACAGCTCATCTGACATTCTATACCATCCTTCCGCCCGCCCGCCCTCCTTCCCTTCCTTCCTTTCATACTCTTTTTCTCTCTCTCCTCACTGGACTATAAACTTTTTGAAGCGAGGGCTTTTGTTTTGTTCATTTCTGTACCCATAGGACCCAGCTCAGTGCCTGGCACAGGGTACTCAATAAATGCTGAATAAACAAATTGTTGAATGAATAGTTGCTTCTGCCTTATTTTTCTCTGGGTCCTACCACTCCTTCTCCAGCCACAACAATGTTTTTCCTTTGGTTTAACAGCTAAGGGATCAGATGACTATAAACGTTAGTTACATCAGCTCTGGAGGGGAGTGTACTTCACCTCTGACATCTCTATCTGCTGAAGTCAAATTCACCTGGCAAGTCCTACCATCCGTGTGACACCATCCTTTAACCTCCCACAGTGATTGCACCATGGTGATCTACAGCACTCCATGCCTGCATCACTCAACTACAGTTTAACACTTTCTGCCTTGTGCTGAGAATATAATTTTTCTGGATATGATTGCAGCAGGGAGGTCAACAATAAGACAAGGGTAGTCTTTGCTTGGCAAAGCTAGCTTCCTGCTCCTGCTCCCCTGTCTCCTTCCGTTTTTGCCACAGGCCCCACTAGGCAGTACTTACTTGCAGAATTAAAAGAAGGACCTAGATCAGGGCTTTATGCTTTCAGGCTGGCCAACTGCAAGGGACCCATCTCTCAAACACTTATTAACGTAAGTTCACACAAAGGCCAAGGGACATATAGACCAAATGCCAATCAATGTATGGATTCAAATGAAAAATTACAGACATTCTAAGGCTCTGGAATGCTTGCAGTGACTTGAGTGGCTGATCTTTTCCTCATGGTCTGAAGACTGCTTGGTAAATATGGAACTTAGAACAAAAGTAACTGGGTCTCAGTCGGTTAAGCATCCAATTCCTGGTTTCGACTCAGATTATTATCTCATGGTTTGTGAGTTCAAGTCCCACATGAGGCTCTGTGCTGATGGTGCAAAGCCTGCTTGGGATCTTCTCTCTCTCTCTGCCCCTCCCCCATTTGTACTTACTCTAAAAATAATGGAAAAAGAAGACTTAAAAAAAAAAGTAAGTAACCTGAAGGCACATCTCTTCTTTAGGGCAGAGCCCCTCTTCCCTGCTACAAGAGCAGTCTGACTGAGGAAATCATGGAGGTCAAGTCCCCTTAGTCAAGACCTGACTTTCCTTAGGCAGTGCTGGTGCTTAACTTCTTATGTGTCCAAGGATGCCCAAATCCCTTGAGCTCAGGTCTCCAGAATACTTTATAACACAATTGATTAGACTTAACCAAAATTATGACCATTTTCCAGCCCTTCCTTCCTGAGATTGCCCTCAGTCATCTGGTCAGTGCTCAGGGTGTCTTTAAACTTTCAAGCAATACACTGAGAATTTTATGGTTTACTTTCCTGGATAGTTAATCAACCATTACATGTGATTTTACTGTTCTGAACAGTGGGGCGCCTGGGTGGCTCAGTCGGATTAAGCATGTGACTTTGGCCCAGGTCATGATCTCACAGTTATGGTCTCAAGCCCCGCATCAGGCTCTGTGCTGACAGCTCAGAGCCTGGAGCCTACTTCAGATTCTGTGTTTCCCTCTCTCTCTATTCCTCCCCTGTTTATGCTCTCTCTCTCTCTCAAAAATAAACATAAAAAAAAAAGAATTTACTGGTCTGAACGGAAACTCATTTCCTGCCACTTAGGTGTGCAGCTATATTAGACAAAACAGAAGACATTTCTCCAATTAGACTATAAGCACTTGATGACATATGCTTTGTAGGTTTTAATAAATATGCCATGAGTCAGGACAGCAAGGACTGCACTGCCAGCAAAGGAAAAGAGAAAAAAAACCTGACTATTCAAAGTGACCCTGGGTCAAGTAGGCTCATCTGCTCTATTGATCAGAAACTACCTGCCCTGCTCAAAACCAGGGAGTATTTACTTACAAAGCTCTGGGTTTTAAGGAATTACTTCAGAATACCTGAGTCATCACTAGCTTGCCTCATCCTGGGAATTTCTCGAACTTTTGTGCTAATCAAGTTTTGAAGAATTAAAAAAATGAAGAGGGGACTTCTGCCTTTGTTGCCTTTCTCTTATCTCTTGCAGTTCCACATACAACTCAGCAGTGGGTATGTGCTGCCACTCTCACAACATACTACAGAGAACACAGGCATCCCTGAGGTACAGCAGATCCAACTTACGCAGCCACCACATTTCTGCCTTTTACACTGCTGACTGGCAAATGAGCAATGGTTTGTAGAAGCAGCAGGTGCAAGGAGAGGTGGGTCCTGCCAGGTGCTAAAAAAAGGCCCAAGTCTGATACACAAGAGTCCTTCCATTAAGACATCCGTGACTAAGGCAAAGTTGGGGAAAGTTGCCCCTTCTCTGTCTTTTGGGGCTTTTGGAGTCAAATGCTGTCCTTTGTCACTTTACCTGGTTTTGCTTTGATACAAATGGCAGGAGTGGCCAAGGGAGTGGGGATATGGAGGTGAAGCCCACACTGTAATCTGCCTTCACTCATACCCTCTAGGATGGTGCTGAGCATCACACATTCTAGAGAAAGGCTGCCCAGGTACTACCTCTTTCTTGCCACAGCCATGGAACCAAACCTTAGTATGGCCTCCAAACACAGATTCTACCATAGCCTTGCTGTGAGGCATGTTATTTAACCTGCTGAACCAGTTTCCTCTTCTATGCAAAGGGATAATTCCACCTATATCCTAGGACCCGTTGTGGAAATCAAATGAGATGGTAACTTGTGTTAAAAACCTAAGACAGTTTGTCTTGCCAGCTAAATAAGCAACTCAGAATACATTAGTTTTTCTTCTTCAAGAAGATAGTCTTGCATTATGTACTCAGACTGGCCTCCTACATAAGCTACTGGAAGCTAGCTTGTCCCCAGGGATCAGGCCATCCCAGGAAAAATGACTTGCCTGCAACAATGTAATATTCTGAGAAGGTACAGGTGAAAGGCCTCTGAAGGGTGTCTGGCAGGGTGCGCCCTAGACAGGGCTCCCAGCAGGAAATCCTGCTGTGCCTCAGTTAAGTAGTTTCACAGGTGCTGGGGCCCAGAGAAAAATTCCAGCAATCACCCCTCCCTAAATTCTGATTAGGCCCCATGTATAACTCATCAGCTGGTGGCTGAGCCCCTTGCTCCCTTTTCTTTCAAAGCCACTGGGCAGGCTATGGAGAGCACATGAAAAAAAAGGAAGCGCTTCAATTAAAAAACCGGTACACGAAGGCTTTTAAAAGCTACCTAGGGATTAATGGCCCTTTAAATTGGTTCTAAGGACCTAGTGACAAAAAGTGAAAGTTTCATATTTTGACTGATCATCTACCCTGTGTTAGGGACAGACCAACATATCCCTTAAGTGGATGGTACAATCCATATTTTACAAAGGAAGACACCGACACTCTGAAATAGCTGAATGACTCGCTCAAGGCCAAGAGTAAGCGGCGGGTCGGGATTCAAAGCCAGGTCTCCTTCCAGAGCCCACATTACTCCTCTTTCCCAGCGAAGGCAGGAACGGCAAGGGTGAGGGCGAGCCAATAGTAGGAGGCCGGGGAGGAAGGCGGCTTGAGCCACGGTGGGGAGGGGCCCGGGCACAGCGACTCCTTCCCCGGAGAGCCGCGCGGTCTGCCGCGGGTGTGTGGCCCGGCCCCACGTGCCCGAGGACGCGCCAGCCGCAGCGCGGGCTTGGACCCACCCCACGAGGGTGCCAGGAAGTCGGCGCCCGGCCTAAAGCTGCGTCTGAGAGCGACCCGGGCCAAATAACGACCTCACAAAGGCCTCACGCACGGATGGGTTCCCCTCCCCATCCAGCGCCTCGTCAGCACCTTTCCAACAGCTCGGCCTCACAGTTGGTCACGAGGTGGGCGTGGCCTAGTCAGCTAGCGCGGGGCGCCACCCGCCCTCCTCTCCCCGGGCGCGCCACGTCTCCGGCCCCGCCCCTGCGAGCCACGCGGGGAACCCCGGTGTCGTCACCACCCTCCAGCACTCGCCTTCCCGCGCTCTCCAGAAAAGACGCGAAGCTGGTGACGTGTCCCGGGCTCCAGTGAGGCTGCGCAGAAGGCGTCGGCAACAGAGCGTCCTTCGGCGCCGCCTGGTGGAAGAAAGAGCTGCTAAACCGGCCGGAAGCAACGGCGCGGGCGGGAGGGGAACGTGACTTACGTCATCTCGCCGAGGAGGGGGAGGAAGAGGGAGGCCGCCACGTGACCGGCCCCTGCCTGTGGCGCCCAGGCGTCCTTCTCTTTCTTTTCCACCTTTCTGTGGAGCGTGGAGTAATCTTCCTGCCCTTTTTATTTCTAAAGGATCTGACTTTTACGTTTTCGAACTTAACCAAAGTGATATTGTTTGTCAGAGAAAATTTGAAAAAAAAGGGAAAAAGATATGAAGAAGACCATGAATACCAGCAGTACACACACCCTTTCATATTTACTTGTAGTTTTTCTGTTAACATTAAACAAAACATTCCAGTCGCAAGGCCAATTTAGAAAAACCCAATTGAAGAGGAAGGGAGAAGTGCAAACAACAGGCCAAAAAAGGGAAATAGATTGCATTTAATGAGGATTTCAAACACAGTATCTTATTTGGTATGCACATCGTCCAGGTGAGGTCACCAGACCATGGGGTTGAAAAGCTTGTTCAAGGTTGCACAGTTAATAAGCCGGTGACAGAGTCGGGGTTTGAACCCAGGGCTTAAAAATCTGAACCTTAAGATGGTTTGAAGAGGCCAGTTGAAAAAGTGCTGGAGGAAGGGAGGAAAACCGCAGGAAGCATGTGTGGTTACAGACACAGTTTGTACTTATGAAACTGTCGAGTTGGAACCAGTTCAGAGGAGGAAGAAGGCTAGTACCTCTATGGGTTGGAGCAACTTCGTGGGAGCGGGAGCAGCTCACACTAACACACTGCCTAGAAACACCAAGGTGCTTGCTAGCTATTGCTCTAGCAGCAGCCACTTGATTGCTTAGTGTCACTGACCTCCAGCACTGCCTTCTCCCATTAGTGGCAGTGAGAGGTGGGAGTCACAGTACCAAGTCAGGCATTAGGTCTTGCTACTTAGATGCAGTCTGGAATTCAGCTGCGTTTATGTAGTCCAGTACATTCTGCATCCAGTTTGAGGACACAGATACAGAATTTTGGGCCCCACGCTAGAACTTCTGAGTCAGAATATGTGTTCTAACTAGATCCCTGGGCGATACCTATGGATACAGCACTATGGTAAATGGTCCCTTGGTGAGGCAGATGGGATGGTAGAAAGATGTGAAGGGAGCTTCCAGAGGTGGATGGTGGGAAGGCAGGCAGACAAGGAGCAAGGTCTGTAAGGTGGTTTTTAAAAAAACATCCAGAGCCTCCTGGCTTTGCTCAGAGGACTCTTGATCTCCGGGTTGTAAGTTCCAGCCCCAAGTTGGGTATAGAAATTACTTAAAAACAAAACAAAACAAAACCTTAAAAAAAGCATCCAATAAGGAGTATCAGAAAATATCACAAAATGTGAAAGAAGAAAACTAGGAAGCCAAAATCTGGGAGATTAAAAAAAAAAGAGAGAAATAAGTCAACGAGGTAAGAAGGTTCATCTTGGGAAAATTCACACACACAAAAAGACACAGGAATTTTTCTCTTTGGCTAACTTTTCTGTGTGGTATGTGATGTATACCTGAGAGGGTCCAGGCAATTCAAAGGGCTGGAGGAGGGCAGCCCCTGCCCATTCTCTCACTTTCAGCAGATAGAGTGAGATTTTCCTTGGTTATTCTAATAGAGGGCAAGTTCTGGGCTCTGACATGAGAGAATCAGACACTGACAGAACAGTGCCTCTTAGATGAGGTACACAGGCTGCATTCCATAGGTGGCTGGAGCTAGGGGCCACCTACTCACGTAGGGGCCAGAGTTAGGGGGTGTGTGCATGTATATGCAGATGTGGGCTGGAGGGAAGGGCACATTATTGGCAGACAGGACATAACAGGAACCCATGAAAGACAAGGTGAACTTATGTGACGGATTTGTTGGGCCCAGAAGGCCACAGAGCTGATGACATCTGGTACCTTGAGAGAGCCAGGTGGCAGGCCTACAGGCCTTCACATGTGTGTGGTTCTTGGAGCTCGATTTTCAGGAGGCCTCTGAGTGGCCTATCACTCTTCTAAGCTAGCAAGCTGTTGAGATGACAGTAGTTCTGGTAGAAGCAGTGACATGATAGGTTAGAACTGGTGTCCTGGATAGAGTAGCAGCAAGTTGTTCTCATGATGCCCACAATATTAGGGGCCCAGCCATTTTGTCTGGAGGAGTTAGGGCGGCATCCTTCTCGGACATATTAATGTTGTCTAAGGATCATCAGTTTGTTCAGTAAACAGATGGCTATGTGGACATGGAGGTTTTTGAGCTATTCACTCTAGAATAAAAATGGTGGGCTTCAGTGTTGAAAGGCAATAGCTGAACAGCCATCTCCCAGAGCTAGGAGATTCCTATGACTAAGGGAGGTGTGCGGTGGATAGCAGGTAGGAGCATGGATGGGTGGGGAGGCAGATATATGGAGAGTTTGAAGAGCCCTTTTCTGCTAGGAGTATCTGAGATCAACCTGGGGTGGTAGTGTGGGGTGAGTCTGAAATGAGGTCAATGCTGGTGGTGTCCCAGAGGTCTGGATTTTAAGAGTGACTGCAGTGCTTTTACTGGCTCTTGTAGGCCCATGCTTGACCTGTTAGAGAGGGTGCCAGATTACAACTATTGGTCAGTGTAACTCTGAACCCCATTCCATATTTTGATGGACTGTGAAGGTGGGTTGGGGTGGTCCAGGGTAAACACCTTAGTACTTGAGTACTGTGCCTCTTTGGGTGGATCATTTGTCCCAGCATGTATTTTATGGCCTTTGTGGATATTCTCATCCATGGCTATAGTCAAGGACTATGCTAGATCCAGGCATTTGCCTATTACTCACAGGTCTGTCTTGATCAAAAAGCTGTAATCAATGTCCTCAAAGTACTCAGGTTGAAGGATTTCCTGAATGGACCAACCACTGTGTTTCTTTGGGTGGTCTTCCTTTTCAGCAGGCTGTGCTTTAGCTAATTTCTCTTTTTCATATCTATACAAAACCTTTCTCCTTTAAAGCCCAGTGCAAGTTCTAAGTTCTCTGTGAACCTCTTCTTGAGTCTTCTCAAGGAATCCCCCCACTGTCAAAAGCATTCGTGAGCTCTCCACACAAGCTATTTCCTCAATCACATAGGATAGACAACACTTGCCTACCCATTCCCCCGCCATCCCCTTGTAGGGGCACAACTCCTCTTTTACCAAAAATGCCAATCAGAGTCTTTCTTGTGGGTCTTTGCTCTTTGGAGGAGAGAGTGAGTAGAGCAGCCAATTCCATGCTAGTGTAAAAGTATAAGTCATACTTTCAGGTGCCTGAAGAGTCAGAATTCTGGCCAGAGGGAGCTGCTCTGTACTAAGAGTAAGTGAAGCCACAGGAGAGCCAGTGATGGGGCAGATGGACCTTGGCTCCAGGATTCCTGAGGCCTAGTTACACCCCAGTGCCACCCCAGGATGGCTGGCCAGCCCTATTTTAGAGTCCATGAACCATTCATTTCCATTTTTGCCTGAGCTGGTTAGAATTGGGTCTTTGTTACCTGCAGTCAAAAGAAAACCAGGAGCCTCCTTTATGTGGATTTTTCTTATGTTCCCAAGGACAATGGATTACAAGGAATTTATATCAAAGTAACATAATAAAGTAGAAAGAACATGCCCTTTGCACTAAAATGAAACATTATTTTTAATGCTGTTTCCAGCAAGAAAAAGAGGCTGTCTCTTTAACTTAAAAGAAGCGGTAATGCCTAAACTCAAAGAATAAGGACTAAGTGAGAAAAATGACTAGGAATGTAGAAGAAAGCGTCTGGCGATAGTAGGCATATAGGAAGTGGTCACTCGCTTCTTTTCTCCCTGAAGACAGGCTTCTACTTCTGTGCCTTTCAGTATCACCATTCTGTGATCAATGAACTCAAAACAGGAACTGAATCTACCAGCTCCTAAACTTGTTGGAGAATAAAGAAGGAAATAAATATCAAGGGAACAAGTAATTAGAAGCATTTGTTTGAAATGTCAATAATCCCTTGATACCTGGACCTCTTTTTCCTATTTCATTATTACTTAAATCTCTCCAAAGGCTTTACCAACTGAGCCACCCAGGTACCCTAATCTCTCCAAAGGCTTATAATTTTTTTATCAGGCCAACATGAGATATACTTTGGAAAAACTAGTGACACTGTGCTTTTATTTGAGAACAGAATAAAAGGGGATGGCTGGCACTCTGTCAGGATGGTCCTTAACATTCTGCACTAACCAGTGTAGTATTAACTTTCCAACACTATTGGTGTAAGAAGTGCTGCTAACTTCTTAGAGAATTAGAAAAAGGTTGAAAAAAAACTTTAAAGGTGAGTTCTTTAAGAAGGAAAGATAGCTATTTCCTTTTTGCTCCTTTAAAAATTCTAGCCAGAAATATGACTGAATTTATAACAAAGACCATACAAGGCAGCAACCAAAAAGGCCATTTTAGAAGAAGAGTTTTTCTTCAACAGAATCCACTTGAATGTGATGAGAAATTACATCCTGGCTAAGAGCAGTTCACTAGGGAACAGGGCCATCTAAGTGCCTAAGTAGTATTTAAAATTGACAAGGTGTGGGAATGTGCAAATTTAGCAGCAAAAGACTCTTGATTTGTGTCAAGGGAAAGTGATGGTGGTCAGGGGAGCCAGTTCCAAGGGCTGGTCCAGCGGTGGCCGCTGGTCTTGGTATTCTGCCACATGCCCGTTTCGGTGGTGACCGTACTCAAACTTGATCCGCAGCTCACCAATCTTGGATTGAGGAAGAATATCCGGAATCCACTCAATGATGAAAGGTGTTGGCTCCTTTTGATCTGGGGAAGTGTTGCCTGAAGACAAACAAACAAACAAAAAACATTGATTAATATCATTATAAAATTTGAGGCTGGACAAATGCTATTCTGTTGAGTAATAAAAAAAAATTTTTTTAAAGGAGAAAAAATTTAAACAACAACAACAACAACAACAACAACAAACAGAGAAGAGAAACGGGGGGAAAACAACAAGGAGAAACAAGGGAAGGACAAAGTGATTACTGGTATATCTATCCAAATGAAAATTTCATGTAATTGTCTGGCACCCTCGAGTGAAATTAGACCCAGCCTTCATGGAAATAGACCCAAAAGAATACTAAGGAGAACACAGATTAAGAAGAAAAGATAGCTGGATGGGATTAAAAGGGAGACTAGCAAGAAAAGGTCAAGTTTCAAGGAAACCATAAACAGAATTAAAATTACATTGTTCTAAAACATATTACAAACTCATAATGACCAAAGGAGTATGGTACTGGCATATGTCTAAACAGACTAAATTAACAAAACAGAAAGATCCAAAATGGACACAAACAGAACAGGAATTTAGCGTAAAATAAAGGCTGCTTTTTCAATTAGTAAAATTAGTAATTTCAATTAGTAAACTACAAGTGTTATAATAGTGTGCATCAATTAGATATCTGGAAGAAAATAAAAGGTGGCAGAATCATACCTCATACCTTACATCAAAATAAATTCCAGAGGATCAAAGATTTAAACATGAAAAACTCAGGTTACGGAAAGTGTTATAAAAATATAAAACACTACTAGGGGCCAACTCTTGATTTTGGCTCAGGTCATAATCTCATGGCTCACAGTTGTGAGATCTCTCTCTCTCTCTCTCTCTCTCTCTCTCTCTTTCTCTCTCTCTCTGTCTTTCCCACCACTTGCATTCACACGCTCTTTCTCTCTCAAAATAAACATTTTATTTAAAAAAAACACTAGTAGAATT
>NC_043703.1:113781692-113855773 GCF_006229205.1 Suricata suricatta
GAGAGAGAGAGAGAGAGAGAGAGAGAGAGAGAGAGAGAGAGAGAGAGGAAGAAATAGAAGCTGAAGCAGGCTCCAAGCTCCAAGCTGTCAGCACAAAGCCCAACAGGGCTCAAACCCATGAACTGTGAGATCATGACCTGAGCTGAAGTTGGACAGTTAACCGACTGAGCCACCCAGGTGCCCCAGAGCATGTGAATCTTGATCTTGGGGTCCTGAGATCCCATGTTGGGCACACTGCTTACCTGAAAAAAAAAGGGGGCAAAATAATTTTGATACTTGTTTTACAACATGGATAAAACTTGTAGACATTGTGATGAGTGAAATAAGCTAGAGAAAGGAAAACTACTGTATGATTCTACTTACATGAGCTACCTAAAGTAGTCAAATTAATGGAGAGAGAAAATAGAATGGTGGTTGTCAAGGATCAGGGGCAAGGTAAGAGTGGAGAGTTACTATTAAATGGGTAGAGTTTCAGTGGAGGAAGACAAAAAGGTTCTGGAGATGGATGGTGCTAATGGTTGTACAACAATGTAAATGCACTTAATGCTTGAGAACTATACACTTAAAAATGGTTACAATGGTAATTTATTTTATTAAAAATTTTTAGGTTTATTTATACAAACTCTTTTCATGTCCAGAACAGAGTCTAAAAGGATATATACCAAAATATTTTTCTTTTTTTTAATGTTTATTTACTTTTGAAAGGGAGAGAGAGAAACATAGAGTGTGAGTGGGGGAAGGGACAGAGAGAGAAGGCGACCCAGAATCTGAAGCAGGCACAGAATCTGAGCTGTCATCACAGAGCCCGTTGTAGGGCTCAAACATGAATCGCAAGATCATGACCTGAGCCAAAGTCAGATGCTTAACTGACTGAGCCATCCAGGTGCTCCTAAAATCTTAATGGTGATGTTTTCTATGGTGCATGGGATTATAGGTGGTTTACCTTTCTCCTTTATGCTCTATAATGAAATCTGATTTCTCTATAATGAATATGTATTACTTCTATTTATTTTTAGAAATTTTATTTTAAATCTTTTTTTATGTTTATTTTTGGGAGAGAGACAGAGTGTGAGTGGGGGAGAGGAAGAGAGAGGGAGACACAGACTCTGAAGCAGGCTCCAGGCTCTCAGCTGTCAGCACAGAGCCTGAGGCAGGGCTCGAACTCATGAACCGCAAGATCATGACCTGAGCCGAAGTCGGATGCTTAACTGACTGAGCCACCCAGGTGCCCCTAGAGCTTTTATTTTTACGTAGTCTCTACACTCAACATGGAATTTGAATTTACAACCCCAAGATCAAGAGTCATGTGCTCTACAGACTGAGTCAGGCAGGTGCCCCTTATAATTTTATTTTAAAAGCCTTCTTTAAAAGAAAACAAAACACTTTATTCCATGATGGCCTTCACAAGATAAATGCATGTGTCTTCTTTATTTAAGGTCAAGATCCAAAGTCTAGGATAATTCAATGCACGTAGCTAACCTTCAAAGGAAGAAGTGCTATTGAAAGCACAATTTCACTTACCAACTTTGAGAAAAGTTTTTAGTTCCAAAGGTCTCAGCACAGGTTGCTTTTCTATACGACCGTAGGTTTCTGCTATGCTCTCTACTTCCACTTTAGGGCATTTAAACAGCTCATACGTCCCATCCCGGTTCTGGATAAAACTCCGAGTGATTTCCAAGGGCATCTGGACATGAAGACAATACCAAGGTGAGAAAGGAAAAACTTTCAAAGTAGACAAACATTTGGATGACAACAGATTTTTCACTTACTCTTTTTTGTCACATTCAAATTAATGAAAACCTCCTCTTGTATTTTCAAGTAAATGCTATCAAGAATTCTGCCTTTTCTCCTTTACATCATTCATGGTTTTCCTTTTTTCTCTATAATTTGAACCCCAGCCAAACTATCTACAAACTGAACCCCTAACATTTTCATGGCTATGTGATGGCTACTGGCACACACTTGCTCTCAGATCAGTTTTATTCTCTTCCCTGCCACTCTGCTAGCATGATTCTTCTTCTAAAAGCTCCATTGACAGCACCTACAGCTGACCTCACACCTTGTATGCTTCACACCATCCTTGGGACTGAGTAGACAGAACCTGAACTGGTTTTTGCCACTAAACAGCAGGGCATGGCCTGTTTCTTATCTGCAAAATTCAAGTTAATACCAACACATGGTTGTGATTTTGAATGAGGCGATACAGGTACGTAATGCGCAAACAGACTGACACTCCAAGATTATCAATTAGCTCTCTTCCTTCACTTGACGGTGCCTCCCTGAACACTTCCTCCAGGCGAGAAGCTGTCTCTGTAACATCCAATATTTAAAGAGGTTCCTCAAGTGCCTTTGGTGCTAACACAGGCCTTTCCTAGGGTTCACATGTAAGTTCTATAACTACCAAACAACTTCTTCTTTTTCTGAATGTAACAATGCCTTGCAGTTAAGCTAATCTTAATGTATCAAATCACACTATGCTGAATGTTCTACAATATTCCATTACTGTAGGAAGGGAAAAGCCTCAAATTTTCAGGGTCTGCTTGAAAAAGAAAATGTTTAAAAATGTCTAATAGGGGCGCCTGGGTGGCTCAGTCGGTTAAGCCTCCGACTTCGGCTCAGGTCAGATCTCATGTTCGTGGGTTCAAGCCCCGCGTAAGGCTCTGTGCTGACAGCTAGCTCAGAGCCTGAGCCTGTTTCAGATTCTGTGTCTCCTTCTCTCTCTGCCCCTCCCCCTCTCATGCTCTGTCTCTTCTGTATCAAAAATAAAACATTAAAAAAAATATTAAAAAAAAATGTCTAATAGTCCCCTTCCAGAAAAGAACACCAAGTAATTAAGGGTCATTTTTCTAATGAGAACTAAATTACAGTTTGTGGTGAAGCATTTAATTGTGCTGAGTTCACTGACCTCACAAATAGTATATCATCTCAAATTATTTATATACTTTCTAGCTCCCTGCCAGTTAATCTAGGGCTCACCATAGCTAGTAGGGGTTCATTATCTAATTCACAAAAATAATCTGTTTTCTGATCCTAAAGGCAAAGAAAAAAGATATTCCAATTTAAGATACTTTTTCAAACCATAGGGAATACCCATTAAAATCACAGTTAGAACTATATAGCCATGAATATTTCTAAATAATCTTTTAGTACAAAATAAAGGAATTCTCTTCAGACTCTATAACTCAAGGAACTGCTGCAGACATACTTCCTGCTCTTGCTTCTCTTTCTTCCCTTCTTTGCCCTCCTCCTATTGCACAAATACACTCTTACCTCTGGGGTATCTAAGATTTGTTTAACTTGCAGGATGTTAGTGATATGCCAGGTATACTTGGAAAAGGTTCCCAGTGGCAAGGCGTCTTTCCGAACAAAAGCTTCAATGCAAAAAGGGAATAAGATTAGACTACCAAAAAATAACATTCTCTTTCATTTGTTATCCAGTTCCTAGAAAGTTCCTAGAAAGTCCTTTCCTTATAGAATCTCAGCATTTTTAAAAAAGAATTCTAGAGGCAAACCTATAATAGGTTTGGCAGAAATGTGATAAATCAGATGATACGGATTTCTGCTAACTGATGTCTCTCATGCTTCTTTGAGATGCTACTTATTTTTGCTACCTTCGAAACTTATTTCTTTGTTTGGTGTAGCTACACGCACAGGACTCCATTATAAAATAGCTCCTTACAACCTCTCGCAACTTTAGATATACCAGAGGTCAAATTATATTTGTTAAAAGAATTACATGGAGTTTAAGCCAGTTGATGTGGTTGCCAATCTATTGCCTTGCCTGCAGGACTACAAAGGGGTTTCACCAAAAGGTCTGCAAACATGGCTAAGGGTTGAATTAAAATTACTGTATTAGGAGACCTAAAGGTTAAGGTGATAGAAAGAATCGATGCTGCCTCAGATAGATAAGCTGTGAAGACAAAGATTTTTATAGCCCTAAACAGTGATTCACAGCTTGTCCTATTCAAAGATAGATTTATACCTCAAACAGTTCCTGTTATAATCCTCATGTAACTACTAACTAAAGAAATAGCACTGATGTCCTACTAGTCCTAGTTACTCTTTGGCTATTTGCCAGTGAGTAATCCTTTTCTCCTCCTCCTCTCTCCCTCATTTCCTTATACTAACAAGTACCATGAAATTTCTAGTAGAAGATGTAATAGAAAACCAAGAAATAAGCATCAGAATATGTAATTATAAAGGGTTCCACATCTAAGAATTGCTTTAAATATAAAATCTTCATCAAAATTGGGAACCATGAAAAACGAGTTTTTGGTTTTGATACAGACTGTAATACGCTTCCAAGAAGCCAGCCCAAATAATGATTGGAGCCTGTAATGCTTTTGTTGAAATTGGTTCGTAGGCAGAGGGGCCAGTGGCGCAATGGATAACGCGTCTGACTACGGATCAGAAATTGGTTCGTATCTAGAAAATGTCAGACTTCTTAGTGGGCACTCTCATTACACCTCACTTTCCTTTTACCAAGTTTGTGCTGTCTGAATCTTTCCATTAACTCTTACTGGAATAAGTGTGGTACCTTTGAGGAGGGTGATCATTATTCCAAGAGCTAACTGTCTAAGGCTTCATGTTCTGAAGGACTAGAAGTCCTAATCCTGAAAATCACACGTGGTTTCTCCAAGCTTAATTCTCTAAGGTCAAGATATCTATTGCTGTTCCTGAGGAAAAAACCCATACCTGTGGTGGAGTTGGGAAGCCGTTTCTTCGCACTTCCTATAGATATTCTTTGTTGCAGGGCATCAAAAAAGGACTGAGGAATGTGGAACACCAGTGGCTCTGGTTTGCCTAAGCAAATGAGAAGAAACTCACTTAGAAAAGCTCAGTGGGCTTTCTGACACGTAGGGAGAAGTGGAAGAAAAGGAATTGGGTGGCAGTAATAACTAAAAACGCCACTGGGACTGCTTTATACAGAGGCAAAAAGAAGGCTTTGATTGACCTTTATGAGTCAAGCACTGTCACCAGCCCTACTCTTGATACCTATGATGACAAATACAACAGACCCTTGTCATCTACCAAAGACAACTTTTCAAGTTTCCAGTTTCATAAATACCAGCACAGCCTAGACTTTTCCGTTTAAGGAGTATTTGAAATGAAGTGAGAACAATGAGTTGAGAAGGTAAACTTGATTCAATCCTGCTCACTATCTCCAAGCATTTGCTTTGTGCATTCATGTCCACGCAAAGTAACAGCAAGCTGCCACTCAGATGGTCTGGGCCAGGAGTGCCACAAAGTCAGGACACCGTTTATCCAACAAGCATCGGCTTTCTCTCTGAATATGATCTCTAAGAAGGTAAAATGTTTTGAAAATACATAATAAACCTCTTATAGAAACTTGCAAGACACTAGGGTCAACAAAAAGTCAGCAGAAATAGTGATCAGTGGAGGGGTTGAAAGAGTTCAGAGTTTTCTTGAAAGACTGTTCGTGAGGAGGGTGACTGGGTGGCTCAGTGGTGGAGCAAGTGAGTCCTGATCTCAGGGGATTGTGAGTTCAAGCTCCACATTGGGTGTAGAGCTACAAACAACACACACACAAAAAAACATGTTTCAGAACTACTAGTGCATGCATGTACAGGAATGGGGTGTGGGGGAAGAGCAGAGAAAGAGAAAGTGGGAATCTTTTTTTAAAAAATATTTATTTTTGAGAGGGAGAGCATGAGCAGGAAGGGGCAGAGAGGAGGAGACAGAGAATCCCAAGCAGGCTCTGCACTGTTGGCACAGAACTCGAACTGATGAGCTGTAAGATCATGACCTGAGCTGAAATCAAGAGTCGGACACTTAAGTGACTAAGCCACCCAAGTGCCCCTGAGAGAGAGAGAATCTTTTTTTTTTAATTAAAAAAAATGTTTGTTTATTTTTGAGAATGAAAGAGAGAAAGAGCACGAGTTGGGGAGGAGCAGAGAGAGAAGGAGACACAGAATCTGAAGCAGGCTCCAGGCTCTGAGCTGTCAGCATAGAGCTCGATGCTGGGCTCAAACCCACAAACCATGAGATCATGACCTGAGCTGAAGTCAGATGCTTAACCAATTGAGCCACCCAGGTGCTGAGAGAGAGAGAGAGAGAGAGAAAGAGAGAGAGAGAGAGAGAGAGAGAGGGAGAGAGAGAGAGAGAGAATCTTAAGTAGGCTCCACACTCAGCGTAGAGTCCAACATAGGGCTTGATCCCATGGCCCTGGGATCATGACCTGAGCCAAATTTAAGGGTTGGACACTTAACTTACTGAGCTACCCAGACATCCCAAGAATGGCTCTTAAAGAAGATTCTTAAAGACAGTTCAGATGCCTTTTTATTTAAAAAAAATATTTTTTATTTTTTTAAAGTAGGCTGCATACCTAACATAGTGCTTAAACTTATGACCCTAAGATCAAGAGTCTCATGCTCTACCAACTGAGCCAGGTAGGCACCCCTCAGATGCCTTTCTGAAACAAAGGTCAGGGGCGCCTGGGTGGCTCAGTCGGTTAAGCCTCCGACTTCGGCTCAGGTCAGATCTCACGTTCGTGGGTTCAAGCCCCACATCAGGCTCTGTGCTGACAGCTGGCTCAGAGCCTGGAGCCTGCTTCCGGTTCTGTGTCTCCTTCTCTCTCTGCCCCTCCCCCTCTCATGCTCTGTCTCTCTCTGTATCAAAAATAAATAAAACATTAAAAAAATTAAAAAAAAAAGAAACAAAGGTCAAACCAAGAAAAATAAAAAGGTTTTCCAGAAGTTCATAGAAGGACTTTACATTCTTTCAAATATTCTTGTATACTTCATTGAATGCAGAATGTCAATGACAAAACGGTCACCACTTCTGAGCCACTAAAACAGTGATAGATGGGCAGTTTGGAAAAGTTACCATACAAAGGAATCTTAAATTTTTTCATCTTGAACTTAGGTTATGGGCTGCATGCAGAGATCATTACTGGTCTAAAAGAAGTGCTAACTGACTAGAACTCAGATGATGTGATGCCAGGGCTAACATGTACAAGTTACTCTTGAAAGGCCCACATAGAACATACAGACTCACAGCCCAGGAGAGATGATGATGCCTTTGACAAAGGTAATGGCAATGGAGATAGTGAGAAGGAGTGGAGAAGGAGACGCGAGGGACCACCATGTGTATCTTACATTATTGTTGGTGATCTATTTTTGATTTGGGGAGGTGAGTTAATAGGTACTTATTACATTACTTCAAACAGTAAATAAATAAAAAAAATTTTTTTTAAATTTTTTGTCTTTATTTTGAAAGACAGAGAGACAGAGAATGAGCAGGGGAGGGTCAGAGAGAGAGAGACACACACAATCTGAAGCAGGCTCCAGGCTCCGAGCTGTCAGCACAGAGCCCGACGCGGGGCTCGAACCCATGAACCGTGAGATCATGACCTGAGCCGAAGTTGGATGCTTAACCGACTGAGGCACCCAGGCGCCCCAAACAGTAAATAAATAAAATTTTAACAGGAAAAAAACCCCCTATTTTATTTTATTAATTATTTTTTTTAAGAGATAGAGAGCAGGGGAGAGGCAGAGAGAGAAAATCCCAAGCAGTCTGCATGCTGTCAGTGCTAAGCCCGATGTGGGGCTCAGTCTCATGAACAGTGATATCATGACCTGAGCTGAAATCAAGAGTCAGATGCTAAACTGAGCGAACCACCCAGGCACCCCAAAACGTAGACTCTTTAAAACTTTTAATTTATTTCATATTTCTAAAAAGTAACTTCTGAAGTTTTATTTATTCTGAATTAATATAAACAAAATTAAACATGTATTGCAAGACCTCCATTCTTGGAAGGTCCCATGAGGTTACCATGAAGCCATAACTATTAGAATCCTTCAAATCTCATCTCCTATTGAGTGTCTCCTTTTGGGCTACTATTCACATTGGGGTGTCTTATTTATTTATCTATCTATCCATTTATTTATTTGTTTATAATTTTTTCAAGTTTATTTACTTATTTTGAGAGAGAGACAGAGTGAGCAGGGGAAAGGGATGGGCAGAAAGAGAGGGAGAGAGAATCCCAAGCAGGCTCCACGCTGTCAGCACAGAGCCTGACATGGGGCTTGAACCCACAAACCATGAGCTCATGACCTGAGCTGAAACCAATAGTTGAATGATCAACCAACTGTGCCACATAGGCACCCCATATTTATTATTATTATTTTTTAAGATTTTATTTTTTTATAACTTCTTTTTTTTAATGTCTATTTTTGAGACAGAGAGAGACAGAGCAAGGAAAAGGCAGAGAGAGGGGGAGACACAGAATCTGAAGCAGACTCTAGGCTCTGAGCTGTCAGCGCAGAGCCTGATGTAGGGCTCAAACTCATGAACCGTGGGATCATGACCAGAGCTGAAGATGGTCACTTAACCGATTGAGCCACCCAAGTGCCTCTAAAGATTTTATTTTTAAATAATCTCTATAACCAACATGGGGCTCAAAATTATAATCCCGAGATAAAAAACTGCATGTTCTACCGACTGAGCCAGCCAGGCGTCTGTTTCATGTTTCAAATGATAATCATAGGGGCGCCTGGGTGGCTCAGTCGGTTAAGTGTCTGACTCTTGATCTTGGCTCAGGGCATAAGCTCATGGTTTGTGAGGTGGACCCCACATGAGGCTCTGCACTGATAGTGCAGGGCCTGCTTGAGATTCTCTCTTTCCCTCTCTCTCTGCCCCTTCCCTACTCACATTCTTTCTCTCTCTCAAAATGAATAAATAAACTTAAAAAAAGATTAAAATGATAATCATAAACTGCAACATATTCAGCAAAGAACAATACAATATGAGGTCTGCTATGAGGAGTGTTTGAAGACCTGAGATGTATCCTTGAAGAAAAGAGGACCTGTCAGGCAGCATGACAGGTGTGTGCGCAGTGGGAGGGACTGTCACTTAGAAACAAGAACAGGCCTACTCCATCCATGTGGCTAGAGTGCATAACCAGAACCAATAGGACGTATTAGAAGTAAATACTTCTCCCTAGTGTGAGGAAGACTTTCCTCACAGCTCTCCCTGTCCAACAATGTCATGGGCTGCCTCAAAAAGTGGTGAGCTCTTCACCACTGTACGAAGCCTGGAAGACCAGCCATCAAGGATCAAGGATGTTTTTAAGGCAATGGGCCTGGACTGGTTGACTGGTCTACTTCTGAAATTGCTGAGGTCCCATGAAGTTATCACAATCAACCCAAATCCAGCCTGTATTCTCCAATCTTCCTTAATATGTCTATGTAACTGTATATACTATCTTAGCCTCGCATATTTAGATTTTTCTCTATAAACGTTTACCTCCCTTACTCTGATTTTAAGGTTGAGAGTTAGAGTGATGTCCTAAGGCTTTGGCATCTCTCTCACCTAACACACATCCATATACGTGCATGTACAGACAGGTATACCCCCAAGACCAAGGCCATCTCCTCTACCTTTACTGATTATATACTGGTTGTGCTCCTCCATCTCTAGATTCATTTTGCTAGTCCTTTGTTTTAATGATGTGATTATTCTTTTATTTTACTTAAATCTCTACTTTGTTGTGGCCCAATGCACCCTGGACTGAAGCCTAATTACTTTTCCTATCAAAACAGAATAGAACTACCATTTGCAGTGACATGGATGGAACCAGAGTATAATGGTAGGTGAAATAAGTCAGAGAAAGACAGATACCATATGATTTCAATCTAATGTGAAATTTAAGAAACAAAAAAAAAGGAAAGGAGAGAGAGAGAGAGAGAAACCAAGAAACAGACTCTTAACTACAGAGAACAAACTGATGGTGACCAGAGGGGAGGAGAGTGATGGCATGGGTGAGTACGTGATGGAGATTAAGGAATGTACCTGTGGTGATGAACACCAGATGGTGTATGGGATTGCAGAATCACTATGTTGTACACCTGAAACTAATATAAGACTGTATGCTAACTATACTGGAATTAAAACAAAAACTTAATTAAAAAAAGAATAGAACTACAATACAATGACTTTAATTCTCCTACTTTCAATAATGACTAAGTTGGGTGACCAATACTTACCATCAAATTGATAGTGCATGGTTTGATGGATGCGTTCTGTGACACTGGCCAGCCAGTCTTGGAAGGACAAGGTCACTTGAGCCTCATCTAACAGCTGTCCACAGGCTAGGAAAAACAAACAAAAATCTTCTCAGTAATTTTTATGTTTTTTTTTTTTTTTTACAAAAAAAAACAGTTAACCTAAGTTTGAAAAAGCTGAGGATTTTTTACAGAAAAGAGTAACAAGCTTAAATTTAAAGAAATTCAATACATTAAGTGAAATGGAAAATTCTAGGTTTTTTTTTTTAAAGAATTCATTTAGAGGGACACCTGGGTTGCTAAGTCAGTTGAGTGTCCGATTCTTGGTTTGGGCTCAGGTCATGATCTCATTGCTCATGAGTTCAAGCCTAGCATTGAGCTCTCTGCTGACCACACAGTGCCTGCTCAGATTTTCCCTCTCCTTCTCTCTCTCTGCCCCTCCCTTGCTCACTCTTTCTCGAAAAAAAAAAAAAAAAATCCATCTAGAAAAAAAGAAGTGAATAGCTGTGAGAAACTAATGGGTTTAAGATTATTAACCACAGAAAGTTTGCAGCCTTTCAACATTAAACCACAAATTGAAGGAGAGCCTGGCTGGCTCAGTTAGTGGAGCATGGGACTCTTGACTTTGGGGTCATGAGTTCGATTTCCACATTAGGTACAGAGATTACTTAAAAATAAAATCCTCGAAAAAAACTGCAAACTGAAGAATGGCCTTGTATAATGGCTGCTTTAGAGATCTATAAAACCAGGAGATAAAGTTGCCATAACTACTATTCATTTGCAACTAAAATTCTCATTAGGTAAATGTATATAGTGATAATTTGGATGAAAAGCTATTTTATTTTTCCTTTGTACCAAAGGAAGTGATGAAAATCTGTTAAAAATCTTATACCCGATGATTTTGTTTACTCCCTGATCTTCCAAAAACATTTATTCTTGGAATATGTCAGTTCTTGATTAATTGGTTAATTAAGATTTGGTTTTGTATTATTTGCTATTTATATATTGATCTTGTCTTCAAAACCAGAAGACACTGTTGATCCCCAAATGTAGGGTCTTAATTATGCTGAGCAGAAAAATAAATATATGGGTTATGGTCAAATTAAGTTATTTTGTCTCATAAGTTCAGAAAGATAGCCATGCTATTGCTTTTAGGTATGTTTTCAAACTTCATTTTTTTCTTTCACACATGTTGACTTTTGTTTTATTTATTTATTTATTTATTTTAAGTAACCTCTCTGCCCAACATGGGGCTTAAACTCAGGACCCTGAGATCAAGAGTCACATGATCTACTGACTAAGCCATCCAGGTGCCCCAAACTTCAACTTTGGAGAACAGACTACATTTCCCTTTCTCAACAAATATTTATCACTGCAGAATTATAAAATATGTTTCTTCTTCAACTTTGAGGCCCCATACCAAATGCATGTGGGTAACAAGTTACAAGGAGAAAATATCCTACAGAAGGTGTGCCAAAACATGCAGGAATCTTTGCTGTGTTTGTCATTAAAAAGATAAGATTTGGGTCTGAGTATGATTTGAAACCAATGGAACAGAACAGACCTCAGCCTCAGTGCCTGCTAGTGTCTATCTTAGCACTCTTTGGGGGATAACATGCAACATTTCTTTTGATTATATTGCCTTGGGCGTCTTTAGGATGATTTTCCACCTCTTTAGCCTACCCTGGGGAAGGGTAACTTACCCTGCCTTTTTAATGAAGAAGCAACCACAGGCTTTTTCAGGCCACTTTTCCTTAGATTATTGCTCACTGCATCCTGAGGCAGCAGTGAACTGTTCGTCTGTGCACCTAAACCACACATCATTATAGTGATTTAATATTTAATAGTATGTCTGTAGAATATAAATCAATTCTGTATTAATTTCTCAAGAGTCTAAAACATATAAAACGTCTTTGCTAAGGTCTAAGTTAGTTTTAGCTTCTAGAAGGAATTAACATTAGCATTTATACATAACATTTTAAGTTTTATATGCTCTTTACAGGAAATTAGGATGTGGGTGTGGACCTAGAAGTGAAAAGAAGAAGAAAAAATTTACCCACTGCTGTTCCTATCTCTCAATCACTATCAATTTTCTGGTGAACTACCAGAAAGAACGTGTGTGTGTGTGTGTGTGTGTGTGTGTGTGTGGCTGATTTCGCTGATATGGTGATTTTAAGTAACTGTGATTATCCCAGGATCACCATATTTAGCACACAAAAAAGTTCTGAATTTCAAATAAATGAATAGTTTTTAATATGTTTCAAACATTGCATGCAATACTAAAAATTATTTACTGCTTGTATGAAATTCAAATTTAACTCAGCACTCGATATTTTACCTGAGTTATCTAAACATTTCTTTATAGTTTCTTATAATAATTTTTATAATATTTATAAATTCTTAATCATAATTTTTAAGGGCTGCCTAATATTCTGTCAAGTTGCTTTATCACAGTTTATTTAACTATCCCTAGTGGTTGGCCCTTATTTGTTCCTAATTTTCAATATTATAAATAATTGTAAAATTAACATCTGTGGACAAAATGTTTTTCCTGTATCAAGGATTATTCCTTAAAAAAGATTACTTAACAACAATCCAAACTCTTTGGGATGCAGCAAAGGCAGTCTTAAGAGGAAAATACATTGCAGTCCAGGCCTATTTCAAGACACTAGAAAAAGAGCAAATAAAAATCTAACAGCGCACCTAAAGGAGCTAGAGGCAGAGCAGCAAGAACACCCAAACCCAGCAGAAGAAGAGAAATAATAAAGATCAGGGCAGAAATAAACAATATAGAATCCAAAAAACAGTTGAGTCTATCAATGGAATCAAGAGATGGTTTTTTTTGAAAAATAAACAAAACTGATAAACCTCTAGCCAGGCTTCTCAAAAAGAAAAGAGAAAGTACCCAAATAGAAAAAATTACGAATGGAAATTAATTTATTACAACCAATCCCTCAGAAATGTAAGCAATTATTAGGGAGTACTATGAAAATTTATATGCCAACAAACTAGACAACCTTGAAGAAATGGACAAATTCCTAAACGTACACACACTTCCAAAATTCAAATGGGAAGAGATAGGAAATCTGAACAGACCCATAACTAGTGAAGAAATTGAATCAGTTCTCAAAAATCTCCCAATAAATAAGAGCCCTGGGCCAGATGGCTTCTCTGGGGAATTCTACCAGACATTTAAATCAGAGCTCATACCCATTCTTCTCAAGCTATTCCAAAATTGAAATAGAAAAAAACTTCCAGACTCATTCTACGAAGCCATTATCACTTTGATTCCCAAACCAGATCCCAGACTCAGCAAAAAAAGAGAACCATATCCCCAATGAATATGAATGCAAAGATCCTCAATAAGATACTAGCAAATCGAATTCAACAGCATATAAAAAGAATTATCCACCATGATCAAGCGGGATTCATTCCTGGGTTACAGGGCTGGTTCAATATTCACAAACCATCAATGTGATACATCACATTAACAAAAGAAAAGATAAAAACCATATGATCCTGTCAATAGATGCAGAAAAAGAATTTGACAAAACACAGCATCCTTTCTTAATAAAAACCATTGAGAAAGTTGGGATAGAAGGGACTTACTTACACATCATAATTTATGAAAAGCCCACAGCTAATATCATCCTCAATGAGGAAAAACTGAGAGCTTTCCCTGTGAGATCAGGAACACGACAGGGGTGTCCACTCTCACCACTATTGTTTAACATCGTGTTGGAAGTCCTAGCATCAGCAATCAGACAACAAAGGATATAAAAGGCATCAGAATTGGCAAAGATGAAGTCAAACTTTCACTTTTCACAGATGACATGATACTCTACATGGAAAACCTGACAGACTCCACCAGAAGCCTTCTAGAACTGATCCATGAATTCAGCAAAGTCACAGTGTACCAAATCAACATACAGAAGTCTGTTCCGTTTTTATACACCAATAATGAAGCAACAGAAAGAGAAATCAAGAAACTGATCCCATTCAGAATTGCACAAAAAACCATAAAATACCTAGGAATAAACCTAACCAAAGATGTAAAAGATCTGTATGTTGAAAACTATATAAAACTCATGAAGGAAATTGAGGAAGACACAAAGAAATGGAAAAACATTCCATGCTCATGGATTGGAAGAATAAATATTGTTAAAATGTCAATACTACCCAAAGCAATCTACACATTCAATGCAATCCCAATCAAAATTGCACGAGCATTCTTCTCAAAGCTAGAACAAACAATCCTAAAATTTGTATGGAACCACAAAAGACCCTGAATAGCCAAAGTAATATTGAAGAAGAAAACCAAAACGGGAGGCATCACAATCCCAGACTTTTGCCTCTACTACAAAGCTGTCATCATCAAGACAGTATGGTATTGGCACAAAAATAGGCACATAGATCAATGGAATAGAATAGAGAACCCAGAATTGGACCCACAAATGTATGGCTAATTAATCTTCGACAAAGCAGGAAAGAGTATCCAATGGAAAAAAGACAGCCTCTTTCACAGGTGGTGCTGGGAGAACTGGACAGCAACATGCAGAAGAATGAAACTAGACCACTTTCTTACATCATACACAAAAATAAACTCAAAATGGATGAAGGACCTGGATGTGAGACCATCAAAACCCTAGAGAAGAAAGCAGGAACCAACGTCCTTGACCTCAGCTGCAGCAATATTGTAATTGACATATCTCCAAAGGCAAGGGAATCAAGAGCAAAAATGAACTATTGGGACCTTATCAAGATAAAAAGCTTCTGCACTGCAAAGGGAAACAATCAATAAAACTAATAGGCAACCAACAGAATGGGAAAAGATAGTTGCAAATGACATACCGGATAAAGGACTAGTATCCAAAATTTATAACAAACTCACCAAATTCCACACCCAAAAACCAAACAATCCAGTGAAAAGATGGGGGGAAGACATGAACAGACACTTCTCCAAAGAGGACATCCAGATGACCAACTAACAGATGAAACAATGCTCAGCATCACTCATTATCAGGGAAATACAAGTCAAAACCACACTGAGATACCACCTCATGCTGGTCAGAGTGGCTAAAATGAACCTATCAGGAGACTATAGATGCTGGCGAGGATGTGGAGAGACGGGCACCCTCCTACACTGTTGGTGGGAATGTAAACTGGTGCAGCCATTATGGAAAACAGTGTGGAGGTTCCTCAAAAAATTAACAATAGAACTCCACTATGACCCAGCAATAGCACTGCTAGGAATTTACCCAAGGGATATAGGAGTGTTGATGCATAGGGGCCCATATACCCCAATGTTCACAGCAGCACTTTCAACCATAGCCAAATCATGGAAAGAGCCTAAATGTCCATCAACTGATGAATGGATCAAGAAGATGTGATTTATACATACAATGGAATACTACATGGCAATGAGAAAGAATGAAATCTGTCCATTTGTAGCAATGTGGATGGAACTTGAGGGTATTATACTAAGTGAAATAAGTCAGGCAGAGAAGGACAGATACCATGTTTTCACTCAGGTGGAACAGGAGAAACTTATCAGAGGACCATGGGGGAGGGGAAGGGGAAAAAATAGTTAAGGAGAGGGAGGAAGTCAAACCATAAAAGACTCTTAAATACTGAGAACAAACTGAGGGTTGATGGGGATGGGGGAGAGGGGAAAATGGGTGATGGGCACAGAGGAGGGCACTTGTTGGGATGAGCACTGGGTGTTATATGGAAACCAACTTGACAATAAATTTTATAAAAACAAGATTATTTAGAATCAGGACTACTGAGTCAAAGTATAAGAACTTTTTTTTTTAACTTTCAGGTTTTCTTGGGAAAGACCAATAAATAAACATTTAACAACAGTCTCTGCTCTATATTGCTGCCAGAATTACTTCTTAAAAATAGAAATGCCCATGTCACTTTTTGTCCATCTTTCTCCATCCCATCATCAAAACTCCTATGCATGTCCATTTGACCCATCTCCAAAAATACTCCCTCTACCCACAAAAATGGTCCTACTCACATGTGTAGACTGGTAGTATTTTTCTTTTGTTTAGAGTCTAGGACTTTCTCCACTTATTTACTAGAGCACTTCACTATTTTCATATTCATTTATATAACTCCTTAACTGCCACTGGTACATTTACATTGAAAAAGAAAAAAATGTATATATGATGCCACATGTTGAAAAGGCAGATAAGAAACTATACTCTTAAATTAGTGCAGAAGGTATAATTCACCACTATCACAAATACTATTGGATGTGTCATAAACACACTCTATGGATAAAACTTTCATAACACTACAGCAAATTAAGGTGTGCGACTGGCCCAAACGTTTAAGGGATAAATAACATATACAATAATAAAAAGAGTATCTGGTTGGATCTTATCCTTGGCCAAAAGAACCAACTCTTAGTGTGATTGGACAAAGAATCATCAATGAGAGATAAACTTTTTTCAGGAAACAAACCTAGCAAACATTATTTTTGCATTTGCTAAGATTTGGTGAAATACATGAAATACAGTTAAACAATCTCTAAAAGACAACACCACCAAACAAATGAGACAGCTGCTTACCAGCTACTTCCTCCTTCTTCCTCTTCTTTGGCTTAGAGGCAGCAGACTCACAAGCTGATACTGTTGATTCTGAATGGCAACCTAGCTGGGGCACAATAACCTCTTTAAGACCTAAAATGTAACACATTTCTTAGTTATTAATACCATCCAAGGGTAAGTATGGGACCCTACCTAACAGAAAAATTAACTTATAAAAAACAAATTATGGGGTGATAGCCTGCTTTAAAATAATTCTCTTTATATTTATTTCTTTTTGAGAGAGAGCAGGGGAGGGGCAGTGGGAGAGGGAGAGAGAGAACCTTAAGCAGGCTCCACACTCAGCATTGAGCCTGACTTGGGGCTCAATCTCATGACCGTGCAATCATGACCTGAGCTAAAATCAAGAGTAGTTAGATGCACATTTGACTGAGCCACCCAACCACCCCTAAAATAATTTCCTTTAAAGGACTCCCCAACACATAGGTTTTTGTTCATGAACCATTAACATGATAAAATTTGACTCTACAGAAAATAAAACTAAAAAGTTGGGTGTTGCTGCCAACTAAAGATCATTAAGAAATGATAATAAAAAGCATCTATAAGATACAACTATGTTAAAAACCACAACAAAAGACTTGATGTAGAGTCTTTAAAAGTCTTTTGAGCAAGGTACTAGTTTTCCTCATCTTCAAAGATAAGAAACAAGCAAGCCAGCTAAAATAAAAGTGTTTGTTTGTTCTTTGTTATTACTATTGGGCCTCTGTGAGACAGTTAAAAAACCACAACAACAAAAAAAGCAAAACAAAGTTAACTTTTGCTAGATTCACTGTCTTGCTAGATTCAAATGCCCAAGTCTCTTGATTATTAATTTCAACCAACCAACCAACCAACCAACCAACACGCAAGTGTGCTTACTGGGTTTAAAAGAAGGAATGCTTTTCATTTGAATTATCTAGCAACTGCTTCTGAAGGTTGCTAGGACAATCTCCAAATGCCATCAGGGAACTCTTTCATTGCCATTTTAGAAAAACAGAGTGTGTCAACACACCACCTACCGCTGGAATCAAAATTTAGGAAGTCTGAGAATTCCTGAGCCAATGTCTCGTCACTGGCAAAGGCACAGATGCAAGCAAAGAAATGAATACACCTCTGGGCCACCTCATCCTTGGAGGCATTCGACTTATGCGATTTCAGAGCCTGGCAGGAGCAGAAGAACCGGCGCTCGGGCAAGCTTTTGGCACTGATTTTCTGCACAAAGGATGTATGCAAATACCCCAAACTATGCTTCTGGCTTGCCTTGCATTTCACCACCAAAATGTTTTTAGTAATCCTCTGTACCAGGGGACCTGTGGGCTCTGTGGCCAGCTGCCAAAGGATCTGCTTAGTCTCTGGGGAGGCCTGCATTGCATTTAAGACCGAGCTTTTCAGAGTCAGAGGGGTGGCTTCTGCCTGGCAGTTCACTGCCAGCTTGATGTGCTGGCACTGATTTTCCACAACACCCTGGGTGGCAGCTTTCAGGCATGAGGGAACATAACACCGTCCGGAGCTCAGCTGAGTAATGACTGTCCCGTCCACCGTCTGGATTGTTGTTTCTGACACACCTAGCTCCACAAAGCATCGGTGATCGGGGCCCCGGTCTCTTTGCCGCACCGAGTAAACTTGCAGATCAGAGCCTGTTATGATTTTGACAGCTTCAACACTAGGCTGCTTCCGTGCACCGTAGCGGAATATGGTTCCACATGTCTTGTTCTTACAACTCAGTCCCCGGGTCCCATTGTATGTGCCGCATCGGGGACACTTTCTGATTCCCCTCAATGTGGCCTTCCCCAGATCAGACAGGAAAGCTGGGACTTTAGTCCTCAGAGAATTTGGCTCCATTTTTCAAAGGCCCTAGAAAGAGCAATAAACCCATCAGCACAAATACACATTCATACCTACACACATACCAAGTTAAAAATCATTTATAATATTTAGTACAGAAAGTAAAATGTAAAGAAATTATCTACCATTTTTAAACTGTACCTCATAACAGAACACTCACTTAAGCCATCAAGCAAAAGGGAAGGCAACTTTGCCTTTCACATTCATTATACATTTTATTTTAGTTTTAAAATGAGTTTATCAAAGAATGTTTTTAGGAAGGCAAAAGTGTTATTAAAAAAATTTAGTTCTTCATGCTGAAAAGGTAAGAGGCTACAGTTGTAAGCCACTTTCTATTGGAATTCTGATAGTATAGCACAGTGTAGTCATTTCTGCAATGCTAGAATAAATAAGAAAAGTCTCTTCTATGCTTCTCCTGAAAAAAGCGATGAATAATAACTGAAGATGGCATAAAAAAGTCATTTTTTCCCATTCATTCTGTTTTATTGGAACCAGTATTTTTACCATCACAGGCTGTAATTTTCACTTTATCCACTTTAAGAAGTTCTGTCACCTCTCTGAATTCAACATCATCCAATATGAAAGTCCACATATTATCGCAGAATCTGTACGTATTTAGAGAGCCCCCGAAATTGACTCTGTTGCTGACCCTCTGCACCAATGCTAAATTTACAGCTTTATCAAACTGAAGAAGAACTTGGATAGCAAGTTGGGGGGTGATCTGTTGAGACTGTATGAGCTCATCAAGGCTCTCCTGGAGACTGTGGTATTTCTGTATAACTGATATGCCATGGCTCAGGAGGAAGAAACTTTTTCTTATTCAAGTTTGCATTGATGTCCTATGGGGAAGGCGCTTCCCATGGCGGAGTGGACAGGAGTGGACAGAAGTGGAGCAGCCAGCAGCCTCATTATACATTTTAAAAATCCAAACAACTAAAGCACTTCTCTAGGCTCAGTACTGGTTTTTTAAAAATTATTTAATGTTTATTTATTTTTGAGAAACAGAGAGTGAGCAGGGGATTGGCAGAGAGAGAGGGAGACACGGAATCCGAAGCAGGCTCCAGGCTGCTCTGTGCTGAGCTGTCAACACAGAGCCTGAGGAGGGGCTCAAACTCACAAACTGCAAGATGAGCCAAAGTCGGATGCTCAACTGACTGAGCCACCCAGGCGCCTCAGTTCAATATTATTTTATACACCAACCTACATCAGTTAACCTAATCTTCACATGCACAGATGTTTAATTTGAGTAAGAATCGGAGAATGGGAGAGATTAATTCTTTCCATTCCACCATTTCCCATAAACCCCAACCCTCTCCTACCTGTATCAGCTGCCAGCAAATCCAGAATACAATGTGACCTAAATCCGTAAGACCTGAAAGGTGTTTCATTAGTTTAGGATGATCATAGAAGACAGGCAAAGACATAATCATCTGCAGAGTGAACGATACTGTTTAACCCAAAGTCTTTTGAAATTTGAACTCCACGGTGTAACAATGCAGACATTCTGCCTCCCCCTTCTTGGCCAGCCAATGGCAAAGCTCCTGCCCAGTGTTCCAGAGTCAAAGAAGAGTCCCAACTGCCCTAAGTGGAGATGTTGGCAGTCTATAAGTAAAACAAGAAAAAATGTTAAAGTTATACAACATGTATGAGTCTCTCCTCTTAGCATAGGAATCTAAGTCTTCTATAGATATTTGAAAAATATTTGACAGAAATTCTTATGGTGTATGGTATGTATTAGTATGGTATACTAATTTTTGAGAGAGAGAGAAAATAGAGAACAAACAGGGATGGAGAAGAGAGAGAAGGAGAGAATCCCAAGCAGGCTCTGCGCCATCAGCACAAAGCCCAATGCGGGGCCTGAACCCATAAACAGTGAGACCAGGATCTGAGCCGAAACCAAGAATTGGATGCCCAACCAACAGAGCCACCCAAGTGCCCATAGAAAAACTTCTTAAATATATATATATAAGAAAGTAACTTGCCTGAGGTCACCCAGCAAAATCAGCAATGTGGTTTCTGCGCCTGTTAGGAAGAGTGTGAATCTCTGCTTTTGACTTCTCCTCTAATATAATGAAAAATTTCAAACATATTAAAAAAAAAGAATTATATAGTGAATCTCCATGTGCCCAGCCATTAGATTCTACAATTACCATTTTACTATATTTGCTTTATCACATATCTATTTATTCCTTTCTCCATCCATCAATCCCTCTTATATTTTATTGCATTTCAAAGTAATTTGCAGACATCAATTCAATATGCATATTATTAACTAAAGTTCAACATTAAAATTTTTTTAACATTTATTCATTTCTGAGAGACAAAGAGAGACAGAACGTGAGTGGGGGAGGGACAGAGAGAGAGGGAGACAGAATCTGAAACAGACTCCAGGCTCTGAGCTATCAACATAGAGCCCAATACAGGGCTCAAACTCATGAACCACAAGACAATGACCTGTGCCAAAGTTGGACACTTAACCGACTGAGCCTCCCAGGCACCCAATCAAATCTTTTTTTTTTTTTAATGTTGAACTTTAGGGGGCACGGCACCTGGGTGGCTCAGTCAGTTAAGCATCTGACTTTGGTTCAGGTCATGAACTGACGGTTTTGGGTTCAAGCCCCACGTTGGGCTCTGTGCTGACAGCTCAGAGCCTGGAGCTTGCTTCGGATTCTGTGTCTCCCTCTCTTCTCTCTCTACTGCTCCCACACTCCCACTCCATCTCTCTCTCAAAAATAAATAAATGTTAAAAAAAATTTTTAGGGGCACCTGGGTGGCTCAGTCAGTTAAGCGTCCAATTTCAACTCAGGTCATGATCCTGCAGTTTGTGGGTTTGAGCCCCGTGTCGGGCTCTGTGCTGATAGCTAGCTCAGAGTCTGGAGTCTGTCTTTGAATTCTGTGTCTCCCTCTCTCTCTGAACCTCCCCTGCTCATGCTGTCTCTCTCTCTCTCTCAAAAATAAATAAAACATTAAAAAATTTTTAAAAATTTGTTAAAGATTTTATTAAGATTTGGTTGGGGGGTGGTGGGTGCCTGGGTGCCTCAGTCGGTTAAGCATCTGACTTTGGCTCAGGTTATGATCTCACTGTCTGTGGTTTCTGGCCATGCAATGAGCTCTGCGCTGACAGCTCTGAGCCTGGAGCCTGCTTCAGATTCTGTCTCCCTCTCTCTCTACCCCTCCCCTGCTTGTGCGCATGCTCCTTCCCTCTCTCTCTCTCAAAAAATATAAACATTAAAAAAAAAACCAAAAAGGTTCTGGGGAGTGCCTGGGTGGCTCTGACTCTTGATTTCGGCTCAGTCATGATCTCATGGTTTGTGGGTCTGAGTCCTGCCTTGGACACTACACTGACAGTGTAGAGCCTGCTTGGGATTCTCTTTCTGTCCCTCACATGAGTGCACTCTCTCTCAAAAATAAATAATTAAACTTAAAAAAATTCTTAAATATGTTTTTTAAGTTTAGCAGGGGCAGGGGGAGGCACAGAGACAGAGAGAGATTCCCTAGCAGGCCCCACACTCAGCTTGGAGACCAATGCAGGGCTCAAACTTACGAAAGATGAGATCATGACCTGTGCAGAAATCAGGAGTCAGACAGTTAACTACTGAGCCACACAGGTGCTCCTTTAAGTAATCTCTACACTCAATATGGGGCTTAGCTAGATCAAGAGTCATGTGCTCTATAGGCTGATCCATTCAGGTGCCCCAAAGTTCAATATATTTTTTAAGGCAATACGCTTGTGTTGTTAAAATTGGCTGTTAATATTGCTCTTGCCCCATGACCCCAAAGGATGATCTTGATGAAATATTTTCCCTCCACATTTTCTACAGTCTATTTGTTAATCATCAAATAGTAAAGTACAAATAAGAAAAGTCTAAGAAAGCCCACGTTTTCATTAGTACTATGAATTAATGGCCTAACTGTAATATTTGTTGAGTATACACTAAGTGAATAAAGCTTTGTGAAATATAATCTATTGCAGTTTTCCACCTTGGCACTACTGACATTTAGGGCTGACATTCTTTGTTGTAGGGAACAGTCCTATACATTGTAGAATGTTTGGTAGCATCTGGGGTCTCTACCCACTAGATGCCAATAGCAGTCAACTCTTCTTCCCTCCACTGTTAAAAAAACAAATAAATAAAAGTTTCTAGATATTGCCGCAGGTCCTCTAGGGGGCTATGTCACCCATTAAAAACCCCTAATCTAGGAGAGCCATGGTGACTCAGTCTGTTTAGTGTCTCACTCTTGATAGCAACACAGGTCATGAGTTCGTGGGTCAAGCCCTGAGTCAGGCTCCATGCTGACAGCGTGAGCCTGCTTGGAATTCTCTCTCTTCCTCTCTCAAAATGAGTAAGTGGGGTGCCTGGGTGGCACAGCTGGTTAAGCATCTGACTCTTGGTTTTGGCTCAGGCCATGACCTCATGGCGAGCCTTGTGTTGGGCTCTGTGCTGCCAGTACAGAATCTGCTTGGGATTCTCTCTGTCTCCCTCTCCCTGCCTCTCCCTCTCTCTCTCTCTCAAAATAAATAAATAAACTTTATTTTTAAAAAGTTTAGAAAGGGGAACCCTCTTGCACTGTTGGCGTGAATGCAAACTGGTGCAGCCACCCTGGACGACAGCATGGAGGATCCTCAAAAAATTAAAAACAGAACTATCCTGTACCCAGCAATAGCACTGCTAGGAATTTATCCAAAAGATACAGGAGTGCTAATTTGAAGAGACATATGCATCCCAATGTTTATAGCAGCACTATCAACAATAGCTAAATTATAGAAAGAGCCTAAATGTCCATCAACTGATGAATGGATAAAGAAGATGTGGTGTGTGTATGTGTGTGTGTGTATATATACATACATACACACATACATATACATATTATATATATATAATATATATACACAATGGAATACTACTTAGTGATGAAAAAGAATGAAATTTTGCCATTTGCAACTACGTGGATGGAACTGGAGGGTGTTATATTAAGCAAAATTGAGTCAGTCATAGAAAGACAGATATCATATGATTCCACTCATATGTGGAATTTGAGAAACTTAACAAATGACCATAGAGGAAGGGAAGGAAAAATAAGATACAAACAGAGAGGGAGGGAAACCATAATAGACTCTTAAATACAGAGAACAAACTGAGGGTTTGGCATGGGGGGTGGGGGTGGGGATAATGAGTGATGGGCATTGAGGAGGGCATTTGTTAGGGTGAGCACTGGGTGTTGTATGTAAGTGATTAATCATGGGAATCTACTCCTGAAGCCAATACTACACTGTATGTTAGCTAACTTGACCAAAAAAAAAAAAAAAAAAAAAGTTTAAATAAATAAATAAATAAATAAGCTTTAAAAAACAAAAACTTAATCTCAAGACATTAGCTTGTTTACACAGCATTTCCTTTCTAGGCCAATAAACTTCTTTAGCAGCTATTTTCATTCATCCACACGTGGGTTCCTAGGAGAAAATGTTGTTCCCAAGTCAAAAGATAGAATATTTAGTTTGCCTTTTACCACCAATTATCTCTTTGACCAAGTTTAACTTCTGAGTTTTAGGTTGGTTTTCATTTGTAAAATTAAGTATATATACGGAATACATATATATGAAAGAGCTTAATAAAAATAAATTTCTTTTTTTAAAGAATTCTTTTTTTAATTTTAAAAGTTTATTTGAGAGAGAGAAGCATGCATGCCTGTGCACATGCATGAGCAGGGGAGGGGCAGAGAGAGAGGGAGGGAGAGAGAGAGACAGAGAGAATCCCACATGGGCTCCATGCTGTCAACTTGGAGTCTGATTTCAGGGCTTGAACTCACAGACTGTGAGATCATGACCAGAGCCAAAATCAAGAGTCAGATGTCCAAATTACATTGATGAGGATGACTTAACATATCATTAAAATGGGAAAAAAATAACTTTGTTCATTAAGGGAGGAACTGGTTTGCCAATTATATATGATGAAGCCTCAAGGTGCTATAGGTTAAGCATCATCATAGGAATTCTACTCTTTTCTCTTATATTTTATTTTACTTTTTTGGTTATTCTCAGAAGAAGGCAATTTGTTAGTTTTCTTTCAAAATTAAAAATGCATATTTCTTTAAAAATAACTTTTAATTTTGGAATAATTTTAGATGTAAAGAAAAGATAAAAATCATAGAGATTCCTGTATACCCTCACCCAGCCTCCTCAAATATTAACATCTTACCTAACAATGAGAGATTTGTCAAAACTAAGGTTTTTATTTAAAAAAAATTTTTTTTACATTTATTTATTTTTGAGAGACAGAGTGAGACAGAGCATAAATGGAGGAGGGGCAGAGAGAGAAGGAGGCAGAGAATCTGAAGCAGGCTCCAGGCTCTGACCAAACCTTCAGCACAGAGCCTGATGCGGGGCTCGAACCCACGAACCCATGATCTCATGAGATCATGACCTGAGCCGAAGTCAGACGCCCAACTGACTGAGCCACCCAGGCAACCCCAAAACTAAGGTTTTAACATTGGTACAATACTATCAATTCTACTACATATAGACTTTATTAGGATTCCCCAGCTTTTCAACTAATGGGACTTTTTTTTTTAAGTTTATTTTGCAAGGGAGAGAGTGCATAAGCAGGGGAGAAACAGAGAGAGAGAGAGAGAATCCAAAGCAGGCTCTGTACTTTCAATGCAGAGCCATATGTAGGGCTCAAACTCAGAAACCATGAGATCATGACCTGAGCTGAAAACAAGAGTTGGATGCTGAGCCATGCAGGTGTCTCCGAATGGCATTTATTTAAGAATAATTATTTTTTAAAATATTTTTTATTTAAAGTAATCTTCACACCCAACATGCGGCTCACACTTAGAAATCCGAGATCAACAGTCGCACGCTCTACTGACTGAGCCAGCCAGGCACCCCAACAATAAACTTTTTATTTCAAAATAATTTCACATTTTCAGAGAAGTTGCAAAGATAAAATAGAGAGTTCCCAGATACCTTTCACTCAATTTCCCCTAAGGTACAACATCATATATTATTACCATGGGACATTCATCAAAACTAAGAAACCAACATTGGTACATTATTATTAACTAAACTAGACTTTGTTCTTTTTTCTGTTCGAATACAAGATACCACATTGCATTTAATTGTCATGTATTCTTAATCTTCTTGGCTCTGTAGGTTTGTTTTTCTTTGTTTTTCATAATCTCAGTAATTCTGAAGAATCAGGTATTTTATAGAGTGTCCCTTAATTTGGGGTATTCTAATGTTTTCTCTGCATATTTACTTTTTAAATTTTTTATTTTCTTCTTATTTTTTTAATGTTTATTTTTGAGAGAGAGCGTACACAAGCAGGGGAGGGGCAGAGAGAGAGAGGCATGGAGGACCTGAAATGGGCTGTGCCAACAGCAGAGAGCCTAGAATGGGGCTTGAACTCACAAACTGTGAGATCATGACCTCTGCCAAAGTTGGTTGCTTAACCTACTGAGCCACCCAGGTGTCCTTACTTTTCTATTTCTTTTTAATGAAAAGAATATTTATATATTGAGAGAGAGTGTGTGTGTACACAAGCAGGGGAGGGGCAGAGAGGAGAGAGAGAGAATCCCAAGCAGGCTCCGTACTGTTAGTGTAGAGCCTGACAGAAGGCTTGAACTCACGAACCCATGAAACCATGACCTGAACTGAAATCAAAAGTCAGAAGCTTGGGGCGCCTGGTTGGTTAAGTTTCCGACTTCAGCTCAGGTCACAATCTCACCATTCATAGGTTCAAGCCCTGCATCTGGCTCTGTGCTGATCCTGGAACCTGCTTTGGATTCTGTGTCTTCCTCTCTCTCTGATCCTCCCCACTCATGCTCTGTTTCTCTTTGTCTCAACAGTAAATTAAAAAAAAAAAAGGAGTTGGAGGCTTATCTGACTGAGCCACCCATGTGCTCCTCTGCATATTTCTTTTGAGATAGTAATAGTACTAATAAGAATTTATCTTACAGATATTCTCCCACATGTGAAATATGGGATATATGAGGCTAATCACTGAAGCATTTTTGTAACAGCAAAACATCAGAAACAACCTAATGCCCACCAAGAAGGAACTAGTTGGGGGCGCCTGGTGGCTCAGTTGGTTAAATGTCCGATTTTGGCTCAGGTCATTATCTTGCAGTTCATGAGTTTGAGCCCTGAGTCGGGCTCTACTGACAGCTCAGAGCCTGGAGACTGCTTCAGATTGTGTCTCCTTCTCTCTCTCTCTCTTAAATAAATAAACATTTAAAAAATTAAGAAAAAAAAGAAGGAACTGGTTGAATTAATTACGGTATATCCATATAATGGAATACTTCCCCCCCAAAAATATTTTACATCTATTTAAATAAAGACTGAGGAAGTTTTTTATGTATTGACCTTTCAGATCTTTAAGACATATTAAGTAGAAAAGCAAGGTATAGAACAGCCAATATAATATGCTGTCAACATACTGGAGGGAGGAAACATATATATATATATATATATGTAATATACATATACAATAAAATAATTTCCTAAAATTTCCTTTTTTAACTTAAAATATTAAAATATGCAATACAAAAGCAAAATTTAAGAGCAAAAATTATCATTAAATATATCATACTCATCCTATCTCACTTTATATACTCAAATAAATTCAAAGCAGATAAAAGGTTCAAGTATAAAAGGTGGAACTGTTAACAAAGTTGAAGGAAGGGGATTTAACAATGTTTTTTAAGGATATTGGAATGATCGTGGCCTAAATGACACAAACCCCAGAATCCTGACTATATTAATGTTTGTGAGGGTTTTTTTTTTAAAGAAACCTTTTTACTGAGGTATATCTTATAGACCACAGAATTCATCCATTTTAAGTATACAATTCGATGATAGTACACTTATAGCGTTAGGCATCCATTGCTACAGTCCAGTTTGAGAACACATCTATCACCCTAAAAAGATCCCTCTGGCCATCTGTAGTCAATTACCATTCCCACTCCCAGGCAATCACTAATCTGTCTTCTTGTCTCTATAGATTTAGCTTTTTTGGACATTTCATATAGATGGAATTGACAATATATGGGATTTTGTGTTTGGCTTCTTTCACTCAACATGCTATTTTCAAGGTTCAACCACATGGTAGCATGTATCAGTAATTCATTTACTTACATTCCTGAAAAGCACTCCATTGTATGGATATATCATTTTGCTTATCCATTCACCAGCAGACAGATAACTTTCTGTTTGCAATTTTTGGCTATTATGAACATGCTGCTGAGAATATTAACATTCAAGTCCCCGTGTAGACAAGAATCTTCATTTCTCTTGGGGATCTTGATACCTAAAGTAGAATTACAGGGTCATATGGTTTAACTTAAACTTAAGTAACTACCAAACTGTTTTCCAAACTGAAAAGCATTTTTGTATTTACCCCAGCAACATAAGAGAGTTCCTGCTTCTTCTCTTCCTGGCCAACATGTATTACTGTCTTCTTCTTCTTTTTTTAATGTTTATTTTCGAGAGAGACAGAGAGACAGAGAGCAAGCAGGAGAGGGTCAGATAGAGAGAAAGAGACGCACACACAAAATTAGAAGCAGGCTCCAGGCTCTGAGCTGTCAGCACAAAGCTTGACGCAGGGCTCAAACTCATAAACTGGGAGACCATGACCTGAGCCGAAGTCAGATGTTTAACTGACTGAGCCACCCTGATGGCCCTGTCTTTTTTTTTAATTTAAAAATTTTTATTTTATTTATTTAAAAAATTTTATTATTAAAAAATTTTAATGTCTATTTTATTTTGAGAGAGACAGAGAGTGAGCGGGGGAAGGGCAGAGAGAGAGGGGAAGGGCAGAATCTGAAGACAGGCTCCAGGCTCTGAGCTGTCAGCACAGAGCCCGACACAGGGCTCAAACCCATGTGAGATCATGACCTGAGCCGAAGTAGGACGCTTAACCGAATGAGCAACCCAAGCGCCCCGACCCGTATTCTTTTTTAAAAATGTTTATTTATTTATTTTGAGAGAGAGAGCAAAGAGGGGGCAGAAAGGGAGGGAGAGAGAGAATCCTCAGCAGGCTCCTTGCTTTTAGTGCAGACCCCTACATGGGGCTCAATCTTACAAACCACAAGGTCACGAACTGAGCTGAAATCAGGAGTCAGATGCTTAACGGACCGAGCCATTCTGGCGCCCCTTGTTTTCTTTATTATGACCATTTGGTTACTGTAAGTGTGAAGTGGTACCTCACTATGCTTTTAACTTGCATTTCTCTACTGAATAATGATGCTGAGTAACACAGTACATGCTTCTTTAGCCATGTCTGTCTCTTTGGAGAAATTCTATCAAATATTTTGCCCATTTTATTTTATTCTTTTTTTTTAACTTAAAAAATTATTTTTCTTTTTTTTTGAGAGAGAGAGTGTGAGCAGGGGAGGGTGGAGAGAGAAGGAGACACAGAATCTGAAGCAGGCTCCAGCTGACAGCTGGAGCCTGACATGGGGCTTGAACTCACAAACTGTGAGATCATGACTTGAGCTGAAGTCGGACACTTAACCGACTAAGCCACCCAGGCGCCCCCATTTTACTTTATCCTTAACTTTTAAAGTAGGCTCCACGCCCAACATGGGGCTTGAACTCATGACTATGAGATCAAAAGTTAGACCCTTCACTGACTGAACCACCTAAGCACTGCTCGCCCATTCTAAAATTAAGACTGAGGGGGCTTGGCAGGCTAAATCAGTAGAGAATGTGACTCTTGATCTCAGCATTATGAGTTCAGGTCCCATATTGGGGTGTAGAGCTTACTTAAAATACATAAAAAATACTGATTATATTTGATTACATAAAAATGAAAATTTTCTGCATGGGAAAATATATCATAAGCTAAGTACAAAGATGAAAAAACTTGAACAATAAAAGAAATGGAAGGCTTGTACACTGAAAACTTCAAACAGCACTGAAAGAAATTAAAGACCTAGAAAAATGGAAAAGCATCTCATGCTTGTAGATGTGGAAATTAATATGTAAAGAAGGCAGTACTCCCTATCCCTAAACTGATCTACAAATACAACATAATCCCTGTCAAAATCCCAGAGGCTTTTTTTACAAACTGACAAGGTGGTCCTAAACTTTATATAGAAATGCAAGGCACCTGAAAGAGCCAAAACAATCTTAAGAAAGAAGAACAAAGTACATGGACTCACACTTCTTGTTATTTAAAACATTTTTTTTAGTGTTTATTTTTTGAGAGACAGAGTGTGAGTGGGGGAGGGGTAGAGAGAGAGGGAGACACAGAATCTGAGGCAGGCTCTAGGCTCTAGGCTGTGAACTGAGAGCTGGACGCAGGGTTCGAACTCATAAATTGCGAGATCATAACCTGAGCTGAAGTCAGAGGCTCACAGAGGCTTAACCAACTAAGCCACCCAACCACCCGTGTCCTTTTATCTTAATATTTATTTACTTTTGAGAGAGACAGAGAGACAGACAGAGAGAGCCAGTGAGAGAGAGAGAGAGAGAGAGACGGAGAGAGGGAGGATAAGGGTCAGAGAGAGACACACACAAAGCAGGCTCCAGACTCCCAGCCACCAGCACAGAACCTGATGCAGGGCTCAAAATCATGAACTGCGAGATTATGACCTGAGTTGAAGTCAGGTGCTTAACTGGCTGAACCACAAGGCACCCTTCACACTTTCTGATTTCAAAACTTACTACAAAGCGAATTAAGGCAGTGTGTACGAGTTTACTTATATGTATAATCTTAAAAAGCCAAACTCATAAGAACAGAGGATGGAATGGACTGCCAAGGACTTATGGGGTGAGAGACATGGGGAGATATCAGTCAAAGCGTGCAAACTTCCAGTTATAAGATGAATAAATTCTGGGGATCTAATGTACAGCATGGTGATTATCATTAGTATACTATATTGCTAATGTACTTCAGCTAAGGGCTGAAACCTGCTAAGAGAGTAGATGTTAAATGTTCTCACCATACACAATAATGGTAATTATATGACATGATGGAGGTGTTAGCCAATGCTTTGGTGGTAATGATTTTGCACTGCGTACGTGTACGTGTATCAAATCACACTGAACACCTTAAACTTACATGATGTTATGTCAATTAGATCTCAAAAAAGCTGGTGGGCAAAAAGGCACCAACAGAGGGTAGATATACTGATCAATAGCATGTAATTAAGAGATCAGAAATAACCTCTCCCATTTATGCTCCACTGATTTTTCACAAGGACGCCTAGATCATTTGATGCGGAAAGAATAGTCCTATGAACAAATGGTGCTGGGACAAGTGGATATCCATCTCTAAAAGAATTCAGTTGAATGCATACCTCACACTGTATATAAAATTTAACTCAAAATGGATCACAGACATAAATGTTAAAAGCTAAAACTATAAAACTCTTAGAAGAAAACTTAAGAGTAAATCTTTGTGACCTTGGAGAAAGCAATGGGTTCTTAGATATGTTACTGAAAGCGAGGATGACAAAAAAAAAAAGAGAATAATTGAACTTCACCAAAATTAAAAACATCTGTGCTTCAAAGAGCACCATCAAGAAAGTGAAAAGACAACCACAGTATGAGAGAATATATTTCCAAGTCATATGTATGATGAAGACTTGTATCCAGAATATATTACAAGACTTTGTGACAAGTCAACAATAAAGACAAATAACCTAGTTTAAAACCAGGAAGGGGCACCTGGGTGGTTCAGTCAGTTAAGTGTCTGATTTCAGGTCAGGTCATGATCTCATAGTTTATGAGTTCAAGCCCCACATGCTTGAGATTCTCCTTTTATCCCTCTCTCTCTGCCCCTCTGCCACTCATGCTCTCTCTCTCAAAATAAATAAAATATTAAAAAAATTAAAAATAAAAGTAATAAAATAAAACCAGGCAAAGGGGGGTGCCTAGGTAGCTTGGTTGGTTAAGTGTCTGACTCTTGACTTCAGGTCATGATCTCACAGTTCATGGGATTGAGTCCTGTTGTCAGGCTCTTTGCTGACACAGGGAACCTCCTTGGGATTCTCTCTCTCTCTCCCTCTCTCAAAATAAATGAATAAGACTTTAAAAGCACCTGGGTGGCTGAGTCCGTTAAGCATCTCACTTTGGCTCAGGTCATGATCTCAGGGTTCATGAGTTCCAGCCCCACATGGGGCTCCATGCTGACAGTGCAGATCCTGCTTGAGATTCTCTCTTTCCCGCTCTCTGCCCCTCCCCCACTTGCGCTTTCTCTCTTTCTCAAAATAAATAAAAAACGGGCAAACGAGCTGAATGGATATTTCTCCAAAGAAAATAAACAGCCAAGAAACAAATGAAAAGATGTTCAACATCATGTAATCAGGAAATTGCAAATCAAAACCACAATATGTCACCACTATACAGCCATTAAGACACCTAAAAAAGAGAGACAATAACAAGTATTGTGATGGATATTGAAAAACTGGAGCCCTCCTACATCGTTGATGGTACTGTAATATGGCAGAGTCACTTGGAAAACTGATGGTCAGCGGTTCCTCAAAATGTTAAACAGTGTTACCGTATGACCTCCAACAGAATATATATCCAAGACAATTGAAAACACATAAGAATTTGTACATGTATGTTCATAGTAGTAGTATTCATAATAGCCAGAAAATAGAATTAATCCAAATGTCCAACTGATGACCGGATAAACAAAATGTGGCCTATCCACACAATGGGATATTATTTGGCCCTAAAAAGGAATGAAATTCTGATACCTGCCATATGAACCTTGAACTATTATACTAAGTAAAAGAAGCCAGACACACCCATGAACTATGAGATCATGACTTGAGCCAAAATCAAGAGTTGGACGCCTAGCTGACTGAGCCACCCAGGCGCCCCCCAAAAAAGAAAACTGATTTTAAACATCCAAAATTATATCTTACAATAAGAGACAAATTAAAACAATACTTTGGCAAAATGACAAAAATGATAAGTGTTATTACTGTGTTCATGAGGATGTGGAGAAAAAGGTACTGCACATTGCTGGTGGGGATCTAAACGGCAACATCCTCTCTAAAGGGATGTAAATAAAATCAATGTAAAACACATACTTTGACTTAGCAAGTCCACTTTTAAGATTTCATGAGTTCTACTCTCACATGTACTCACAGCATGTACAGAGGTACCCCATGCAAAGTTATCCAGAATTGCACACGAATGGAAAGTCTAAGGGCTGACTAAAAAATTATGGTGCAGGCATACGATATGCTACTCTAAAACCATCAAAAAGAATGAGATAGATCTATATGTACTGATAGGAACAAATATCAAGATATACTGTGGAGTGAAAAAAGGCACTTCATATATGACATTCCTGGTTTTAAAAAGATGGAATACACACACACAGAATTGGCCTGTGGTCCAGAAGTGACTTATAACTTGGGAAAAAGTAGTAAGGAGACTTATATTTCACTGTTCTATGCTATCTGAATTTTATTTTATTTATTTTTTAAAATTTATTTTTGAGAGAGACAGAGACAGAATGTGAGTGGGTTAGGGGCAGAGAGACATACACACACAGAATCTGAAGCAGGCTCCAGGCTCTGCGCTGTCAGCGCAGAGCCCGATGCGGGGCTTGAACCCACTAACCATGAGATCCTGAACTGAGCCGAAGTCGGACGCTCAACCGACTGAGCCACCCAGGCACCCCTATCTGAATTTTAAACATGAACTAGTATCACTAATTATAGATTCTATACTGCATGCATATACACCCTGTTTTCAGTATGTAACACAACTTGTAAAGAACCTGTATTTGCCAGGGGCACCTGGATGGCTCAGTTGGTTAAGCATCAGACTTTGGCTCAGGTCATGATCTCACAGTTGGTGGGTTATAGCCCCGCATCAGGCTCTGTGCTGACAGCTCAGAGCCTGGAGCCTGCCTCAGATTCTGTCTCCCTGTCTCTCTCTGCCCCTCCCCAGCTCACACTTTCTCTCTCTCTTTCTCAAAAATAAATAAACATTTAAAAAAATAAAAAATAAAAAAAGAACCTGTATTTGCCAAAGAAAATTAAAATGCTAATTTGGAAAGAAATATGTAGCTCTGTGTTCACTGCAGTATTATTTACAATAACCAAGATATGGAAACAACCAACCTAAGTGTCCATGAAAGGTGAAGACTTGATTTGTGTGTGTGTGTATAAAATGGAATACTATTCAGATATAAAAAAGAGGGAATTCTTGTCATCTGCAACAATGTAGATGGAACCTCAAAGGTGTTATGCTAACTGAAATAAGTCAGAGAAAGACAAATACCATGTAACTTCACTTCTATGTGGGATCTCAAAAACAAAACAAAACTCATACATACAGAAAACAGATTGGTGATTGCCAGAGAGTAAGGGGGATAGGGTGGTGAGAGGGTTAAGAGAAATGGGTGAAAGGTGTCAAAAGGCACAAACTTCCAGATACAAAATAATCAAATCATGGGAATGTACTGTACAATGACTACAGTAGATAATATTATAGTGAATATTTGAAAACTGCCAAGAGAATAAATCTTAAAAGTTCTCACAAGGAAAACAAATTTTTTTTGTAGCTTTGGATGGTGAATGATAACTAGACTTACTGTGGCTATCACAATATATACAAATCTTTAATCATCTTATACACTGGAAACTGGGATGTTACATATCACTTTTACCTCAATTAAAAACAAACAAACAACTGACTACCTGCATGGCTCAGTGGGCTGAGTGACGGACTCTTGATTTCGGTTTAGGTCATGATCTCATGGTTAGTGCACGGGGGTCTGTACTGACAAGTACAAAGCCTGCTTGGGATTATCTCTCTCCCTCTGCCCCGCCCCCCCAAGATAAATAAATAAACTTAAAAAAAAAAAAAAAGGGCAAGAAAAGAACCTGTATTTGAATCCTGCCTAAAAAGTTTCCTCTCGTCAAGTTCGCAAAACAGCCTCCCGAGCAAGATGGTGTAAAACGAATTGGTGCTGGCAGAGCTACTCCACCCCTTCCCATGCATTTACTCAGGTATTGCTCACCATGATCCAGTAAAGTGGGTACTATTTACCATTTTACAGTTGAAGAAAATGGCTCAAAGATAGTGATTTGATGAATGCTCACAGCCAGCAACCAGACAATCTAACATGAATTTGTAATCTGCAAACTCCTTGTAAAACCACAAGTAAGGGGAAAGGACATGCCTAGAATCTAGGACTACCGACTCCTGCGTCAGAGAGCTTCCATCAAACCTGCGCAACTTCAAAATAGTAGAGAAAGGCCAAAGCGACCCAGAGGTCACGACTCTGGGAACCCCGCTTCCGGGACCCAGACCACCCCCAGGAGCACCACTAGGAGACCTGCTTCCCGGCATCCTCCCCGCGCGACTGCTCACTTCCGGCCCTACGTAGGCCCAAGCAGAAGCATCACCTGGCCAGCACCCTGCTCCTTGGACACGCTCTCCGCCGGGATTCCCGGCTCTATATCCTTGTCCTACAGTCGCCCCCGCCTTCTGTTACCGCGGCCCCGTTTCCTGCCCTGCGCCCCCCGCCCCGGCCCCAGGGCCCGAAGCTGACGACCGCCCTCACCTCCTCTCTCTTCGCCTGCCGCGGCCTTTTACAAACACGGCCAAACTATTCGCTGTAACGACAGTCGTCATTGGTCAGAGCCGCCCACGCGCGGTAAATACCCGCCCACTCCGTTCGCGTTGTCCGATGGGAGTTGTAGTGTACTCCTGTAGGCAGCTAAGAATTGTGGCGGAACGTGGTGGTGGAGTCTGGGCTGTAGTCCTCAGTGGGGCCGGAACGCTTCTTGCAGACCCTTCTGGGACAGAAGACACCGATACGATTCTAGGGCTGATCATGACTGCTTCAGCCCTGAGAGAGCCCTATTTCTGGTAGAACTCATTGGTAATTGATTTAAAAAATAGCCTAAGATTATTTGCATTATTAGCAGATATTTACTGTGATGTAGCGTTTTGTCAAGGGAGGTCATATCCACCAAAGTATCCACTGTTTCTAATACTTGTGTGTTTATATCAAGTTATCTTTTTCTACCTTAATTACATGCTGACATACTACTTGAACATTTTCCCTTGTAATGAATTGAAATTGGCTTCCTATGTGTTTTAATTCTGTTCCTTAGAATCATACAGAATAAACGTTTGTTCATGGTTAAAGGTAGCTTCTGAGTGCAGTGTGTTAAGGATGAGGCCTGCGTGTGTTGGAAAACTCTGGAATGAGATTTCCTGCAGTTTGTGCCTTGATTCTGTTGCTTACTAGAGGTGGTTGTGTAAGAACGTTAGTGTCTCATCTATTAATAAGAGAAATGGTCCTTTCCAGGACTCTAGTTTCCTATGTTCTTTCTAACTGGAGCTAAGGGGAGAAGGGCACATTTTTCCATAAGATTTTTCCAATTTTGTGATTTTGATGATAAACTTTTAAAATGATGATCAGTATATCCTGGGTTATCTGGATGATCACCTAAAAATACTGTAGAGTTTCAGTGCCTATATGTGTATATGATTGTATCCGTGCAAAGTAATTCTCTAGAGCAGTGCTCTTTCTGGGAGCATTGCTACAAGCATCTAGTGAATAGATGTGTCCTAAGAGATCTGTGCCATGGAGGTTGAGATCCCATGGGGCCCAAGGCTGGCTCACTCACTAGAGCCCAGGACTCTTGGTCTTGGGGATTGTGGGTTCGAGCCCCATGTTGGGTGTGGAGATTATAAAAAATAAAATTGTAGGACACCTGGGTGGCTTAGTTGCTTAAGCATAAGCCTCTTATTTTGGCTCAGGTCATGATCCCAGGCTCATGGGATCAAGCCCCAAATCAGACTCTGTGCTGAGCATGGAGTCTGCTTGGGATTCTCTCACCCTCTCTCTTTCTGCTCCTCTCCCTCTCATGCTCTTTCTCTTAAAATAAACAAACATATAAATAATAAAATAACATCTTTTTAAAAATCCTACAGTACACAAGACAGCCCAGCTATCACAACAAAGAATTATCTGGGCTAAACTGTCAATAGTGCTGGGGCACCTGGGTTGCTTAGTCGGTTAAGCACCTGACTTTGGCTCAGGTCATGATCTCATGGTTTGTGAGTTCGAGCCCTGCATCAGGCTCTCTGCTCTCAGTACAGAGCTGGCTTTGGATCCACTGTCCCCCTCTGCCCCTCCCCTGCACACACTCTCTCTCAAAATAAAGAAATAGACTTTAACATAGCCCCAGGGGAGGTCATCGCAGATACATGGATAAGGTGGTGGGGCCAAAGATGGAGTCAGTAGTATCAGTACTCCTACACTCTGTTTTAGAGAGTGTGTTTAAAATTTTTTCAGTGGAATTGCCCAAATGTGTCCTAAGAGATCTGTGGGTTTTCAGTTTAGATATGTTGTATGTGCCAGTCATGAAGGAAGCTATCAAGCTGCCGCATTCTATTTTTAATTAATTAGTTTTTAAGTAGGCTCCACAGGCAACATGGTGCTTGATCTCATGACCCCACAATCAAGAGTTGCATGAGATACCAACTGAGCCAGCAGGGAACCCCTAAGCAACCCTATTCGAGAAGAGGCTTCTTCCTTCCAAGCCATACACTCAGGGTCCTTCTATTCCTTCTTCAAAGAAGGGCCTTTGAAGAAGCATTACAATCCTGGAAGTCCTTTCTGAGCTTTCTTATAAATAGAATTCTCAGACTGCATACAACTCTCATGGTTTGACACAATGAGACACAATGAGGACACAATGAGGCCGTATTTCTCTATTCTCTAAACATCATTTTTTCAGCCTCAAAGTAGATTTTTGTCTTAAAATTTATTGTATTATTTATTTTGAAAGAGAGGGAGGGAGAGAGAGAGAGAGGAAGACAATGAATCCCAAACAGGCTCTGCACTGTCAGTACAGAGACCAATGTGGGGCTCAATCCCACGAACCATGAGATCATGACCTCAGCTGATATGGAGTTGGACCTTAACCAAGTTCAGCCACTCAGGCACCTCTCATTGTGATTCTTGAATCTGAGAATTCCTAGCTTTCTACAATTGTGGAAAATTCTCAATTATTATCTCTTCAAATATTGTCTATCTCACATTGTTTTATTTTATGGAAGTCCAGTTTAAATGTGTTTTAGGGGAGACTGCCTGGCTCAGTTGGTAGAACATGACTCTTGATCTTGAGGTTGTGGGTTTGACCCTCACATTGGGGTAGGGATTGCTTAAAAACAAAACCTTTAAGGGACGCCTGGGTGCTCAGTCACTTAAGTGTCCAACTCTTGATTTCAGTTCAGGTCATGATCTCATGGTCCTGAGATGGAGCCCTACATGGGGCCTTACATTGGACTCCGGACTGGGCGTGGAGCCTGCTTAAGATTCTCTCTCTCCCGCTCTCTTTCTCTCTCTCCTCCCTTGCTTGTGTGCACTGCTCACTCTCACCCCCCAAAAGGGGTGGGGAACCCTTTAAAAATGTATCTTAGATTTTTCATTTTATTCAGTCCACTGAATTTTTTGATTTTGGCTGTTGTTTCATTTATTTATTTGAGACAGAGAGAGCATGAGTGGGAGGGGCAGAGAGAGAGGGAGAGAATCCCAAGTAGACTATGTGTGCTCAGCACAGAGCCAGAGCTTGATCCCAGAACTTCAAGATCATAGCCAAAACTGAAATCAAGTTGGTCGCTAAATGGACTGAGCCACCTAGGTGCTCCTCAGTTACTGTATTTTTAATTTCTAGAGGCTTTATCGGTTTCTTTTAAATTCAAGGGGTGCCTGGGTGCTTAGTCAGTTGAGCATCTGACTATTGATTTTGGCTCAGGTCATGATGTTTTGTTTCACGGGATTGAGCCCCACATCAGGTCCTTGCAGATAGCAAAAGGAAACTGCCTGGGATCCCTCCCCCCCCCCCCCCCCCCCCCCCCCCCCCCCCCCCCCCCCCCCCCCCCCCCCCCCCCCCCCCCCCCCCCGCCGCCTCTCTGGCCCTCCCTTGCTCTTGTTCTCTCTCTTAAAATAACTAGCCCCACTACCCTTCTGGTTGCTCAAGCCAGGAGCCTGGGAGACCTCTTAACAAAACACAAATTAGAAGATCAATAGCTCCCTAGGACCTTTACAATAAGAAAAAGTCTATATTACTTGCCTTGGCATAAAGAATTGGCCTGCTTTGGTCTTTTCGTTTTAGCTCTTACCATCTCACACCTACTACTCTAGCTGGCAGTACTACCAGCACATGGGAGAAAAGCTATTTGGTTAAAAGCAGATTGTACAAGATCACAAACTTAGTAATTTATTAGTTTCAACAAACATGTATTGAGCATGTATTATTTACCAGGTACTGGACATAATTGATGTTAAAGAAAATAGTCACCAGCTTTTGGCCTAATGAAAAACACAGTTTTTTGTGTGTTTTTAAGAACATAAGTTTTAAAGATATAATCATACAAAAAAAAGTTGGCCCTGGAACACGGGTTTAAACTGTGTGGGTCTTTTTTTCCAATATGGTACAATACTATAAATATATTTTATGATTTTTAAAAAATTGTATTTAAATCCAAGTTAGTTAACATATAGTGTCATAATGGTTTCAGGAGTAGAATTTAGTGTTTCATCACTTACATATGACACCCAGAGCTCATCCCAACAAGTGCCTACCCTAGTACCCATCACCCATTTAGCTCATCCCCCCCAAGGATTGCTTGCCCCTCTAGCAATTCTTTTTGTCCCTTATTTTCTTAGTAACTTTTCTCTAGCTTACCTTACTGTACGAATACAATATGTATTTATAACATACAAATTATGTGCTGATTGACTTTATATTATTGAGAAGTCTTCCAGTCAACAGTAGGCTATTAGCAGTTAGGTTTGGGGGAAGTCAAAGGTTATACACAGATTATCAACTGAGCAGGGTTTGGTGCTCCTAACTGCATTGTTCAAGAGTCAACTGTATTAACTAAAAGCTGTGACAAATGCTATAAAAGAAAAGCTTTATAAGATGGTTTGAGAAGTTATGATTTATGATTTAGATTGTGGGCAAAGGAATGCCTTTCTTTTTCTTTTTTTTTTAACTTTTTTTTAATGTTTTATTTATTTTGATACAAAGAGAGACAGAGCATGAGAGGGGGAGGGGCAGAGAGAGAAGGAAACACAGAACCGGAAGCAGGCTCCAGGCTCTGAGCTAGCTGTCAGCACAGAACCTGATGCGGGGCTCGAACCCACAAACCTGAGATCTGACCTGATGCGGGGCTCGAACCCACAAACGTGAGATCTGACCTGAGCCAAAGTTGGAGGCTTTGCCACCCAGGCGCCCCAAAGGAATGCCTTTCAAAGAAAGTGATATTAAAAAAAATTTTTGGTGTTTAGTTTTGAGACAGAGGGAGAGAGAGGAGAGAGAGAGAGAGAGAGAGAGAGAGAGAGAGAGAGAGAGAGAGAGAGATCAATTGATTGTGAGCATGGGAGGGGCAGAGAGGGAGACACAATCTGAAGCAGACTCCAGGCTCTGAGCTGTCAGCACTGAGTCTGACATGGGGCTCAAACTCACTAACCATGAGATCATGACTGATTAAAAGTTGGAGGCTTAACTCACTGAGCTACCCAGGGGCCCCTAAAGGAAATGACATTTAAGTGGAGACTTGAAGACACAGCAGGCAAAAGGCATTCAGGTGGCAAGACCCTATGATAGGAATCTCTAGGTCCCCAATCCACACTGCTGTGTTTTGTCCAACATCTCTCCTTTGCCAGTTGACTCAATGTTAGGCTTTGTCAATAGAGGGCACTGGGGGAATAATTCAAGGCAATACTGTTGGGAAAGTATTTCTCTTATGGGTGCTGACTCTCTTCTCTTTTTCAGTGTGGGAACCAGTGGGTCAGCGTATGGAAGACCCAGTGATGCTCCTCTGGTCTTTGGGACCTGTCTGAGCTGCACCCTCAGATCACACTCCCCTGCCTGCAGCTACTTTCCATGCAGCTTTAGCTGTACCAGGTTACAGATGTTTCTAGGAGTGACAGATAAAATACAGAATGCCCAGTTATATTTAAATTTCAGTTAAACAAAAAATAATTTTTTAGTATGCTCCATGCATTATTTGGGATTGAGTTTTTATTTGCTAAGTCTGGCAACCTTGGCTGTTTTCCCACCTGGTGGACAATTGCTATAGACCAGCCAGTTCTTGCTCTCTGGCAACAGATGACTTCTATGGAGCAGCTATGGCCCCTGTGCTCTGGCATGTTTCATCACCAGGCTGCATGCTCCTGTGGTAACCAAGTCATCTTTGGAGAGGTCAGAATGTCAGGGCTCTCCTAAAACCCTAGTTCCTTCATTTCACTGTCCACTCTGTTTAGATAGCAGCTTTTTTCACCAGTGATTTCCGAATCCCTTTAACAAAGTCCTTGTTTTACCTCTTTTAGTAGTTAACCATCTCTTTCTATTTAAATTTCCTTATCAGATTTTTAGTGTTGGTCTCGGTCTCCTGACATAAAATGTTAAAGATGGTGGTGGAACAGAAGAGCTTACGGGAGAGTGAATGGCCTGGTGCCAAGAAGGAAGCACAAATCACACAGATGGCAATGTAAACAACATTAAAGATTTTTAAAAAAAGATTTTAAGTAATCTCCACACCCCAATGTGGGGCTTGCACTCACAACCCTGAGATCAAGAGTCACATGCTCTACTGAATCAGCCAGATACCCCCTCATATTAAAGATTTTTAGATTACACCCTAAATGCAATTTGAAGCAGATTCACAAGCAGGGGGGAAGAGTGTGTCACAATCAGATTTACCTGTTTAAAAGATTTTCTTGGGCTTCTGATTCTGTACAAACATGTTACCAGCCTGGTTCTGGATCTTTCCACTCCTTGTAGAAACCATAGACCAATAAGGAAAACATATGATCACTGACCCCACAAACAGTATCTTAAATGAAACTGAGGCAGCAGAGAAAACGTACAAAGTCCACATTCAGTGGGACTGGATGGGAGGCCAACAGCGTACAGTTGGGAAGAATGGGGTGAGGGGTGGGCTGGTGGCACATCTCAGAAATTGCCAGCAAATAGTCACTCTGAGAAGAGTCACACCCTGCATGGAGCCTGCTGTGAGGACTGAACAAACGTGGGAATGCTAGGACATACGTGAAGTACCTGGGGGTCCAGAGGTGTTTCAGAAAGCAAGTGAGGGGATCTTTGTGCAGTGGCAGTATCATAGCCAATGAGGTTTATCCAAGGCGCAATTACTGCTCATTGAGAAAGCAAGTAAGGGGATCTCTTTGACAGGCAGGAATTAGGTTCCTTAATGTAGCAAATGAAGGAACTCAGGGAGCTGAGGGCCTGCATAGAACTCCTGCACAAGGTCACATCTCAAGAGAGATAATTCATTGTAGCCAGAGGAAGAAGTGAGAAAACTAGATGGGGTCCCTCTCCTTTATTCTCCTGCTGGTACTTTGTCTATGAAAATCCAAAGGTTTCAAACATAAATAAATAGAAAGGAATAAACAGAGCCGTTGTGCACTCTAATTAATTCCCCTGCTTATGCTCTTTCAAAAATAAACATTAAAAAAATAAATTTAAAAAAATGAAATATTGGGGCACCTGGGTGGCTCTGTCGGTTGAGCATCCAGCTTCAGCTCAGGTCATGATCTCAAGTTCGTGGGTTCAAGCCCGGTGTCAGGCTCTGTGCTGACAGCTCAGAGCCTAGAGCCTGCTTCGGATTCTGTGTCTCCCTCTCTCTCTGACCCGCCCCTGCTCACGCTGTCTCTCTTGCTCTCAAAAATAAGTAAAACATAAAAAAATTAAAAAAAAAATGAAATCTTGCCATTTGCAACAACATTGATGGATCTAGAGAGTATAATGCTAAGTGAAATTAAAGACAAAATAAATGAATAAAGAAAAAGATAGTGAAACCAAAAAAAGTTTACCTGGAGTTTACCTGGAGTTAAACACACAAGAAAAATGTTCCCACAAAGCAGCTGCCAATATTACAATATTCTAATGTGAATTTAAAAAACTATTAAAGCAAACACAGCTAAGAAATACTAGAATTCCTCACACCTGTCAGAATGGCTAAAATAAAAAACACAAGAAACAAAAAATGTTGAAGATGTGGAGAAAAAGGAATGCTTGTGCACTGTTGGTGGGAATGCAAACTGATAGAGCCACTGTGGAACACAGTATGGAAGCTCCTAAAAAATAAAAATAGAATTACCATATGATCCAGTAATTCTACTAGGAATTTACCCAAATGAAACATGAAAACACTAATTCAAAAAAATATATGCACTATGTTTATTGCAGCACTATTTACAACAGCCAAATTATGGCAGCAGCCCGAGTACCCATCAACAGCTAACAGGATAAAGATGTAGCGTGTATATTAATTCAGCCATAAAAGAGAAAAGAAAAGAAATGAAATGAAATACAGGGGCGCCTGGGTGACTGAGTCAGTTACGCATCCAACTTCAGCTCAAGTCATCATCTCAGTTTGTGAGTTCAAGCCCTATGTTGGCTCTGTGCGGACAGCTCAGAGCCTGGAGCCTGCTTCAGATTCTGTGTCTCCCTCTGTCTCTGCTCTTCCCCTGCTTATGCTCTCTCTCTCCTTCAAAAATAAACATTAAAAAATAAATTTAAAAAATGAAATATTGCCATTTGCAACATCGATGGATCTAGAGAGTATAATGCTAAGTGGAATTAAAGACAAAATAAATGAATAAAGAAAAAGTGAAACCAAAAAAAGACAAAAAAATTTTTTAAAATTTTTTTTATTAAAATTTTTTTTAAATTTTTTTAAGGTTTTATTTATTTTTGATACAGAGAGAAACAGAGCATGAGAGGGGGAGAAGCAGAGAGAGAAGGAGACACAGACCCAGAAGCAGGCTCCAGACTCTGAGCTGTCAGCACGGAGCCTCATGTGGGGCTCGAACCCACGAACATGAGGTCTGACCTGAGCCGAAGCCGGAGGCTTAACCGACTGAGCCACCCAGGCACCCCCTAAAAAAAGACTCTTAACTATAGAGAACAAATTGAGGGTTACCAGAGGAGAGGTGGATTGGGGGAGGGGGATTAAGAGTACACTTATCTTGGAACACCTGGGTGAGCATCTGACTTTGGCTCAGGTCATGATCTTTCAGTTCAGTTCATGAGTTCCAGCCCCACAATGCGCTCACTGCTGTCAGCACAGAGCCTGCTTCAGATCCTCTGTCCCCTCTCTGCCCATCCCCTGCTCATGCACTCTCTCTCAAAAACAATAAATATTGAAAAATAAATATTAAAAAAAATATATAGAAGAGTACACTTACCTTGATGAACACTGAGTATTGCAGAGAACTGTTTAATCACTATTGTACACCTGAAACTAGTATCACTGGCTGCTAACTATATTGGAATTAAAACAAAACAAAACAAAACAAAAAACAAAACAAAACAACCCACAAGAATTCGAGGAAGTTATGTCCTTGAGGTGAAACAGAAATTGGTATTAACCTAGGAAACAGAAAATGACAAAACCATTTCAGAAATGAAGACTAAATTAAAAAGCACAAGTGAATCTGGATACCATAGGAAGCATGTTCAAGGAACAGGAACAGAGATTATAAATGATAAAAGCAAAAGATAAAAACAATGAACAAATGATAGAAACAGATGAAGAGCAAAGATCCAACATACAGTATTTTAAGCAGTGAAATAGTACAATTTAGGAATATAATTTAGGAAAACTTCCAAAATATCTTAGTACATGTATTTGGCCTTGCGAGTACTTCCTTTCTGGTAGGATTTTCTTCCAACATTAAAGTCTTCTCATGTTCTCCACCAGTGGCTCAATCTGGAATTATCTCATTGCCTGACCTATCAGATAATCAAGTTCAGCCCTCTGACCAACAATCTGGACCTATTGCCAAATTACTTCATGGCTGCTATCCAGTATTCCCACACTGGATCCCATTCCTAGACACGTATTTTTTAATTTGCTCTCATTTTAATGGAGTTTATTTAGTAACTGAGAACCAGTGAATTCAGGGAAGAAAATCTTTATTCTATGGTCACCCATGACAGCACGTGTGTGTATAAAATATCACTGGATATAGAAATCAAACTTTTATTTATTTTTTATTTCTTTTATTTTTTAACATATGCAATTATTTTCCATCATTTACACTACAGTAGTTACAATTACACTCCAAACAGAAAAGCAGAGTAAAAAATCAAAATCCCAACTTCTATTTCATGTAATTAGACTTCCATCTGGTCCAATGTGTCATTCAGGTTCATTGTCCTTAGTGTTTTTCTGTCTAATTAATCTATCGATTGGGGTAAATGGAGTGTTAAAGTCCCTTGCAATTAGCACGTTCTTAGCAAGAAGATTGTTTATGTTTGTGACTAATGGTTCTATGTATTTGGGTGCTCCCAAATTGGTGCTTAGACATTTGTAATTGTAGCTCTTCCTGATGGAGAGGCCTTGAAATTAGTATATAATGTCCTTCTTCATCTTTTGTGACTGCCTTTACTTTAAAGTCTAGTTTGTCCAATGTTAAGTATGGCTACTCCAGCTTTCTTTTGACTTACATTCACATGATAGATATTTCTCTATCCCTTTACTTTCAATCTGAAGGTGTTTTAAGGTCTAAAATGAGTGTCTTGTAGACAGCAAATAGATGGATATTTTTTTAACCCATTCTGCTACCCTGTCTTTTGATTGGATCATTTAGTCCATTTACACTGTTATTGAAAAATATGAGTTAAGAGTCTTTGTGTTCTCTGTAGGATTCATGTTTGTAGTGGGGTCTCTGGTCATTTATGTTCCTTGCAACACTGCCCTCAGAGTCCCCCTTAGGATCTCTTGTAGGGCCGGTTATTGGTGATGAACCCCTTCGATTTTTGTTTGTTTGGAAAAACCTTGATCTCTCCTTCTATTCTGAATGACAGGCTGGCTGGACAAAGGATTCTTGGCTGCATATATTTCTTATTCATCACATTGAAGATTTTCTGACATTCCTTTCTGGCCTGCCAAGTTTCAGTAGGTAGGTCTGCTAGTACCCTTATGTGTCTCCCTTTGTATGTTACAGTCTGTTTATCCTTAGCTGCTTTCACAATTCTCTATCTTTATATCTTGCCAGTTTCACTATGATATGTTGTGCAGAAGGTCGATACAAGTTACGTCTGAGGGGAGTTCTCTGTGCCTCTTGAATTTCAATGTCTGTTTCCTTCCTCAGCTTGGGGAAGTTCTCAGTTATGATTTGTTCAAGTATCCCTTTAGCCCCTTTCTCTCTCTTTTTCTTCTTCTGGAATTCTTATGATCCGGATATTGTTCCGTTTGATACCACCACTTAGTTCGGGAATTCCCCTTTCATGCTCATGGATCGATTTATCTCTCTCTCCCTCAGCTTCCTCCTTTTTTATTATTGTGTCTTCTAATTCGACTATTGTCTTCTCTGCCCCTTGGGTCCGTGCAGTGGCTGCCTCTGTTTTATTATTCACCTCATTTGTAGCCTTTTTTAAGTTTTGAAACTTATTATTTATTGTATCAAAAGATTCTTTGATGCTTTTTTCAAGTCCAGTGATTAATTTTATGAAAAGTATTTTAAATTCTTGTTAAGTTGCTTAGATCTGTTTTGAGCAGTTCTGTGGCTGTGACTCCTTCCTTGAATTTCTGTAGAGGAGCGTTCTTCTGTTGTGTCATTTTGGCTAGCTTTCTGTCTCTTGTCAGGTTTAAAAGCTTGTTATGTGCTTGGCACCTCTGAGCACCACTGTAGTAAAGGAGTTCAGACACTGACCAGGGCCTGGCCGTTCAGGAAGTGTTCTTTGAAGTGTGCTCCTTGGTCTCTCCTGTTGTGCCTTTGGTTACTTTAATTTCCTACTCAGAGTGATAGTTTGGACTCTCCACCATGTATGTTTTGGTTTGTTCCTTGAAGTAGCCCCAAGAGGGCACAAGCGCCACAGGTTGGCTTTCACGTCCTCTTTTTGCCAATGATGTCCAGTCTTGAAGGAACTTTTCATTAACGTCTCAGTCAGAAGGATGCGGGTGGTGTTGAGATCCACTCAAGCACTGAATTAAAGAAACCTGCAAAGGAGGAGCCTGTTTCCGCGCAGGAACAGCTAGAAATCAAACTTAAAAAAAATTTTTTTTTGTCTTGATTTTGAGAGAGACCAAGAGTGAGTGGGGGAGGGGCAGAGAGAGAGAGGGAAACACAGAAATCTGAAGCAGGCTCTAGGCTCTGAGCTGTCAGCCCAGAGCCCAACACAGGGCTCAAACCCACGGACTGTGAGATCATTACCTGAGCCGAAGTCTGACGCTTAACCAACTGAGCCACCCAGGTGCTCCTAGAATTTAAACTTCTGAAACATGACCCCATGGATCCCTAGTTTCCAATGTTGCTGTTGAGTATTATTCTTGATTCTTTTCGCTCTATGGTAAAGTTTATTCTCTTTATGTCTCACGTCCCAAAATTTCATGGTGATATGCCTTCTAATGGGTCTTTCAAGGAAATTTAATTTTTTTAAAATGTTTTATTTATTTTTGATACAGACAGAGACAGAGCACGAGAGGGGGAGGGGCAGAGAGAGAAGGAGACACAGAACCGGAAGCAGGCTCCAGGCTCTGAGCTACCTGTCAGCACAGAGCCCGATGCGGGGCTTGAACCCACGAACGTGAGATCTGACCTGAGCCGAAGTCGGAGGCTTAACCGACTGAGCCACCCAGGCGCCCCAGGAAATTTAATTTCTAATAAATTTCAACCACTGCCTTATATTCTGTTCTCTTCCTAGAACACCTATTGGTTGTATTTAAACTTCCTGAATGGATCTCTATTAATTCCCTCCCCCTTTTGATTGCTGTTGTAGAACATTTCCTTGTTTTTTAATATTCTCACTAAATGTATTCATATTTTAATTTCTTCTGACATTTCACTAGTATCCTATTCTAATTTCTTAGAGTATCTTATCTGAGGTTATTACTCTTCTTTGAAGACTTTTATTAAAAAAATGTTTTAATGCTTTTTATTTATTTTTGAGAGACAGAGAGAGATAGCGCGAGCAGGGGAGGGTCAGAGAGAGAGGGAGACACAGTATCCGAAGCAGGCTCCAGGCCCTGAGCTGTTAGCACAGAGCCTGATGCAGGGCTTGAACCCACGAACTGTGAGATCATGACCTGAGCTGAAGCCGGACGCTTAACTGACTGAGCCACCCAGGCGCCCCCTTTGAAGATTTTTGTACTAGTATGAACTGCTTTTTGTAAATTAACAACAGAACTGCCCTATGACCCAGCAATAACATTGCTAGGAATTTACCCAAGGGATACCGGAGTGCTGATGCATAGGGGCCCATGTACCCCAATGTTCATAGCAGCACTTTCAACAATAGCCAAATCATGGAAACAGCCTAAATGACTATCAACTGATGAATGGATCAAGAAGATGTGGTTTATCTATACAATGGAATACTACATGGCAATGAGAAAGAATAAAATCTGGCCATTTATAGCAATGTGGATGGAGCTCGAGGGTGTTATACTAAGTGAAATGAGTCAGGCAGAGGACAGATACTATACGATTTCACTCATAATTGGAACAGGATAAGGGGAAAAACTAGTTAAGGAGAGGGAGGGAAACAAACCACAAGAGACTCTTAGATACTGAGAACAAACTGAGGGTTGATGGAGGTGGGGGAGAGGGGGAAATGGGTGATGGGCATGGAGGAGGGCACTTGTTGGGATGAGTACTGGGTGTTATATGGAAATCAACTTGATAATAAGCTACTAAAAATTGCGTTTTGTTTAGATTTTCACAAAGTTTTCCTCAATTTCTGGTGATCTTTAGCACCCTTTTTATTTAAAACTGAAGCATTGGGTGGGAGGGCACCTGGATGGCTTAGGTTATTGAGCATCCAATTCTTGGTTTCAGCTCAGGTTGTGATCTCACGGTCATGGGATTGAACCCTGTGATGTCAGGCTGTGCTGGGAGCATGGAGCTGCTTGAGATTCTCTCCCTTCTCCCTCAAAAATGAATGGATTAAAAAAAAGTACTTAACTCCCCCTTAAAAAAGTACTTTAAAAGTGAAGCATGGGGGTACTTGGCTGGCTCAGTGAAAAGAGCATGCGACTCTTGATATTGGGAGTCATGAGTTCAAGCCCCACATTGGGTGTTCAGGCTGCTTAATAAATAAACTTAAGGGGCACCTGGGTGGCTCAGTCGGTCAAGTCATGATCTCACGGTTGGTGAATTCGAGCCCTGCATTGGGCTCCCTGCTGTCAGCATAGAGACAGCTTCAGATTTTCTGTTCCTCTCTCTCTCTGTCCCTCCCTTTTTCCTGCTTGTGGACTGTCTCAAAAATAAATAAAGACTTTAAAAAAAAGTGAAGCACTGTACAAACACCTGTTTGGAAGACTTGTGTACATGAACAGGCTTAATGACTGGCATTCTCCACTGTAAGGGGGTTGATTAGTGGCCAGTTGGCTTTTGTAGGAACCCTCAAATGTCAGCTTCTGTCTTTTCTTTCAGGAGTTGTCTAGTTTTTCCATCTAAGGATTCTCCAAATGCTGTATGGTATATATAACTATGGCTGTTAGTATTTTAGAGCTGAAAAAGTATAAGGAGCTATGAATCTCATTTACCTAGTATTAGTAAAATCACGCTTAATCCCTATTCCTAGCCTAGTAATCCTGAGTCAGATGTCTAACTTTTTCCTCTTTCAGTTGAATTACTATCAGAACACCTTCAGCTGCCCCCAATGTTACGAGACCATAATATAAAATCATATTGAACTGAGACACATTCACATACATTTTATTAAGGCTGTTAAATTAATAAAATGTGTTGTTTTGGAGGTATGTTCTTCCAGTTCTACACCCAAAAGTCAAAATGCAGTGATTGGAAAAAATGCAATAACCCCTACAAAAAAGTGACTTTATTTTTAGAAATCATCACTCTTTCATTCAAAGAGTTTGCTTTTTTTTTTTAAAGTAATCTCTGTACCCAACATGGGACTTGAACTCATGACCCTGAGACCAAATGTCTCATGCTCTACCGACTGAGCTAGTGAGGCGCCCCAAAAGGGTTTGCTTTTTAATTCCTACAAACACAGTTTACTTTTACGACTTAACTGTAACCTCAAGAGCACTCCACAGCATTTAGTGAGCGTAACTTTCTTTGTATAAGTAATCTAGTCCCTACCAAATGCTTTCTCAAATGTGAACTGAACTCTAACACGTACGAAAGACAGACAAGTAAGCACAGGGACAAAACAGGAGAATAAAACTGGAATGTGGACTCGTTTTCAAAGGGAGATACCATCAACAAGGAAAATTATGAATTAGATTCATAATTTAAATCTATGTAATGCCAATACTTTGTGGTATTAAACAGTAACCCAATGAAAACCATGGTTTCTGGAATAAGATTAAAAAATAAAATCTAACAAATACCTGAGTGAATATAACAATATGGCTAGACCAAAAGAAAAATCTTTCACACACAATAATCACTGCAAGAAGATCCCACAGGTTATAGAAAACATAAAGGAACTTTAATATCCAAAGAGGGCAAAGAATACTGGATTAACGACCCATTGAGTATGAATCACTTCAGGTTCTTTACAGTATCAGATGTATTTTATAGTAAAATCTGAATGAATATTGCAGACAATGAAACCATTTTTAAAATTTTAATTTCCTTACCTGCTACTAATACCAGTATGATTTTTAGGCTAAAAAATCTTTAAATGATTTAACACTAGGAGTAAGATTTAAACCAACATTAGCAATGTTCTTCAAATGTCAATTTGTTCAGTAGTAACTTTTTGAGAAATACCACTTTCTTTTCAAAAGTAATCAATTTTAAGATTTGTGCAATAAGAAAATATACTGACTAGTAAAAAGTATTATTGAGATAGTCAAAATGAAAGAAAAATTATACTGTTGCTTAAATTACTTATGCCCAAATAATTTACCTTGCAGTCCACAGGTATACAGGAAATAAAATATTTGAGTGAGAAAAATAATGAGGTTCCAAAAATAGAAACATAAGCCAGAAGAATCTAAAAATAGCTTCCTGATATTTTATTTTTTTGAGTATTTAAGCTGTTTCGGGTTGCATGCCCTGATCTGTAGAATTTAACAAGGAAATAAAATTCCCAAGTATTTAAAAAATTTACTCATCTTTCATAAAGCAACTTTTAATGTATCAACACTTAAAAATACACAGTGACTTAATGAAACATCAGTACAACTGCATAGAATTGAGCTCCAGAGAATTACACACTAATGAGCTTTCCTGGGCTCTGGTTTACAAGAGTATTGGCTTTAGAGACCACCTTAATTTGCTCCTACCTGAAGAAGACAGTCCAGGAAACTAAGATTTCACAGGCTTTTTTCTGGTGCTAAATGCTAGGAGCTCTCTGAAGGTCTTAAAAACATCAGAACCATCCAAATATGTATACTGGAGACTCTTCCCCTTTGTGAGTCAAGGAAGAAGGAAGTTTGTGACTTTCACTGAAAACAAAACAAAATTTCCCAGAAATCTTTGAAGACACTCTGAAATGTACTAGAAATTTTGAAACTAGAATAATGCCATCAAAGATTAAACCTCTTAATGCTCGGAGCGACCCCAAAATAATAAAATTGGGAACTCCAGGAAAACAGGTACCAAAAGAATCAAAATAATGATTGCACTGAGGATTCTCCTCTTTGAAGGCTGTTTAAGGAGGTAGGATTTTAAGGTTTTTGTTTATCTTTTGGCCTCTGAACATTTAAAAAATGCTTTGCCCGGCTGGTCCTTCAGGCTAATTTTGAAGTTCACAAAGAACCCCGAGCCTGATATAGGATATTCTACAGTTTCACAGCTATCATTTGCACAAATTAAAATTAAGTTGATTCACTCTTTTTGAGTAAATATAACTAGAAAATGGCAAATTAATATCTTCCTTTACATACAATTTTGTGTCTCAAAATTCTTGAAAAACAAGAGATGATTTTATATTCAAAGACTACCAAAGTGTGTACTTGGTATTCACATGCAAACAACTTAAAACCTTATAAATCTCCTGTTAACTCTGCAGGATGCCTTTAAGAAGGAAATGACTTACAAAGCTTGCTAACTGTGCAAAATATTAAACTGCTAGAACATTTTACAGAATGAAACAGTACATTAAACGTAGAAGTTGACATATGGAATTAATACGGGCTCATAAGAACTTATCACATTTCAGAGATTTTCTTTAGTAGCAAGTTTCTGTTTTTATATTTCCTCGTACACAGCAAAGTTAATCACAGAAGATAAAAATCCTTTTAAACAAATCCAAGAGGGAATTCTTGAGGCACCTTCTCATATAAAACACAAAATGAATGCAATTATCAATCCATCTGAGAAAAGTTTTCAATCTAAGTGAACATTTTTTTCCATTTAGGTATATTTTACAGAAATTTAATAAGGCAAGACAAATTTGTGAAAAATGTAGGTACAAAAATGATGTAAACTAATAATTTATATTTAAAACCCCCCAAGGGAAAACACTGGAGACAGGAGAGTTCAAACAATGCCTTAAAAAAAACAACAACAACAAAAAATCCCCTAAAACAGAATTGTGCACAAGCTGAAGATTATAAAGAACTTCTAGACTCTGCACAGTTTTGGTTCTTCATTTTTTTTTTAACATCTTTATATTACAAGTTTTAAATCATACCAGGAATGCAAACTAGAACTGCACACTACTTTAGTGGAAAAAAGTTCAATATTGTGCAATTTTCTGCCTCTTAATTTTAAAAAAGTGGCAGCAATCCCTGCATTTGTATTTGAAACAAGGATCTGAGAAACTTTATTAAAAAAGGTAATGAAGGCAAAAATTGGCAGACATCCAGCATCTTGTTTCTTTTTAAAACAATGTGGATGATAAGTAATTTCATGATTAAAAAATGAATCTTTTAAATAAATACATTGTATCTGACATTTGCACTGACTGATTTGATAAATCTTTAAGTAAACAACGGCTTCACTACACTCCCTGTAGCCTCAAGCCACTGGCTTTAGATTATGGAGTCCTTTTTTACTGGGTTTCATACCCTGCCACTCGATACCCTGCAGGCTGGTTAGGCAACATGCTGCCATTCTGTCCTGGAGGTGGCTGCACTCCATAATTGGGTCCCATCCATGGTGCAGAAGACTGTGTCTGACTGGTAGAAAATGTGAAAGAAGCAGAGAAGGGAGGAAATCCACTGATTAAAATAAAATGTAATGCCAAGAAGAAATAACACATACAAAGAAAACACACTTTTCTTTAAGTCCAAATATAAGAATAATGGTTATGCCAGAGAAAGCAAAGGCAAACGCTTTTTTTCCTTAAAAACAAGCATCCTGAGGCGCCAGGGTGGCTCAGTCAGTTAAGGGTCTGACTTCAGCTCCGGTCATGATTTCATGGTTTGTGAGTTCCAGCCCTGCAATGGGCTCTCTGCTGTCAGTGCAGAGCCCACTTTGGATCCTCTATCTCTCCCTTTACATCTGCCCCTCTTCTGCTCTCTCCCAATTGCTCTCAAAACTAAATAAACATTAAGAAAAAATATAAAAAAAAAAAACCAAGCATCCTCACAGGTTTAATTTATGCATTTTAATTTCGTTAGTGTAATAGAGCTACAAAAAAAAAAAAAAAAAAACAAACCCTTTCCCTGTAAACATTTTATCCCCTTCAAATTCAGAAAAACTCATTTCTAATCTCAAAAAGGAAAATAGCCCATCTGGGTTCGACATATACTGCACTAACAACTACTCAAAAGAAACAATCATTTGGTACAATAAGGACTAGCATTTATATTATCCAAAGAAGAAATTAAAACAATTATTAGCATATGTAAACTCATAAATCTTTTCAACATTACAAATACAACACTCTTTTTATTTTTACTTTTTTAAAGATTTTGATGTGATTTCTACACGCAATATGAGTGTGAATTTACAACCCTAAGATCAAAAGTCCCATGCTTTAATGGCTGAGCCAGCCAGGCGCCCTCAAAATATAAGATTTTTTAAAAATAGAAACTGAGGTATTTTAATTTTTAGCTTTTCAAAACTTTCTATGAAATTTAATAATGCAGGGTATATAAAGAGGCATTGATATAACAATGTGTGCATAAATCCTTTTGCACAGAGAAAAAAAGGCGTAATGAATAAAACAACTAGCATCAAAATAACTGTATCCAAGAATGGCTAAATGATCATTAGTCCATAAAAAGCTTAGTAAATATTAAACTCTCATTTTCTTAAATATCAGTTGATTTATTACCAAGCATTACCAAAAATCTTATGACACTGGTTATACTAGAAAGCAGCACATTTCCAGACAAATTTTTAAAGAAATACACTTAAAACTATAAATTAAAAACCACTCTAAACTAAGTCCTTCCTTTAGAGAGAAGACCACATTACTTACTAATTACTTACAATCTGTTTCTAACTTCTTGATTTTTTCAAAGGTTAATAATAAAGGAAAAGAGCAAATATGCTTACTTAAATCCCTGTTGATTCCATGCCTGGCCATACATTCCATACGCAGGTACTTGCCAACCATTAGGCATATACTGGCCAATCTGTTGTGCATTTCCATACCATTGGCCCCACTGGCCATAAGCTTGTGGATATCCAATCTGATTCTGCTATTAAATTATAAGAGGTAATTTAGTATTATTTGAAGTTGTATGTACACATACAGTCCTAATAAACCACAAACATACAGCCATAACACATAGGGCCATCATTACAATTAAAATGAAAGGATGGGTACCTGGGTGGTTCAGTCGGTTAACCATCCAACATTGGGTCAGGTCATGATCTTGTAAATTTGAGCCCCACATTGGGCTCTCAGGGGTTGGCCCGCTTAAGATTCTGTCTCCCACTCTCTGCCCCTCCCCCCAACTCACACACATGCCCTCTCTCAAGAACATTTAAAAAAAAAAAGAAAAAGAAAAAAAAAAAGAAAGAAAGAAGGGTGCCTGGGTGGCTCAGTCGGTTAAGTGTTTGATTTTGGCTCAGGTCATGATCTCACAATTCATGAGTTCAAGCCCCGCATCGGGCTCTGTGCTGACAGTGCAGAGCCTGGAGCCTGCTTCAGATTCTGTGTCTTCCTCTCTCTCTTCCTCTCCCCTGCTGGCACTCCGTCTCTCAAAAATAAACAAACATTAAAAAAGAAAATGAAAGGATAAAAAAAAGTTTATAAAATGAATGCAAAAAAAGAAAAAGAAGTGAGGTTATACTCCTATAACTCTACATGATGCTCTAAATGGTGCACACTGTAAGATAGCAGGTAAAGCCCTAGTAATAAATATTAAACTCAGTATAATGTATAAGTGTTTTGTAAACTAGACAGGAAAGATATAGGCTATTTATTCCTATATTCAGTTTACTTAAGAAACACAAATATTTTAGAATTTTCTTACTCTTATCTTGGTGCTCCATTTACAGTTTCCTCACAGAATCTTTATGGGATCACATTTGAAACCACTAAAGTTGCCTGGAAAAACAAAAGCAGCAAAATCTAGAAGAACATGCCAAGGTTTTAAATATGTTTATAGCTTTTGTTTCAACTGAGTCAAACATGCTTGTGAGTTCTCCAAATGGTATGTGAAACTATCTACCAAGTATTAAGAAAAAATTGAATACCCTGCTAGGTAAACGATCACTCTAGAACTATAATACATGTAACACAAGCCCTTATAGATTATCATTTTAGCCAGAAACTACTGACAAGGATTATCAACAATTTCATATTCTGAAAAATTTTTGAGACAAAGAGACAGAGAAAGGCATGCACGCCTGAGTGCATGTGCACAAGCTAGGGAGGGAGGAGAAGGAGAGAGAAAACCCTAAGTAGGCTCTGCACTGTCGGCACAGAGCCCATCTTGGGACTTGATTTTATGAACTGTGAGATCATGACCTGAGCCAAAATCAAGAGTAAGATGTTTAACCGACTGAGCCCCAGACATTCCTCCAACAATTCTACTTTAAAATAACCTATTATTAGCCCATCAATTACTGTGCAAAGTCAAGAACCCTCTCACCTGTTGCACGGGATTTATCACGTCAAGAGTTTCTTTGCCCCAATAGCATTTCACAACATGGCCTTCAATGGTAGTTCCATTAACAGAAACGATTGCATGTGCTGCACTTTCATGAGAATTGAACCTATTGGAAATAATACTAAGAATCACCAATATTAACTGTTTAAAGTAATTATGAATAAAGTCTGTTTTTAAAAGTCAAGCTGAGCTTGAGGTAAAACAGTTCACACAAAAGAATCAAGATGGTTTATTTTCTTTGCCTTTTTTTTTTTTTTTTCCAAAATCTTGTAGTTCTGGAGAAACTTCCCTCAACAGAGAATGTTTTATTGGCCTTGTGGTAACAAAGAGGGAGCCATTTAAAAAGTGGCAAATATTGCTAAATCTGAGAGAAATTTTTATTTCTTTATAATCAAGGTAAATTTTTAAGAAAACTCCTAATAAGTTAAATATTCAAACATTTTTTGGGAGAAAAAGTTTTTTAAAATAAACCACCCATACCGAACAAATGAATATCCTTTATCTGGAAAAACTCGAATTTCCATTATTTGTCCAAATGGTGAAAAAGTCTGACGCATTAGTTGTTCTATTAGACAAAAAACAAAAACAAACCACACTAAGTTATATAAAATCCTATACAGATAGTAAACTTTTCAATAAAAACCTTAACCTCAAGATGTCACACAGGTAAACCTCCCATACCTGTCAGCCCAGAGGTGACACCTCCACAATATACAGTACAGTTGCTTGGACTAGACTGATTTACGACTTCATCATATGACAGCTGTTTGGTGTTTGCTGGGGAGGGAAAAGTTTAATTTTTTAAACTCATGAAATGAAATGTTCAGAAAGAGAAAAGCAACATTAACTATACTACTGTAATGGTAAATTTCACCCTGACCAAAATGCTTATAGAATACATACTACATTTGCTTGAGGATAACCCCCCCAAGAATATCTAAAAAATTACTCAATATTCTCTCTTCTATAGGAGACTTGACATTAGAAATATCATTTATTATTTAAAATTACAAAAATGAAAACTAAGTACATTTTGAACAGTAGTCTTGATTTGCTTCTCATCTATTTCTGCAATAAGTCTCCGGGAACAGCTCTAACATTTAAAATCTAGCGTATTTTCCTCCAAAATTCCACATTTCCTTTTCTTCTCCAATACACCTACACTCATATGTACTCTTTGGAGCTGGAGGCTTTCGGGTTGCCCAGTTAGTTCTGATTTGTCTTCCACCAAGCCACTGGCCACCCATCTGCTGAATGGCATTTTCGGCATCCTGTTCCGCATATCAGAAATGACAAAGAAGCCATTATTAATTGATATTGAATGACTATTAGCAGTAGAGAAAATTCAGCTGTTTTTCACAAAGGTTTTCTAAATGAAAATGCTTTATAAAATACACAATGGTTAACTAACTTGCATTTAAATAAGAAAATTTAAAAAACACACGTTTATTGCATTTACCAGTTTGAATTTCATGAAATGTTTACTATTGTGGGTTGAACTGTGTCCCTTAAATTGATATAATGTTCTAACTACCATCTATCCCCCAACTGTGACTATGATAGAAATTGGAAATAGGGTCTTTGCAGATGAATTAGGTAACAGGAGATCATCCTGGATTAGGGTGGATCCTAAATATAGTATGACTGATGTCCTTATAAGAAAAGGAGAGGAGCGCCTGGGTGGCTCAGTTGGTTAAGCATCCAACTTTGGGTCAGGTCATGATCTCATGGCTCCTGAGTGCAAGCCCCACGTCAGGTTCTGTGCTGACAGCTCAGAGCCTGGAGCCTCCTCTGGATTATGTGTCTCCCTCTCTCTCTGCTCCTCCCTCACTCCTGGCTCCCTCTCTCAAAAATAAACAAACATTAAATTAAAAAAAAAAAAAAGGCGAGAAGACAGGCATCTGGGTGGCTCAGTTGGTTAAACATCTGACTCTTGATCTCAGCTCAGATCATGATCTCACAATTTGTGGGTTCGAGCCCATCAGGTTCTACCCTGGTAACGCGGAGCCTGCTTATAATTCTCTCTCTCAAAATAATTAATATTAAAAAATGTTTAGTGTGCCTGGGCGGCTGAGTCAGTAAGCATCTGACTCTGGATTTTGGCTCAGGTCATGATCTCATGGGATTGAGTCCCACTTGGGGCTTTTCTCCCTCTCTTCCCCTGCACACACACTCTCAAAATAAATAAACTTAAAAAAGGCCATGTGAAGACAAATGTAGAGACTGGTATTATGTATTTACAAGCCAAGGATACTGAGGATTGCTGGCAACTGTCAGACATTAAGAAGAGAGAGTTCTATGACAGAGTCTTAAGAGGGAACACGGCCATGATGACAATTTTGATTTTAGACTTCTACCTCCAAAACTTTAAGAGAATACATTTTTGTTGTTTTAAGACATTCAGCTTTCGGTACTTTGATACAGCAGCCCTAGGACACAAACAAAACTACTAACAGAGAGAAGAAACTCTTTATGGTGTGTGCATGTGTTTGTGTGGATAGCTGTGAATGGGAGATGAAGAAGTGAAAGCAGTCTGGAAATATCTTTTGAGAAGTTTGAGAAATGGGGACATAGTAGGAAAGGGATATAGACTCAAGTGTGGTGGGGGTTTTTGTTGTTTTTCTAAGTAGGCTCCACACCCAACATGGGGCTCAAACTCATGACCCCAAGATCAAGAGTCCCATGCTCTACTGACTTAGTCAGCCAAGTGCCCCAAGTGCTGTTTTGATTAATACATGCAAGAACATGTTTTTTGGTTGACGGGAATGATCTAGTAGAGAGGGAAAGACTGATGACACAGGACAAGAGTACAGCAAAGAATATATTATATGATTCTGTTTACAGAAAATGTTCGAAACCGAGAAATCTATATAGACAGAAAGTAGATTAATAGTTGCTCAGGGCTGGGGTACCTGGGTGGCTCAGTCAGTTAAGCATCTGACTCTGGATTTTGGCTTGGTCACAATCTCATGGTCCATGAGTTGGAGTCTCGGGTTGGATTCTGTGCTGGCAGTGCAGAGCCTGCTTGAGATTCTCTCTCCCTCTCTCTCTCTGTCCCTCTCCTGCTAGCTCTCTCTCAAATAAATAAACTTTAAAAAATAGCTGTTCAGGGCTGAGGAGGAGAGAGTGTAAAGGGAAAAGGACAGTGACTGCCAATGAGCATGCAGTTTCTTTTTGGGGTACTGACAATATTCTAAACGTGTGATAGTTGCATAACTTTGTGAATATTCTAAAAACCACTGAATTATACACATTAAACAACTAGATTTTATGGTATGCGAATTATACCTCAATAAAGCTAAGGTAGGAAAACAAAAGACTAAGTCCTTGAAAAGGCAAGGAAGGCAGTATTCTAACTGTGAGGGATTTGCCCTTTTACAGGAAGGACATGTCTTCTAATGTAATAGAAGAAGAGGAAGGTAAAGGAATTCTGTGTAGTTTGGTAGTTGAAAGCTGAGGGAATTCCTGTATGATAGTTTCTGTTTCTTCAGCGAAACATAAAGTTGTCAGCTTTGGGTGATGATGGAGAAGAGTAAGGAATATTTAAGGAGACAAGAGGAGGCAGATAGCAAAGAATGGGAAGTCAAACTAAAGGAGCAGGTTTACAAAGATAGTACCATGCACTCACTTAACATGTGTAACTTAAATTAGAAGCCAAACCAGTGGACTCAGTTTTTCTTTAGCATTATTTAGTTACTTTGGAATAGGCAGAAATGCTACATTCCATCACTACTGGCGTTTGTCCATAGCATGTCCAACCTGAGGAGAGTGGAAAGGGAGTTGGGGGTAATTGCAATTAGGGCTGTGGCACTTCACAACACCAGAGCACTGCCAATCACATAACACAAATTTTACAGAAGCTGAAATGTTAACTTAGGAAATTAAATTATTTCCTCAAAGTTAACCTACCACAGGAATGGCTATTAGGATTCAAATTCTTCTCTGGCTAACTCCGGAGACCATATACAGTTACTCTTTCTTGACTCTCATATTGAATATGATTAGTGATTTTTATATAGTAGGGGCCCATATGCCATAATCTCAACTGGAAAAAATTAGTTCCAAGTCCACCAAAACCCTCAACCTATTTCCCCAAAATGGCACAAAACATTAAAATCCTATGTATCAATCCTCCAAGGAGCTCACACTAATTGTGGCTAAATATGAAGTATGTTTCTACCTTTCTTAAAAATGATGCTATGATTAACAGTAAAGCTTCTGAGGGGGACACCTGGGTGGCTCACGTGGTTAAGCATCTGACTTCAGCTCAGGTCATGATCTCACAGTTCATGGGTTCAAGCCCCATGTTGGGTTCTATGCTGACAGCTCAGAGACTGGGGCCTGGTTTGGATTCTGTGTCCCTTTCTCTCTCTGCTCCTCCCCTGCTCATGCTCTGTCCCTGTCTCTCAAAAAATAAACATGTTAACAAGAACAAAATAATAAAGCTTTTGAAACCAACAATACTCTTGGTTTTTATTTTCTCATCTCACAGGAAAAACACCCTTATAATTGGTAGGTGACATATGCACATGGCAGAACTTTTATTTTTTCACCTCTCAATTATGCTTTATCATTTCCAAGTTATCTTCTAATACGTGGGTTTTCCCTGACTTCTCAGGCTTACTCACTTTCTTCACAGATTTTCCTACTTTCTTAGAAGACATTTCACTTCATGAAATGAAGATGACAGCTACAATGCATAACACATATTTAAATAGATCCCAAAATACATTATTACTACGAACAGCTGAGACACAATTGCAGTATCTTCTATATTCTCTTACCCGAACTTGGAAGCTATGTTAACACTGTTAAGGCAGATTTCTGATTTCAAAAATAAATTCTGGGCAAAATGGTTGCAAGCTCTTATAGAAATTATCTGGATAGTAAGGCTTTAAAAAAATTCTTTTTTGATGTTTATTTACTTTTGAGAGAGAGAGTGAGCAAGCGAGCGAGCACCAGCAGGGGAAACACACAGAGAGAGAAGAAGCAGGCTCCGTGCTGTCAACAAAGCCCGACATGGGACTTGAATCCACAAACCTTGAGATCATGACCTGAGCTGAAGCTGGATGCTCAACCGACTGAGTCACCCAGGTGCCCCAGGATAGTAAGACTTCACAGTGAGGAATAACCAGACATTAGTTCCAATGGAAGCAGACACAGTAACTAGAAAGTTTGACAATATAGGGCATAACTGCAAACAGATGTATTTTTTAAAAATCCTGAAGGTACTGGCACAATAAGTGATGGTCATAAACCCGACCTGAAGCCTTTAAGAAATGATGTAGTACCTATTTCATATATCTTGCTTATTAAAGAAAAATCTTCCTAAAATACATTGCTTACTATCAAAAACTCTTAATGGCTCATTTTCTTCAAGCTTTTTTTTTTTTTTTCTTTAAGTAAACTCTATGTCCAACATTGGGCTTGGACTCACAACCCTGAGATTAAGTGTCACATGCTCCAAGACTGAGCCAGCCAGGAACCCCTGTTCACTCATTTTGTAAGACATTCTTTTTTTTTTAATTTGTTTTTAAAAAATTTTTAATGTTTTATTTATTTTTGAGACAGAGAGAGACAGAGCATGAGCAAGGAGGGGCAGAGAGGGAGACACATAATCAGAAGCAGGCTCCAGCCTCTGAGCTAGCTGTCAGCAAAGAGCTTGACACAGGGCTTGAACCAACGAACGTGAGATCATGACCTGAGCCAAAGTCAGACGTGTAACCGACTGAGCCCCCCCCCTTTGTTAAAACCCCCTAAAGCATTCTTATAATGAAAGTACAGTAGTGTTTCTGTATTTATCTTTGGCAAACGACAGTCGTAACATAAAAGCAACACACTAAGATTAAAAAAATTTTAATGTTTTATTTATTTTTGATACAGAGAGAGACAGAGCATGAGAGGGGAAGGGGCAGAGAGAGAAGGAGACACAGAACCGGAAGCAGGCTCCAGGCTCTGAGCTAGCTGTCAGCACAGAGCCTGACGTGGGGCTCGAACCCACGTCTGTGAGATCTGACCTGAGCCGAAGCTGGAGGCTTAACCGACTGAGCCACCCAGGCGCCCGACTAAGATTTAAAATTAATGAAACCTTAGCATATATTCCAGGGTATACATATTCTCCCACCATTCACCCCTCTATTTTTACAGTGTGGTATCTCTGGCATTTAACTACTTTAAACCTTGAGTTATTACACTAAGAGAGGTAAATAATTTATTTGAATTTAGAATATATTTACAAGGTTCAATCTTCAAACAGTATAATGTGAGAAGCTTCCCACTCTACCCTCCAACTGCCTCTCACCTCCTACCCCCAAATAGGAAACTCTGCAGTAAGTTTTTGTTTATCCCTGCTAGAAGACACAGATACCCAACAACTTTTCATCTATTTTACCAGGGAAATATTTCCATAATCAGTAATTATAGAGCTTCCTTATATTCTGTAAGTATTGTTTATTAGTGTATATCTATCTATATAGATATATGCGCACACACATTTTTTTAAACAACAGCACATGATTACACTGTATCCAGGATATGTCAAAATTTCTTCCAGCTATCACACTGAAGGCTTTCCCTTTACCCTACCCTTGCCTCTCACTTAACAAATTGCACTGTCCTTCCTTTACTCCACAAAACCTAAAAATTTCAAGTCCATGCAAATTGGTGCTCAGTAAATGATTGTTAAATGAAAGGAATGAGAAGACATTTTCAAGTACATTAATATATATATTATCAAAGTTCCCACTAATTGGAGCATTTTTTTTATTATTATTTTTAGTAATCTCTGCACCGAATGTGGGGCTCAACTTACAACCCTGAGATCAAAAGTTGTATGCTTTTCCAACTGAGCCAGCCAGGTGCTCTAACAAGTTATTTTTTTTTTAGATAAAATGATAAGATTTTAGATTTAAAAAATTCACTAGAACCAAAAAACAAAAAAACCCACATGAACCAATGAAAAATTACTACAATTAAGAGAATTCAGTAAAATAACATGCTATACAAAATTCAGTTTACAATAATCAACAGCTACACATATTCATATATATGAAGGAAACAGAAAATGGGATTAGTTTTAAATTATCATGAGAATATAAAACAGGAAGAACATAAATGAATTAAGTAAATGAGATTTTCAATATCTACCTTTGGCTGATAATTTAACCGACTGAGCCACCCAGGCGCCCCTTCTTTGGCTGATAATTTAAACATGTCTACTTTCTATATTTTGAAAACATTTTTTCAGTACTTCGCATATATCAGGTACTAAATAAATGCTGAATAAATAACCAAACAGGGGGGAAAAATCCTTTTGTGAAGGTATTAACAGTGAAATGAGCAAATGGCAGATGAAAGAAAACTACTAAAACAAAAGAAGTACTTTTATTGTTTACTCTTTACACATGCACTTTTTAATTGAGCTCACCCATTTGTTGAAAAAGGAAACAAAGCCATATCCTTTAGACTTTCCTGTTGCCATGTCTTTTACCACTCTGGCATCTCTGAAATCAGAAATAATCAGAAGTTTAGGTTTACAAACTCTCCTCTGTATATCGAGTGAGAATGTCATACACAACTCATTTTTATGTTTCATCTTCATTAAAATGAACCTTTAATGCATATTCACCTTTTTTTATTCTATAACATTTATCATGTATTAGCAAATGAGGCTTTATAAACATGCAAATCAATAACTTCTTAAATATCTATGTATATACTGTACAAAACTGCCTCCTACTTCAAAAAGTTTTTAAATTTTCAAATCTTAAGCATGGTAAAAGCAGCTATTCATATGAAATTGCTTAGCCATTTATAGGGTTCACAGGCATATTAGATGAATGGCTTTCTTTAACCATGCAATTTATAATTTTCTATTTGATGCCATATACTACCTAATCATTAAAAAATTAAAATAGAAAACTGGAAACTAAAAGAATGAAAAGCTATGTATTTCCTAAATTAATTAAATTATTTCATTTCCTCAGAGCAATCGACACCCCCCCTTTTGGACTATGGGTAAATTTTGAGAACTTGATGTTTTCAGAAATGCTAAATCATTGAAGAAAAACAGTAGACACACACTTTAGTTTTAAACTATATAAGAAAAGATTTTTACACTGAATTTTAAAATAGCAATCATATAAGATTGATTGGAAACTACAATATATAAAAGCAAAATTTAAAAAAGTCAGAAAGTAAAAAAGCACGCCAACATTTATCCACTGTGAACCGTAGCTTGTAGTTAGCCAGGGCAATTCTGTCCATTCTTCAGAGATACTCTGCAAAATAACCAGAGCCCTATTATTTGAGATTGAGTAAAAAAACCCAGCCATGATAGCTAAAACTCCATACCTCAAAAAATTGGACTCAAATTGTGCTTCACAGGCAATCTGCTTTTAAGTTAGCCAGGTATGTCACAATGCTTGTTCTCTCAGGACACATGAACAAAACAGGCACTTTCACAACAAAAACCCAAGTCAGAAAGCCATGCAATATAATTTTATATTAAAGTATACATAAGCATATTTTGATCAATTTAGAAGTGATTTATTAAGTGTTTAGGGTCAAAATGACAAAGAGGTGGTGGTGAAAGGGAAAACTAAATTCAGGTTGCTTCTCAATATGAAAAAATACTTATATTAAATTTTCGGTATGGTACACATGCATTTAATTTGATGGCTGCTTCACTTCTATACCAAAACTTGTTAAACCACCCTAAATTCAAGGAATAGAGTATAAACTGTATAAATTAGGGTACAAAAGTACCATATCTTTTATCCTACATATTTTAATAGGCCACCACCTTACTGCACACCATCTATATACTGAGCACTGTTGTAGGGTCTCTACAGAGAATACCTATCGTGAGAACCTTTCAACATATATTTATCAATTTGTCTCCTTTAACAAAAAAAGGAAATGATGCTAACAACAGAAAATGGCTCTTTTAAATTTAGGAACGCTAATTCCGTGGGTAGCCTAGAACTTAAACATTATACATTACCTCAAATGAAAATTATAATCTATAAGTTACAAAAGTTACAAGGAGAGGACTTACCAAAAAATATATATATGTATATACACATCCATAATCATGGTTGATAAGGAAATCTAGACTATAATTATGATACCAACATATTTAACAAAAAGAAATTACTGATCCATGATTAAAAAGTCATGAAATTATTAAAATCTGAATGTCATTTAACTGAAAATCACTGATTGTTATACAATCTTTATCTAATCCCAACTAAAATCTCCATGTTTTCACAAAAGCTACTTCAATCAAAATCAAAGCATTTAATAAAATACCTATTTGAATCTGTTAAAATGTTAGAAAAATTTTTTCTTCTTAAAGTTAAGTTTCAGAATATGTTAGCCTTGAAATATATTTAAGTCTTACTTATTTCTGAAAGGATTCTCTAAGGAAGAAGCAGCAAAGATCTAGATCAGGGTTCCTTAATACTTCTTTAATCCTTTTATGGTCCTGTGACTACTCTGAAAATAGGATAAAACTTACAAAGATACTCCATACCAAAATGAAAACAAACACAAAATTTTGTATACAGAGATTTGTAGAGCTTTTGAGAGACCAAAGGTTAAGACCTTCCAGTCTAGATATCTGAAAGTAAGCTAACCGTCATCAAAACCCTAAGGTAGATTAAAAGGAACAATCAAGAAATTAGAACTTTACTTATTTTCCTAATCAGTTCTCACAAAGAAAAAATGTCACCTAACAGAAGAGTCCATTTATAAACCCTAATCTCCCCGCCATTCCTTGTTCATTGTTCATTTTCATCCTACCAATGAACTACAACTCTTCAAATGAAAACTCCCCATATCTACCACTAATACTATTGCCATTTACTTTGCAGTCTCATCTTCTCATCTCTGTTGTTGGTCTGTTTCTCAAACAAAATCAAAGCTAACATCTCCTTTTTACTACTCTTCTACCTAGAGTAACAATAATAAAGCAACCAGAAATCCCAAAATTGTTTTCTAAATTCAGCAAGTACCTATAAGTACTGTAATCAACTTATTCTTACTATATTATGGCATACTTTTCAAAATACTGAAGTTCTCTTATGATGAATATACCCTGAGTGAGCCATTTACAAAGAGCCTAAACTGTATGATTAATAACAAACGCAAGCAAGACAGTGCTCCACAAAATACATAAAGGCATTATTATTAGCAGTAACAACAACCACAAAAGGATAGATATCTGGGATTAACATTTAACAACTGCTTTTTAGGGTCAATTGTTAAGGTTTCTTTTTGTTAAAATATATTAACACAAAATGCATGGTATCATACAAGTGCCCCAAAGGTCCAAATACCTTAGTCACAGCACAAGGTTACTAAAGATTATGACCAAGCTAGCAAGACACTTATATAAAAGAAACAATGTGTACAATAGGAATTTGTCACTTAAGAGCTCATGCTAACTGAAAAAGGATTTTAAAATAATAAAAGACCAAAGATTTATTTATCAATGGGAAAATAATCTTGGCTATAAAATCTTTAAATAGTCTCTAAACGTAATGAATTATACTCAAGTGTTAAAATTAATGTCCAAAATTCATATTAGATTTTCAAATTACTTCTACGTAAGACTGTTTCTAATTAAAATCAGTTTAAATTTATCTTCTGTTACTTACGATATTCTTCCAAATGGTGCAAAAGCAGCTTTTATATCTTCAGTTGTAATTTCAGGACTGAGATCACCAACAAAGACATGGAAATGATCTTATAAGGGAAGGAAGGGGAAGTGAAAAGAAAAATAAAATTTTAGAATTTAAAATACACTAAAATCTATTCAATAAAGTAATCTTAATTTATGGATTATAGTAAAGTATAAGTAAAACACTATCCTATATCTATACAAATCCTATCAATTTTACACATAATGAATCAAGGTCATAATATAGTTAAGATTCTCTTAAAGACTGTGATATATCTAACTGGAAACTGACAATTACATTTCTACTTACAGCCAATGATTACACTGGTCTAAGGAAATAAACTAATAATATATAATAAGTTTTACAAAAAAAAATTTAATGACTTAATTACCAATAACCATTCTAATAGTAATTAGTTAATTTATCCAGTTTACCACTATATTAAAGTTTTAAAAGTAAAATAAAATAGTGGTACTGTGAGATATGTAGACTAGATTTGTCTCAGTTAAGACAATTTGCTGAAGCTAACTAAACTACATGATATACTTGGTTTAACCATATTTTGTGAAGAACAATCAAAGAAATACCTTGCATTGCAACAGTTTGATGTTAAAGTATTTGACAGTTTTCTCAAAAGCCAACAGTTTTGGTTGCCCAGACATTACACCATTCAGTTTATGTGAATCCATGTGCAAGTGAACTAAGACTGAAGGCAACAGAATGAAAACAGTAATCCCTTCACTTCATATCAGAGCCATTAAGAAAGCATCGGAGAGAAATAACGATCCCATATGTGAACTTTTTTTTTTAAAGGACAATGTTCAAAAAAAAGGGGAACATTTAAAAATACAAAATAGTTGGATTAACGCTTTGAAAGGAACACACATATCAACTTTGACAAAATAGATTTGGAAAGAAAAGTTACCCCCATTTGGCAGGCCTTAAGCAACCTACTGGATTGCCATTTGGGAAACAGTTTCAGGAGCAACTCAAGCAATCAGAAGATCTGGGTATAAAGCACAGATCATGACTTCAAGGAAGCAGGGTATCCTGCCCTTGTAGCTGATGAAAATATTTCTAAGGCATCAGCTGCTACCAAGGGGGTCAGAGTGCTTGAAATAGCACCAAAATAGTGGACAAGCCACACTTGGTCAACAGTGGGAAGAAGGGGGAAAAATACTGCCTGAGAGACAAATAGAAATACGACCTCCTCCCACCCACCTCCCCCCAATAGCAAACAAAAAAACTTCAAGTGGTTAGTGAATACCCTTTCAAGAGATTTCATTTTATGTTTAAGAAGATACAATTACCTTGTGAACGCTGTGTGCTGACAACGGTACTACCTGATGACAAAGATTAGATTTGTTCTTAAATTTATTAACACAAACACATTCAATCATATCTTAGGATAACGATCAAAACATTACTGCAAGCATGTATGATGTTTATATGCTTTATAATAAAACTACTGCGTACAATAAAAACAAACGTTCAAAGAGTATAAAATATACTTACTGCTTGTATCTTTCTTTTGACTGCTGGGGGTTGTTGCCCAATTCACTTTGACTTCCTAAAAAAAATTTTCTACCTTTATACTTCATAAAAATAAAGCTCAAAATCAGGTATTACAAGATTTGTATCTATAAACACATAGAAAGGTGTATGTTGTCGATGAAACATTTAAGGGAATACCAGTTCCAGTCAAAGTTTCAATACTTATCTTTTAACCTTTACTTACGCAAATGTTGGCAAATCCTAATCTTACGTACTTCTCTGTTAACATTCAACTAATCTTTCGTATCTAAAGTAACAACAAATTCTTTCCTTTTATTCTTCCTCATTATTATCCAAAGTTCTAGATGTTTCATCCACGCTTGAGTAATTCAACAAATATTTTAGTATTTACCATGTGTGAGGCACCATGAAGAATACCAACATAAACATGTCCTCTAAAAGCTTAATCACATCTTTTAAATATTAAATGTGACCTTTTCTATAAAGTGAATATAGTACTTCTAAAAGATAAACAAGACTGCATGCAACAGAAATTTTTAAGTCACATTCATTCATTCATTTTGAAAGAGAGGGAAAACAAGTGCGGAAGAGGGCAGAGGGAGAGAGAGAATCCCCAGCCAGCTCCATGCTCAGCACAGAGCCCAACACAGCGCTCGATCCCACAACCCTGGGATCATAACCTGAGCCAAAATCAAGAGTCAGATGCTCAACTGAGCCACCAAGACATTGCTCAAATCACCTTCTTTAATTATGACAGCTTACCTTACCCATTATCTTCCGCCCATTCATAGCAGCTAGCGCTGCAGCTGCATGACGATGCTCATAGAACTCCACAAAACAATATGGATCATTTCCAGCTGTCTGTTCAAGAAACACAAAAACCAAATTTAAGTTGTACACTCTCATTACCTTGGAATTATGTAAAGTTCTGTATATATCAATTATTAGGCCAAGGAGAATGAAGGGTCCATTCTACAAATAAACTTTCAGGTAAGGAAGTAAACACTTAAAAATGGAATACAGTAATTTTATAGAACATTATCTTCTACGGAGCACCTGAGTACTTGGATTAGTCAGTTAAGCCTCTGACTTTGGCTCACATCATGATCGCACAGCTCATGAGTTTGAGCCCCACATCCAGCTATGCACTGACCGTGCAGTCTGCTTTGGATCCTCTGCCTCTTTCCCTGCCCCTCCTCCACATGAGCCCTCTCTTTCTCAAAAATAAACTTTTTTTTTTAGTATTTATTTATTTTTGAGAAAGAGTGAACAAGCACACAAGCAGGAGAGGAGCAGAGAGAGAGGAAGACACAGAATTGGAAGCAGGCTCCAGGCTCTGAACTGTCAGCACAGAGCCCAATGTGGGGCTCCAACTCATGTACAGCAAGATCATGACCTGAGCTGAAGTTGGATGCTTAACCAAGTGATGCACCCAGGTGCCCTACTCAAAAATAAACATTAAAAACAAACAAGAAAACCCCACAACATTATATTCTTCAACAGTTTATACTATACTACATATAATTTAATTTTCTATTAATGATTAAGTGTTCTACTTTATAGACGGATGAATATATATGCTAAATACACATTCCTCATCATATAGTTATTTCTTTATGCTACAGACATTAGTTAAGTTTGACTAGACTCATGCTTTCTCAGTGCTGGCTTTTAACGATCTTTTCTCTCCCTTCAGTGTTATGTGTTACTTTTTATTACTATAAACATACATATATCCTTACTGCTTCTAATTTGCTAAGCAGAACATCTCAGCCAACTTTCTTTTTTTTTTTTTTAAATTTTTTTAATGTTTTATTTATTTTGGACACAGAGACAGGGCATGAGAGGGGGAGGGGCAGAGAGAGAAGGAGACACAGAACCGGAAGCAGGCTCCAGGCTCTGAGCTAGCCGTCAGCACAGAGCCTGACACGGGGCTCGAATCCACGAACATGAGATCTGACCTGAGCCGAAGTTGGAGGCTCAACCGACTGAGCCACCCAGGTGCCCCTCAGCCAACTTTCTTAAACCTGTTTCGGGCTCTGAAAAGTGAAGAGGTTTTTCTGGTAAATGAAGTTTTTACAAAAGGTTTTAGAGTGTGGACCTTCTGGGGTGCCTGGGTGGCTCAGTCGGTTGAGTGACTGATTTGATTCTGGCTCAGGTCATGATTCTAGGGTCCAATAATCCAGCCCTGTGTTGGGTTCTGTGCTGAGTTTGGAGCCTGTTTGAGATTCTCTCTCCCTCTGCTCCTTTCCCCAGATCTCATGTTCTCTCTGTAAAAAAAAAAAAAGTTGGGGGACGGGGGATACCTGGGTGGCTCAGTTGGTTAAGTGTCCAACTTTGGCTCAGGTCATAATCTCACTGCTTTTGAGTTCAAGCCCAGCACTGAGCTCTCTGCTGTCAGCACAGGACCTGCTTTGGATCCTTTGTCCCCCTCTCTCTGCCCCTCCCCTGCTCATTCCCCCCCGTCTCAAAATAAACTTAAAAAAAAAAAAAAGGGAAAAAAAGAATATGACTTTCTGACATCAATTTTTTGCCTGCTTAGAAGTCTTTTAAAAATTCTCCTCTTTTCTGCTGATGTTCCTTCCAATTAGATGAGGACTGATTCTAGGTGAAGCTTGGATGCTTTACTATAAAATAAAGCAGCAGAAAAAACACCCCATATTTTACACCTATCTGCAAAATATAAAACGACTTTAGAGTCCATTTTTTTAATTCCTTCCATAATTTTCTAAGTATAATTGTTAAAATAGGAAACTAATTCAAAAGACTAGAATGACTGTAGAATAAAGAAATGTACTATTTTGTTTCAAGCACAATTAATATTTTTAAAAAGTCATTGGCAAGTATTTTTAAGGATGTTAGAGTAAGGTGGAAACCACAAAACTGATAATATTGAGACAATCATTCTTCTGTTTTAAAAATATTAGGGTGGCTCATCAGTTAAGCCTCCAACTCTTGGTTTCAGCTCAGGTCATGATCTCACAATTTGTGGGTTCAAGCCCCACACTGGGATCTGTGCTGACAGTGCAGAGCCTGCTTGGGATTCTCTCTCTCTCTCTCTCTCTCTCTCTCTCTCTCTCTCTCTCTGCTCCTCTACCCCACATCTCTCTCCCTCTCAAAATAAATAAATAAAACTTAAAAAAAATCAGAATGTAAAAATGTTTTTAAAACTGCATAATTCAAACTAACGCTACAGTTAATGGTAATTGTATTACATAAGTCAGTGTAGTCAGGCATCAGGATGTGATCAGAAAAAGCAGCTTATACTTAAGTATAATCAATTGAAAAAGTATCTTCATTTTACTTAATCTGTACCGAGAAAAAACTATACTTCTTATATAAACAGAACCTAAGCACTCACACTATCAGCCTTTATACTCCAGAGACTATAACATTCATTAATATGAACACCAGTCCAACAGTGTGAATAGACTAGAGTTCAGAATTGTCTGTTTTTTATTTTTTTAATTGTAGAGAGAGAACTTGAGAGTAGGAGAGAGGAGCAGGAGAAAGAATCTTAAGCAGGCTCAACACTGAGCATGGAACCCAAAGTGGAACTTGAACCCACAACCCTGGGATCATGACCTGAGCCAAAATCAAGAGTTTGATGCTCAAGTGACAGAGCCAACCAGGTGTCCCAGACTTGTCTTTTTATGCATACTGTAATTCAGGGTTAACAGCAATTTCAGATGAATGAATTCAATGTTTTTTCCTATACGTTATGGTATGATGGTTGGGAACTGCCACCATGTAAGAAAACTTGAATCATCACATTTTAAAAGTTAAAAACATGTTCACAAAAAAACCCAACTTTCACAATCTATTATTTTTGACCCAATTTCCCAGTGTAATTGTAATAACCAAATTTTCAGATTAGCCAATCAACTGACACCACACATAAAACAATGCCTCAATGCACATTAGAACAAGAGCCTACTAAAGTTGTCATCTGCTCAGGAAATGATTAGTTCTATTTTCTTCTTCCTTTATTAATAAAACAAATTAGAAACTCATTGGCTAAGACTGCTTCAAATACATTATAATTACTAGGAATTTAGACTATACGAGCTAATTTTTTCATATTTCATTTATTTAAGTAATATCTATACCCCATGTTGAGATAGCTCACAACCCCAAGACCAAGTGTTGTGTGCTCTTCCAACGGAGGTAGCCAGGTGCCCCCTATTTTTTTTTTAAATGAATGACCTTGCAGATTTTTGGGGCTTTCTTGGTTTATTTTTTTTAAGCAATCTGTACACCTAATTTGGGGCTCAAACTCACAACCCTGAGATCAAGAGTTGCATGCTCTTCTGACTGAACCAACCAGGCACCTCTATACTAAAAAGAGTTCATGGAAAAGGGGCGCCTGGCTGGCTCAGTTGGGAGAATATGTGACTCTTGACCTTCGATTGTGAGTTCAAGAGCCCCATGTTGGATGCAGAGTACACCTAAAAATACAAAAATTAAAAAACAAAATACTTCCTGGAAGTAATGGGTTTAAATTATGTATTTAAAAAGAAGAAAGTCAGGGCGCCTGGGTTGCTCAGTAAGTTGAGCGTCCAACCTCTGCTCAGATTATAATCTCACTGTGAATTCAAGCCCTGCATTGAGCTCTGTGCTGACAGCCTGCTTCAGATTCTGTGTTTCTCTCTGTCTCTGCCCCTCCCCTGCTCATACTGTGTGTCTCTCTCTCAAAAATAAACAAACAGTAAAAAAAAATAAAAATAAAAAAGAAGAAAGTTAACTAAGTAAAATACCCTTACATCCATAATCATTTTGCAGTTTTTACAAGGTCCAATCTGGCTAAAGAGCTGGAGAATTAGAGCTTCTGTCACATCTCTGGAAAGGTTGCCGACATATCTGAAACACAAAGAAAAACAACTTGCCATTTTAAATTTGCTTTTTTTTTTTATTATCCATTTCTAAAGTTGCTTACTGAAAAAGAAATTTGGGAAATAGGTAAATCTCTGCTTTGAACTACAGTACTGGGAGAGCTTCTAAGTTTGCGAGAACTTCGAAATTTCTTTCAAAGCAGATGTATGACATGCTGCTTGTAAATACACTGATACCACTAGTAGAGGGGAATCTTGTGTATGTGTGTTTAGTCAAGGTTTTGCAAATCAAATCTTTTCTTTGCTTCTAAGTTTGTAGGTTTACCCAGGAAGATATACTTTAAAAAATCTCAAATGAATTATTAAATGTGTAGAATACTTTAATCGATCCTGGGAAGCTTTGCAATTAGTTCTACTTCTACAGTATTACTGACATTAAAATTTCATTTTTTAATTCATACAATTCCCCTTATACTGTCCAACTGTCCAACCAATACTTTGGTTTACACAATACATTTTTGAAAAATCATGGGTAAATCACTTATCATTTGTTGCACAGGGTCACAAAGGGATGGGAACCTTACAATGGATATAACTAATCAATAGAAATATAGAGGGAGAAGGATTCCAGGAGACTTTTAACAGATAATATGCCTTGGTAACTAACAAACTTAGTGTAAATGGTGTATTACAGGACCACATGATTGGGATAATCTTTTAAAGGGTTTAAAGAAACTTTCAAAATGATTTTGAAATGAGATTGCTTCTAGATATGTTATGAATTGGAGGTTTATCACTCTGAAATCAGAACATAGTCTCCCAACAACTATAATTTCTCATTTTTATGGACTTTCTCCCCAGAAAAATAAACATCCACATGTGCCAGAAAGTATAAGATTCAATTCCTTCCTTCTATTTACTGGTTCAACAGACATATATTTAGTGTTTACTATGAAAGCATTGGAATAAGTTAAAATGACAAAGGGAGAAGGGCCAAGTCTTCAGAAACAATGAACAACATTTAAAGATCAGGAATGATACTCAAAGACCAAGAGCTACACCTATACCCAGCAACAGTTCTTCCAGTATTAGAGGTTATTACATCAGGTTCTTATCCTGAATATGGGAATTAAAGGGAAAGAATTAAGCATTTATCTTGTCCTGAGTAGAAACTACAGTGTAGTATAATCTAAGAGCGCTAGTTGATGAAGGTAAAACTCTCATTTACAGAAAAATGCTGGTCAATAAGTGTAGAGAGAATTGATTTAGTAAACAGTATGTAAGCCCTACTGAAATGATTAATTCAGGTAAGAATCATTACTGGATGCAAAACTATTATGTGAAAGGATGGTGTGAAAACAGGTATTTGCAGGGTCCCAAGGTTATTACACAAAATACTTAACATTGCAAAGGGAAAAGTCTACCCTAAAAGAGAGAGCTTTGACTGTTTCACCACTGTGGGCCAGTGATCAAAAAACTTTAAATCATTTTATGGATGGACGAGACATTTGTCTGTACAATATAAATTACACAGTATCACCTATGAAGTATTCAAATAAACATCTAACTTGAATCTAGTCAAGGTTAAATTTAGACCTAGTTTCTAGAATACTGGGCAT
>NC_043703.1:113855873-113894620 GCF_006229205.1 Suricata suricatta
GTTGCATGCATTCTGCTGCCACAAAGAAATGTTCCCAGCTGTGGTTACAAATGGCCCTCCTGTCTGGGCCAGCGTGCACCCATGGCCTGCTAAACCAATCCAGATTTACCCCCAAGGCCCAGTGCTGAGAAGCCCTGGTAAGCTATTGATTGCCCATGCCCACAGCCCCATCCTGCCACAGTATCTCAGCCGCTGTCCTCCTGAGGCCGAGCGCTGAAAGGCCTGTTAGCCATTGTCCTCTGGCTCCTGATTGTTGGCCTTTGCAGGCGGCAGCCCTTCCTTTAGGACCCCATCAGTGAGAGGCCAGGGAGGCTAAGCCCTGAGCTGAGCCTGGGAGGAGCAGAGCAACTGTCAAGGCTGGCCCTTGCCCCTCAGCCCCATAAAGACAGTTACAGGGATGAGCCCTAGACTGACTCCTGCAGCACCCCTGGGACAGGGCTGGGACCCGTCACCCATCTCCAGGTGGCAGAGTCCCTCCCCTTCCAGCCTATCTTGTTTGGAAATACTGAGCTATACTTTAAAATGTATTCAAGATTTCCAATAAATTTTTTCTGTACAAAAAAAAAAAATAGAATACTGGGCATAGAAAACAATTACACAAATTCAGATGTGGAGTAGTATGTAAGACAATTTGATCTTTTAATTATTAGAGAGAGAGAGAGAGAGAGAGAGAGAGACTGACCACACACACACAAGCATGGGAGAGGGGCAAAAACAGAGAAATCTTAAGCAGGATCCATGCTCAGCAGTGAGCCCAATGCAGGGCTCTCGATCCCATGGCCCTAGGATCATGACTCATGCTGACATGACCTGAGTAGAAATCAAGAGTCAGACACTTAAACCAACTCTTAAAAATAAATTGTTCTGGGGTGCCCATTTGACTCAGCTGGTTAAGCATCTGACTTTCAAGATCTCATGGCTTGTGCCCCAGCACAGAGCCTGCTTCAGCTTCTCTCTCTCTCCTCTCCCTCTTCTTTTCTTTCTCTCTCCCCCCCACCCTCCCTCCCCAATTCATGTGCACATGCATGTTCTCTCAAAAAAAATAAATAAATAAAATAATTAAAAAATTGTCCTAGGGGCACCTGGGTGGCTCAGTTAAGTGTTCGACTCTTGAAAATATATAAATAGTCCTAAACAATTAAAAAGAGAAGGCTGTTTTTGATTAAAAGAAACTTGAGGGGCGCCTGGATGGCTCAGTCAGTTGAGCATCCAGACTCTTGATTTCAGCTCAGGTCATGATGTCAGTCATGGAACCAAGTCTGGCTCCACACTGAGTATAGAGCCTACTTAAGATTCTCTCTCTCCCTCTACCCCTCTCCCTGATGAGTGCTCTCTCCCTAATAAAATGGGGAAAAAAAACTTTTGAAAGACAATGTCAACCAAATACCATGACAAATTCTTGACTATAACCTAGATTTGAGGGAGGAGCGTAGCTTTTTCCTACAGAATTCTAATCAATAAATGTAGAAGGAATCACCACTAAACCACCACAGTAATAACTGCTATTGGCAAGATACACCTATGGATCTTTTACTTGATGAAAATTTTAAGGAGGAATAGAATATGTATAGAGCCTCAGAGTGTCTCCTCTGAAATATTTAATGATTAGTTCTGACCAATGAATCGGTTCTCTTAATGTATATATCCACCTCCCTCTATGAAGTGAAGCTTAACTTCCTTCTTCCTGAGTGTAGGCTAGTCTTCGTGACTTAATTCTAATTAATAGAGCGTGTTGGGAAAAAAAAAAAAAAACAGTCACTATATAGAGGAGAAACCCTCTCAAGAGTGCCACAGTCATGAAAGACATCTCCTCCTCACATATTAAAGGAGTAAAAAGACGAGATGACTATATGCAGTGTAGTATCCTGGACTAGATCCTGGAATAGAAAAAGTGGAAAAACTGGGAAAATTGGAAAAAACCTTGTAGTTAATAATAGTATTGTACCAATGTCAATTTCTTAGTTTTGATAACTATACCACGGTTTTATAAGATTTCAACATTAAAGGAGGCTGAGTGAAAGTCATGTGAGAACTCTACCATCTCAGTAACTCTTCTATGCCTATCTTCACCTGACTCTTAACACCTATAAGAAGATCTTAGGATTGCATATGTTGAAATGAAAAAAAAAAAAAAGGCCTTCTGAAAATTTAATTCTACCATCTACTCTCCTAAAGCTACATAATCGAGTGACAACTGGGCAGTATTTAGAGAAGCGAAATTCTATCATTTACTCTTTGCAAAACTGTCCAATTTTCTAAGCTATATTCTGAGTGATATTACTTACTTCAAAGATATGTAATTTTTTAAAAAACACTACTTTAAAAAGCACTGGGATTTGTATTGCTTTACAATTGTTTATTTACCATGGACTGCTGTATACTGCAAGCTCCAGGAGCCTCTATCAATAAACTCTACATACATCTGATCAGAGAAATGCTCTTCAGAGGAAGTTACACAAACAACTTGCTCTCAACCTTCAACACCATTAAAACAAACTGCAAGTAACATATAGAGCATTTTCATACCAAATAAATCAAATGGCAAAATATTTTTCTTCCTCATGCAAATAAAAATAACCCATTATACTAGTTTTGCTTTTTATAAATAAGTTTATCAATACTTACGTCTTCAAATTTTTAGCAGTTTCATGTTTCCAAATCTATTTGCTAAATATTAATCTGAAACAGAAAGCCCAAATTTGAAACCTGCAGACCCTTTTTATACTCATGATACTCTCAACAGAAATATAAACAAGCTTCTTATAGTTTGTAGAACACACCATACTTTACAAAGTTCATTATCATTTAGTTTCTTTACCTGTTCCATACTCTGTCACATACTATTCTGTTTCTGCAGAGAGGATTTCCAATTAACAGCACAGATTTAAGTCACATGTGTAGTTGGTTACTTATTTTTTGGGGGTAGGGGGGGACTGATGCCAAACATATTCCTTCCTATTTTTAGAGAAATCCTCACTCTATGGCAGAGGCTCACTTCTCTATGGAAGCTCAAACGTCTTGATATGGTTTTGTCGTCTCCCTTACAGGTGATCTAGGCTACATTGATTAGAGAAACTAGTCCTGAGAACAGAAGACAAAGATAGGGCTTAAAGAAAGCAGACTGAAGAAAATCTGTTTTGGTGGTAAATATCAGTGAAGTCCTATGTCCAGTGAAAGCAGAAGCCATGGTATCTGGTCCTCAGTGGATGTGACAGTAGCATCCTCAGAGTCTGTGGCTTGATAGGGACTGTGAGGCTGACAGCAGTCTCTCATGAACATTTTCTAAGTCAGGTTCCATAACCTTCCTGCAAATGTGGGAGTGTCGAATAGGTTGTTTTTATAAATTCCTTTAATGCTTAAATTTTTTTTGCTCCTTGCATTAGAAAAAAAATCCCAACTCATACAAAAATTGATACTGGAGCAGCAGTAAGCCAGAGTTCTCTATTCATGTCTATTGGACCACTAAACAAAAATGTGATTTTCTTACATTTATGTAAGTTTTAATTTTTCAAATGTTTTTAAACATTAAAATCTCCCTTTTCTAGCAATCCATGAACTTCTGAACTTCTCATTAACAGCACAGACTGAAGTATCCCATGTTGATATTTATTATATCTACATTGAAATTAGGTGCCAATCCTGTGTAGAACTAGAAAATAAAGAGAAGTACATGAGAACTAACTGTTAAGGCAAATAGACTTCCATGGACTAAAAAAATGTCTTCCTGGGGCAACTGGATAGATATGAATAGGAACTGTATATATTAGCTTGTAATAGTGTACCAAAGTAGTATCTTTAATATGAAAATTATATTGTGATTATGGGTTATGTAAGACAATGCCTTTGTTCTTAGGAAATACAGGGCCAAGTATTTAGGCCTTAAGTGTCATGTCTTTTCAAATGGTTCATAAAAAAAATATACTTGAATAAGGCAAATTTGACTATTAGCAATGGGTAAACCCAAAACAAAGGCACCTACGTGCTCAACATATTATTTTTGTTACGTTTCTGTAGGTTTTTATTTTTTCGAAATGAAAAGCTACCTGAGAAGAATCAATGGAAAAAGTCATCAATGTTACCAATGAACATTCAAAAGTTCTGTCAGGGATAGGATTTGACACCAATTTAATATATATTTTTAAAACTGATAACTAAGTTCAAATAGCTATAGAATTGGAACCCAAAACATTTAAAATGCTCATTTTTATTAGTACAGCTCTAGAAAATTTAACCTACAGTAAAACTTTACAAAGCAAAATGCTGTACTGGGTTTGTTTTGACATGTAAACATTTTATCAAAGTGCAGAATTTGCTATGATGCTTCTGTAAATGAGTAAAAACATGACTAGGTTTTTATCTAATGGTAAATTCCTTAACAGTAGAGATTTTCATTTTTACTCATGGCATATGTCTAGTGTTGAGATCCCTACGTGGAACATTTTATGTACTCTGTAAATATTTGTCAAAGAAGTAACTGTATGCTCTCAGAATTACTATCGAACATTTGCAATGTGCTAGATATTTATCCCATTTTGCCTGAGTTATGCTGATTCAGGAGGAAATCTGTGTATCTTTTACTAATTATGAAATTATGTAGAACAGCAAATGCTTGTACATATGTAACAACTTCATAACCTTTTAATAATTGTCACTGTTCTGATACCTGAAAACCTCTTACTCGCTGGCATGTCCTTCACTCAGAGGTCAGACCATATAACTAGCCCAGCCTGAATAAACGTATCTAATGCAGTGCCTCCTGACATTCTATGAGGTCGTGCTCTGAAGACTGTTCTCATTTTTATATTTTGCAACAAACTAACATTTTAAAAAGATTTTTAAAGTAATTTCTCTTCCAAGTAGGGCTTGGAATTTACAACCTAGAGATCAAGAGTCCAAATGACTGAGCCAACCAGGTATGTTACAAAGTAACATTTTTAATTTATTTGCTTTTTAAAAGTTTATTTATTTTAGGAGGAGAAGCAGAGATAATCTCAAGCAGGTTCCGCACTGTCATTGAAGAGCTCCACATAGGGCTCAATCCCACAAACCATTGAGATCAGGACCTGAGCCAAAATCACGAGTTAGAAGCTTGACTGAACCACCCAGCTGCCCCCAAACTAACATTTTAATGTCTGATATTACACATTTGTAAACGAACTTACTAATTTTTCACTTCATTCTCACCCCCCGCTTCCAGTCTCTTAGTAATTCCTGTTGCTCTTTTTTCAAAATATACCCCAAATCAAACCACTTCTCACAATGTCTCAAAGTACTGCTGACAAGAAATTGAACACTGGCGATCTCTAAGTTAACAATGGTGAACACTCATTTGTGGCAAATGAAGGTAATTCCTCGGAGCCACTTAGGTACACAGGTGATACTGAGTTTAGACTACCTTTTCCTCAAAAATGAAAATCTTGACTCATTGCTTGGAATTATATCAACTTTAAAAACAAATGTAGTGATCACTTACCATAGACTAGACACTGTGCTAAGAACCTATTAAAAGACCCTGACTTGCAAGTTCATTAAAACAAACATTTTATACAAAAAGTAAAATCACTGCTGGGAAAACTTTTGCGTTTAACACTTAGTCATGTTTAATCAAGACTGCTCTCGCTGGAAGAATGGGGAAGTTTGGTTAATGGAGGTAGAAGCCAGAGAGATAATAGGCAATGTTAGAGCATGGACTACTTTAGTGAAGAGATTCTTGGATGCGGTGTTCTAGGAAGTAATACAAAGCACATTTAGCTTTAAGAGTCAAAGAGTTGAGGACAGCAGAGTTGCAGGATGATGAACAAAAAGGTATATGACCCTGGGTGAGTTACTTAAACTTTAAGCTTAGCTCTTTTCATCAGATGCCAAAATAGACCTTTTACTGCAGAGTTCTGATGAAGATTAAACATGTAAAGCATTTAACACAGAACCTGGCAATCATAAGCATTCAATAAATATTTGAATAAAATTTCCTTCATTATTTCTCCTGCAACGGTTGGTTCCCTGTCCCCACTCTAGGACAATTCAACTACCTGCTTTTTGTAGACTGGCCTGAGAAAGCTGAAGTTGTCTTCATTATTTGATATTCCCAAATCAATGTAATAAAAAGGTTAAGTTCCCAGATATTTCTGGCAGTTTCTGAAATTAAAAATTTCAAAATAATGTAAGAATCTTAAATTTAAAGACATGATAAAAGATGAGCAGTGCTTAATCCAGTATGCTGCTGGCTATCATACTTCTAGCAAAGAGGAGGAAGTTAAACGGTTTCCATAAAGTCTATAAGGCTAACAATTTTGTAAGGAATATTAATCTACAAATATAACCTTTCAAAAAACAAGGGACGCTCACTAATCCTGCACTGTATTAGGAAGATATTCAAAGTTAACAGATTATCAGATAAACTAGCAAAAAGTGTACTGATCTATTAAGAAAACAAGTGACTGTATTTCTCAGATTTAAAACGGAAACACTTTTGGTGGTGAAAAAATAATCGATCACCTTTTCTTCATCGTTATGAAGAAAGTTTCAGAAAGAAACCTAAAATTCTATTTTTAACGTATGGAGTTCTCAAATCGCCAGTATTCTAAAAATAAAAACCAAAATCCAGGCCAACAACTCATCAGGCCTTTTCTTCTTTTCGGAAAAAGCAACAAAGACAAAATCACCTCCTCAGAGAATACTTTGAAAAACAAAGGAGAATGCTGTGGGGGAAGCAACGTGACAAAGAAAATATCCCCAGCTGAGATCATTTAACACTAACAACTCGCAGAGGTGACTAAATCTGTTAAGGTATTTATCAACTGTTGCTTCAAAAAATGTGCGCGCTCCTTCAGCCAACGTGTCAATCACAAAAGTAGCAAGCGATGAAAAAAATGTACTCAAATCCATTTCCGCTCAGTCGAGATTATCTATCTATACCTCCGGATGAGACTTCCACTGCGAAAAGAGCAGTTTCCAAACCCTCACGGTGTTGGGTTTTCGGCTTTGTGGTCGGGGGAGGGGCGCTTACAGAAGGAAAGCCAAAGAGAGGTTAAAGAAAACTATTTGGCTTTTTTCCAACTGGCAACTGCGAGAATAAAGTTTATCTCACTAAAAATTGAGTACAAGTAGCCTCAAGAGAAAAGCTATCAACAAGAAGAAAAGGAAAGGTAGAGGAACGTTTCTGGAGGAAATCAAAGTGAAATGAAAGAGAGACGGCTTCGGAGATCAAAAGAGGTTAATAAAGAAGGCGGGGGGAGCGGGAAAAACAGAGAAGAAAAGCATGGCACAAAGAGAAAGGTTCACGGAGTTCTGAGAACGGTTTGAATGAAAAAGCCTTTTCTCCAGCCTACGACCACAGACGGCCCGTGGCGAGGCCAAAGGCCACGCTATGGTGTAGATCAGGCGACCGGATTAATTCAGAGGGCCGAGCCCCCTCTTCCTGCACCTTGTCCTCTCTCAGCCCGGGGCTGGGTCTCTAAGCATCCAGGTGTACGCTGCGGAGAAGAGCCATGATATCGGTGCGTCCACAGAGAACAATAGACTAGAGCGCGCCGAGCCAGGGCCTCCCTCCGGGACGACCACCATCCCGCCCCCCTCATCGCTGCCCCAGACTCACAGAGTCTTGGGCATCTCGTCCTCCATGGCTGCTGCTGTCGCGGCGGCGCCTCCGGGCCCAGCTCCCTCCCCTTTACTACCTCCCAAATCTTTTGAGCGGCAATGGCTGCGGAATAGCGGTGTTTCTCGGCGGACCGGAGGATACTCCGTCTCCTCCTTCCGCGGCAATTACGCTAAATCGCCTGGCGCAAAGCGAACAATGAAGCCCCAATACAAGATGGCGGCGAGCCGGGAGTTTAGGAGCAGCCAGCGAAGTGACCCGCGCCGCGCAGGCGCAGAATAATCTTGCACTTTCAACCTCCCTCAATCCATAAATTCACTTGTTGCGCAGCCGCTCTTCTAGCAGACACTAGCCATGTTTCAGACTGCGCCGGCGTAAGGATTAACTATTTAAGGATTCGCGTAAAGTTTTTTTACAATTCCAGATTCGAATGTTTCAACAGTGAGTTATAATGAAAGACAAATCTCCCTGGAATTGAAAAGTTCTAAGTGTTTCCCGAGGAAGAAAGACTTAGTACCATTGTTGAAATCATCTCATTTTATAACAAAAAGCTGCTTGCGCCGCCCGGGAATCGAACCCGGGTCGCAAGAATGGGAATCTTGCATGATACCACTACACCAGCGGCGCTGATAAGCAACTGCATCGCTGAAGTGCTTTAGAACTGTCTACAAGCAAGCATTTGTTTCCACATGAGGCTGTTAATGCACTTAAAAATAAAGTTTATTAAGCCTATAATCTATTTTTCATCGAAATAAGAAAGGATATTATCTTCTCTCATCCCTATACAGTTGAATGGGATTCCTATTTCCATTAAATCATTATTCATTAATGGCATTAAGAAGAATTTGTCTTGATGTTAACCAAAGTTTTGAGAGCCAGGAAAATATTTTCATATCCTTGGTATACTCATTGCACTTTGGAAAATATTTAAGGAAGATTTGTTTAATGCAAATCGGTCAAAGAATCCTATAACCAAATGAATCCGAAGATAAAGTTCAGTCCTTGGAGGTCACAGAAAAATTAGGACTCTGAGATGTGGTTCGGTGTAGCCATTAAGCATTTCGTGTTGCATTTTATAAATCATGTGAAATATTTTTATATTTATGTGTTTATTTTTGTTGAAATATTTTTAAACATAGAATGTTCACATTTCAAAATGTGATATCCTGTTTACAGTAGTTTCTTTAGGCTCTATCCTAGGATTTCCATTTTTGGAATTGTTTTTAGAATCTGGGGCACATTCTTTGTTTTATTCAGACATTAAATATTAGTCTTTGTGACTAACTCCTTTCACAGTGCTTTTTATGGTTCATACAAGTTGTAGTGTGTATCAATACTTCATTTTTTTTGGCTAAATAATATTCCATTGTATGGATATAGCACAAGTATCTTTTAACTTTAAAACCCTTATGAAAACTTTATTATGTTGTTTTATAAGTTTTAAATTATATGTGTTATATGAGTATATATTTGTTTATGTCATAAGTATATACTATTTGTTAATTTATATATTTTGTAAGTATATAAAATAGATGTAATAAGTTACTCCTGCTTTTTTGTCTTGTTTTCCTACTACAATGTTGCAATAAGCATCCTAGTACCTATATCTTTATATCTGATTCTTTTATTTCTTTAGAATAGATTCCTAAGTGTGCGATGTTTTAATTAGATGATATATCTATATATGGGTCTTAATAGATAACTGTTTTTAAAAAGTTTCAGTCATTCACACCCCCATCAACAACATTTGAAAGTTAGTTCAGGAGATCTCATCCATTCCACCCTGTTTTCTCTTTCACTGAGGTATTAGTCTTATTAATTTTTGCTAATATGATAGATAAAACATGGTATATCTTTGTTTTAATTTGCATTCTTTTAAACTACTACTGAAGTTGAGCATCTCTTTATATGTATTTCATTTTTTGAAGAACTTTATTTAAAAAAAATTGAGGGGTACCTGGGTGGCTCAGGTCATGATCTCATGTTTTATGGGTGCAAACCCCGTGTGGCGCTTTGTGCTGACAGCTCAGAGCCTGGATCCTGCTTTGGCTTCTCTGTCTCCTTCTCTCTCTGCCCCTTCCCTGTTCACACTCTGGTCTCTCTCTCTCTTTCTCTCAAATATAAATAGACATTTAAAAAAAATTCAGAGGAAGGTAAGATTTCCCATTTACCCCACACCTCCACATTCACATACATGTGTGGTGTTATTTTATTTTAATCATTGGCACTTGCTTTCTCTTTTGTGAACTGCCTCTTTATATAGTCTGTATTTATATTGAGTTTTTTACCTCATCAATTTGTAGAGCTCTTTTTATGTTTGCAATAATATATATCACAATCTTGCCTGTCATATTAATGGCAGATATTTTTTCATGTATTTTTTAACTTTTAAAATTCTTTAGCCATCTGAAAAAATATGATCTTTTCTTATATTGCTTCTGAATTTCCTGTCTTGCCTAACAGAGAATAAATATTATTTAGTTTATGTAGAATAAGAAAAAAAATTAGATGTGAGGAAGTAAGAAGGTATGAAAATGAATTTTCTCAAGGTAGTTTCAAAAAAGAAAAAAACACGGAGTAGTGACTACAAGTGTTGTCAAAAAAATAAGCAAAGCCAGCACTAAAGCTTTACATTTAATCAGCAATATATTATTTCAATAGGGAAGAATCCAGTGTAAACTGAACTCAGCTTCGATTTGTACAGATGTAACCTAGCATTTAGAATGTACGTATTGGGAGGAGAAAGATGAGCAGGGGCACAGTTGAGTCCAGGAAGTGAAAAATTACAAAACTTGAGAGAAAGGGTGGTATCTGGTGCTTATCATTTAGGCCCATACCCTCCTGAGAGGCTATGAGACAGGGGCTCTATCTTCACGTATTGAGTGGAACAAAAACAGTAAAGTCTTTTGTCAGCCTTGTGTGTTCTCAGGCAGGCACTTTAAAGGTAGCTAGGGTTGTCCTAAGGACACAGCTTTGAGCTGTGAGGAAATGTTAGTGTTTTGTTCTAGTCTTAATAAGCCAAGGTTGAGGCCTGTCTAGTTGAGAAGATTGCTCAGGGGAACCTGGCTGGAGTTTGGTCAAGGAGAAAACTTTAATAAATACTTAGCCTACTAGGGAGCCTGCTATCTTGAACAGCACTACTTTGAATGAATGTTTGTTTTATAACCATATTCTTACTATTCGTATATGTGGTAACAGTTTCCCTCCATGACCTTTTTAAAAATCTTTTGGGGTTTCAGTGACATTGTTATTTTGAAAGAGCAAGAGTGCAGAATGAGAAAGCCTTTGGCCCATCTTCCACTTTGCAAATCCTTTATACTGTCTCTTCACTGAGTGTTCTTTCAGTAAACTCTTTCCCAAGGTTTCAGCAGCAGCAGTGAAAGTTTCCAAATAGGACACCCATGTCAAGGTCACTAACATGGTCAATTCTAATCAACCAACACATATTCATGGAAGGCCTGGTAGGCTTCACACACTAAGGTGTTGTGGGGATGATGCAGTTTGGAAAAAGGAAAGTAAATGACACACAGAGTACAGTGCTTTCTTTGTAATTTCTAGATGTAGTGAAAAATGGGGCTTAATCTTCATATTTTTATGTTAACTAGAAGTGTTTATTTCTTGTATGATTTGCATCATGTTCTATTAACACCTTCACTGTCCTTTTCTTCTGCTTTACTGGCCTCCTTGCTGTTCCTCAAATATGCGAGGTGTTTTCCTTACCTAGAAAGCTCTTTCCCCAGATATTTGTCTGATCCACTCCCCCTCTTCCTGCAAGATTTTGCTCAAATGCTATCCTGCTCAATGAAGCCTACCAGGATCATCCTATTTAAAACTGCAACTCATTCCTTATTCCTCTTACCCCACTCTATATAATGTATAATTTACTTATTTATTCTAATGATCATATCTCCCTCCAGTAGAATGTCAGCTTCATTAAAATAAATATTTTTTTTAAAAATCTGTTTTGTTTACTGATTTTTCTCAAGCACCAAGAACATTGCCTGCCACTAGGAACTCAAAAAATATTTGTCCAGTGAATGAAGGTTCTTTGCACTGGATTTTACACTCCTCTTTTCCAAATTCAATCTTTATTTCTATTCTACTTATTTTCCTTCCATCCACACTTTTCTTCATATTCATATACTGTGCTTTTGTTTTGTTTTCTTTTTTGGAGGGGAGGGGAAGGGTGGAGGTGGTGTAATTTTTATTACAGAATGGGATCTTATAAACCCATCACTCTGCCACTAGTTTTTCTCACGTATCTAAAATTTTTTAAATGTTTATTTATTTTTGAGAGAGAGAGAGAGAGAGAGAGAGAGAGAGAGTGAGTCAGCGGGAGAGGGGCAAAGAGAGGGAGACACAGAATCTGAAGCAGGCTCCACGTTCCAGGCTCCTTGCTGTCAGCGCAGAGTCCCAGGCGGGCTCCAACCCACAAACTGAACCCAGAGATCATAGCCTGAGCCAAAGACGAACTCTTAACGGACTGAGCCATCCAGGCGCCCGGATCCTATATTCTTTTGAATGCTTGCATAATGTTCCATCGTGTGCTATGGGCACAGTACTTTTATTCATGTCTGTCATTACTTTTCACCTTGGACCACCCCATTCTTGGTCTCCCTCACTTAGCCTTTCACTTACCACTATTTACCCATTCATTTTATGCTTATTCCCAACAGTCCCCGAAACACAGTGGTCAGTCAGTAAGCATTTATTGCCCCACAGTTCTGTTCTAGAGGTGATTTGCTTTGCGCATTCTGTGACAGGGAGAGATTGAAGGGACAGAAGAGGGCAGTAGTGAAGAAGTAAGGTGCTTCACCTGAATAGATAGGGAGTAAGGCGGCGAGCTGGGGTGAGCCTTCGTCCCTGAAGCAGAGTGCGTTTCGGAGGGGCGAGGCCAGCTTGGGGACCCAGCGGACCAGGCTTGGGAGCTCCTGGAGCTACACGCAGACCTGGGACGCGGGAGCCCGCGCCGGCTGGAGGCGGACCTGGGCGGGGCTCGGAGGGGCGAGGCCGGCCGGGGCGGGGCGTGCAGAGCGCGCAAACTCACAGTCGCCGGCCGACCGTGGGGCACTCGCGGCTGACTGCTGCCCTCCGGTAGCCATGGGGTGCTCCGCTGGGCAGCTCGGCTCGTCGCTTCTGGGGCTGTGGCTGCTGCTGTGCACCTGGGGGTGCCCCGGGAGCGCTGAGCTGCGGGCCCCGCCTGATAAGATCGGTAGGTGAGGGATGGGGCGGCGCGGGAGGGGTGCTGGAGCGCGCCCCGCGCCGGGCGGCTGCTGCGCAGTGCACCAGGCCCCGCGGCTGCGACGCCCGCCAGGCCACGCGCGCCGAGTCCTCTGCAGGTCGCAGTCTTCTCGGTTCGCTTCTCGGGACCACTGTCGATGCCTCAGGGACGCGTCTTCCCGGGAGTGTGGATGTGCCAACTTGGGGAATGGGCAGGGGAGGGGGGATTGGAATGGGCGGGGGGGCGTCCAGGCAGCCCCTTGTCCCGGAGGCCTGGGGGCTGGGGAGGCCGAGGCCCCTCTCTTCCTTCCCTTGCTTCACCTTTGGGAGGCCAGTCTTCTGGTTTGTTCTGAAGCTAGGGCCGCCTCGCTGTGCAGATGACAGGCGCACGCGGTCATAGCACACTGAGCAATGCAAACAAGCTGATCCTGTTTGCTTCCCTTGATAGGCTGAACTGGAACCCCATTTCCATCATCCACTTTGCTGAGGTGGGCCTTCTCCCAGAGGCCCTAGCTGGCGCAATTTCCCTACCTAGGACTACTACACAGGGCCAATGATCCACTCTCAAGTTTGAGTCTTGGTTTTTGCTGCGTTTGTTTTGCCTTTTTTATTCCCAGTAAAGCTTTGTTTTGTGGGAACATTAACCAATCTGCATTAAAGAGACAGAACAAATCTTAGTAAAAATGGCGGCCACTGTATTGGAAATGCATGCTGGAAAGGCCCACCTCCTCTGTCCCCATTCTTTGGGCACAAAGAACGGTGTGCAGATCCAATGGTGCTTTGACAAAGAACTGTGAGAACCTTTGGGGATCTGGCAAAAAAAAAAATCTAATGTCAGTTTGCACGTGAGTGAATCACCACTTTTGAGGGGGGCAGTGTCTGTCTAGATTCGGAGAGTTCTAGCTTCACAGCAACTGACTTGCCTCCCCTTCCGAGCTTCCCTAAATTGGTGATTATAGCCTTAAGTGACATCTGTTATTCAAAAAAACTCACATCGCTGGGTGAGAGGAAAAGAAACTGTTCCTTTTTCCCCCCCCCCACTTATAGCAATTATTGGAGCTGGAATTGGTGGCACTTCAGCAGCCTATTATCTGCGGCAGAAATTTGGGAAAGATGTGAAGATTGACCTGTTTGAAAGAGGAGAGGTGGGAGGCCGTCTGGCCACCATGACTGTGCGAGGGCAAGAATACGAGGCAGGAGGTTCTGTCATCCATCCTTTAAACCTGCACATGAAGCGTTTTGTCAAGGATCTGGGTATGTCATTTGGTCTTGGAGCTAAGTAGATTTCTGTGTGACCATCCACGGATATTTTTATCAGATAGGGATCTGAAGTTTTTCTGCTTTGTCTTTTACAGAGAAGTTGGCAAAACTGTTTTCCTCACTTTGCTGCTAACAATTAGTACAAGCTTAGTTAGGAGCCACTCTTGCCGTAATGGGAAACTAGTTATCTGTTATCTTTAGTTATCTGGAATTACAGCCATGGGGCGGGGATTGGGGGTAGGGTGGGGTGGGGATGGTTGCTGTTCTTAAACCTCTGGGTTCAAGCTGAAGAATCAAAGAATGGTTTGAGTCAGCAGAAGCCTTGTGTACTCATTTTACAGCTGGGAAAATGAGGGCTAGAGTGTGAAGTGTCTGGCTTAAGGTCACTCACACAGGTATGGGTGCAGACGTGCCTAGAACGTGCTTCCCTGCCAGCACAGGAGCTAGACAGGGTGTGAGGGAAGGCTGGCAGGCCTCTGCACGCCCTTTGCTCAGGGACTGTCGTGTAATTTGCAACTCCTTTTAGTTATCTGAAATACCCAGTTATGCAAAATAGGATTTGCACAGGAATGGGGATGCCATCTTTCCCTTTGCTGCCTTCCACATCTCCTGTGGACGCTTCCTGGGTCTCTTTCCTTCATCAGGGCAAACGTATGCCAGGAGCAGTTTATGCTGCACATACTCATGTCTGACATTTCTGTTTTAAAGTTCAATTCAGCTGGTATTCTGGCATTTTCCTTTGAGTTTTTAGTCTTTTCCAACTAAAAAGAGCCAGTCTAATTTTGACATATCTGCACTAGCATCTGACCCATCTTTTAGACATTTGCTTTTGGACAGTATAATGAATGGTGTGTTACACACTCTTCTAAAGATAAAGCTCCTTTAATATGTTTCCTGAGAACTGGGGGAAACCGGGAATTCACTCACTTCGGAATACCCCCTATAGCTTCAGATTATCTTTTTTCATTTGATCAACACAGAAACCACTGACTTAGCTAACCTTTTCTGTTTTTGCAGGTCTCTCTACTGTTCAGGGCTTTGGTGGCCTAATGGGGATATATAACGGAGAGACTCTGGTGTTTGAGGAGAGCAGCTGGTTTATAGTTAACATGATTAAACTAATTTGGCACTACGGATTTCAGTCCCTCCGAATGCACATGTGGGTAGAGGATATATTGGACAAGTTTATGAGGTAATTTTTTCCCTTCCATTTAACCTAAGACCTTTTAGTTAGATGATCTTTAGAAATTTTAGTTTCTTGAAACAGTTCTCTACCTAATTTTAAGGACGTTTGCTTTGAATTCTTATGACGTTTCTCTCAGGTACAGTTATTAGCTCCTTACAGGTATGGAAAGTGGAGGCATAGAGGTTTCAAGTGTGCTGTGCAAGTACGCGCACTTGGTGAGTGGTGGGACTGGAGTTCCTGCCCAGGTGTTCTGGCTCCAGAGTTCTCATTCTTAACCTCTGCACTGTGCTGATATTGTATTGATGAATGAGGTAATGTGTGTTAGAGCTGGTAGAAAGGACCACAAAGCTTAAATGAGCTTTAATAGTGACATGATGTTTCAGTGAGCCGGTAAGTAGCCTGAGTATCAGTCCTGCGGCCCAAGAATTTAAATTGATACTAAGTTCCAGCACTGTTTCAGGTAGTGAGAATACAGGTGCCACTTTTTCTTCCTTTATTTTTTTAAGAATATTTTTATTTATTTTTGAGAGAGAGAGACAGACAGAGCATGAGCTGGGGAGGGGCAGAGAGGGAGACAGAATCTGAAGCAGGCTTCAGGCTCTGTGCTGTTTTCAAATTTATGTGTATTGCTTTGGTAAACAGGAAAAAGAAAATAACCAGTCTAACTCTGAAAGATACAGCCTATTTTTTTTTTCCAAAGCCTGTGCTAATTTTTATGCTTGTTTACAATTTTAGATGCTGGAGAAATTCAGCTTGTAGGTGCTAATGATATTTCATTATGACTGTTTCAGTGTAGTGAAATTAATTGTTAAAAAAGGTAAAATTACATGTCATATGACTAAGTACTGACAAGGACAGATATAATGGTTGAGTAGGATAAATACACTCTAGGTTTTGTAACTCTGGGTAGTTAGGGATTTCTCTTTCTCAGCATCAGTCAGGTCAATTCCTTGAACACGTTTCCAGTGGGCACATTAAGGTCAGCTCCAGTGCAGATTATTTTAAAGTAGTAATCATTCATTTATTCATTCACCAAATACTGACTCCTAAGTATGTGCTAGGCACTATTCTGGGTTCTGAGGATGTAGAATACATCCCTGTCCTCAAAGAATGTACATTCTAGTAGGTACATTTTAGTAGAGAGGTAAGCAATAAACCAGTAACTAAGAAAATATATAGAATTTGTGTGGAAATAGCCAGTCACTGTAGAGAAGGTAGGTGGCATGTTGCTGTATGTCCTGCAGGAAAATCAAGTTCAAATGGCATCAGATGCAGACCTGACTAGATCATTAGTGGGTTTTTTTTTTTTTTTTTGCCAGTGGCTTGCTTGCCATGTAGAGAATTGCCCTGTGAGAAATTAACAAATCACTTTTAAAGTGAATTCTGGATATTATAGTAATGTGAAAAAGATCTAGTGATGGGATACATAGATTATACTTTTTTGCTGTTGTTTAAGTAAACTCTATACACAGTGGGGGGGCCCTAATTTATGACCCTAGAGATCAAGAGTCCCATTATCTACAGACTGAGCCTGCCAGGGGCCCCCTACTATTTTTGAATTTAGAAAACAATTATCAAACTTCATTGAATTAACTGCTTCCCTCTGGTCTTTAATTATTTGTTTATATAGCACTGATCCTTATGTTGTTCAAAGGGCCATGCATCCTACATTTCTGTTTCTTTCAATGAATAAATAACATAATGTTTATTTATTTTTTGAGAGGAGAGCACAGAGCCCAACACGGGGCTCCATCTCAGACACCATGAGATCGTGACCTGAGTGGAAATCAAGAGTCAAGATGCTTAATTGACTGAGCCACCCAGGTGCCTCTTAACATTTCCTAATCTGAGGCTGATCTTTTCAGTTATTCCTAACAAGTATTTTGAATCATGTTTTACCCTTTTCTCTCTCTTTCCCAAATCCGCTCTGCCTTTAATCCTATCAGTTTTTTTATTTTATTAAAAAAATGTTTTAATGTTAATTTTTGAGAGGGAGCAAGCGTGCAAGTGGGGCAGGGGCAGAGAGAGGGGGACAGAGGATCCAAAGCAGGCTCTGTGCTGACAGCAGAGAGCCCAGTGTGGGGGCTCAAGATCATGACCTGAGCTGAAGTTGGACGCTCAACTGACTGAGGCACCCAGGTGCCCAGTCCTATCAGTTTTTAAAATGTATGTAGAATTCCACTACTTCTCACTACCGTCACTGCTACACTTTGATGCAAGGCACTATTAGCTCCGTCTGTATTGATGGAGAAGCCCTCTGTGGTAGGCTGAAGAATGCCTCCCTGCCCCTGCAAGATATCTATGCCCTAATCCCTGGGATCTGTGAATGTATTACCTTTCATGATAAAAGGGACTTTGCAGAAATGATTATGTTAGGGATGTTGAAATGAGATTATTCTCAGTTACTTAGGTGGGCCCAGTGTAATCACAAGAGTCCTTATAAGAGGGAAGCAGGAGTCAGAGAAGAGTAGTAGGACATGTGATGGTGGGAAATAGGTTGGAATGATGCTAGGAAGATGCCAGCAGCCAAGGAATGCAGTAGTTTATAGAAACTGAAAAAGGCAGGAAAATGGATTCTTCCCTCAGAGCTTCCAGAAGGATTCAGCCTTACCAACTCCTCTAACACCTTGACCACTACTTTCTGGCCTTCATGTTTTCTGATGAATAGTCAACTGTTAAATCTTATTGAGAATCTGTCAGTCTATCTTCTCAAGTAAGAACTCATTGTTTTTGTCCTCTACTTTTTTCAGGTTCCTAGGGATTGATAATAGTTGGAAGGAGTGATTTTAGTTTCTCAGTTTGGGCACTGGTATAAATTTTTCCCACCAAAAATGTATTCAATGTTTTGTTAGACAGTAGGTAATACTGAAGTGGATGTGGCATTGTCCCTACTCTGCTCAAAAACTTTACAACTTTGAGAGAAAAAATTGTAAAAATTCTCCTGGAATCACTGATATAGATCTTTCTTTAGCACTTATTTCTTCCTTTGTTTCATTACTTATCTGTGCATGTGCCTTATATAAGTGCATCTCCCTTGAGGGAGATGAATCCTGTCTTTCACATTTTTGTATCACTTACCACTTGAAAAATTACATTTTGAATTTATGTGGATATCCTTTTAAGTCAAGGATGTTCAGGAAAATATCAGGTAGTATTTTGTAAAAATTAAGTAATAGTGCTGATTGAGTGGCAGGGGTACTGTGGATGGGGAAGTTGGGCAAAACTTTGCAGAGGACGTGGGGTTCAAGCTGCAAGAAGTGTGTTCTAGTTGGAGAGAAGAGCTAATGCAGTGTTGGGGAGCAGTATGCAAAGCATAATCAAGTATCGGTGAGTGGGTCAGGTTGTTTTAGTGGAGGGAAGAGGGTGTGGTTGAGGGGAGAGGGGGCAGCTTGTGCTTGAGCCTTCTACTTGTCATGAGACTTTCAGATGAGTTCCTTTACTTCTCTGTCTGCAATTAGACCCGATAAATTTGGCTCTAAAATCCATTCCTCCCCCCTTCTTTAATGTCAGGAGTTTATTTACTAAGCAGCAGTAATAAGTTAAAAAATTTTTAAAAAATCTTTATTTATGAGAGAGAGAGAGACAGAGTGCAAGCAGGGAAGGAACAGAGAGAGAGAGGGAGACAGATACGAGCAAGCTCCAGGTTCTGAGCTGTCAGCACAGAGCTGGAAGCAGGGCTCAAACCCACAAACTGTGAGTTTTGTGACCTGTGCTGAAGTGGGATGCTTAACCGATTGAGCCACCCAGGCACCCACAAGTTATTTTTTAAATAAGCTGATGACAAAAGATGTGTTTTAGGTTTCTGGGAGATTCATAAATGTTTCAAGGAAGCAAAACTGGAAGCAGGTAGGTAGATCAGTTATTCATCATAGTAGTCTGAATATAAATCCTGAGTTAAGATCAGGGAAATGAGAATGAAGTAAGAGAGATGTTGTGAAGACTGGTAAGGTTTTCTTGTTTGGTGGTAGAAGCAGAAGTGAAAATATCTGAATTTGAAATTAAATGATTGAGGATGACATGTAGGGTGTTAGGAGTGAACTAACATTTCAGCCTACATTTTGGCTGGGATAGGGTGTGTGTGAGGGTCAAGCCTGGTGGAAAGATAAAACATACCCACTTTAGAGGTGCTCCCACAGTGACACTAGTAATGCAGAAGAGTAAACAAGGACAGTGTACCTCCAGAGGAGGTAGGGGTGGGGATAAGAACTTCTGGGATACCCAGGGAAGATGGGGACTGAAGTGCATCTTACATGATAGGTAAATTCATTAGAAGGATACATGAAAAGTTTGAATCTTATGAAGCTATTTCCCTTCCCCTTATCTTGTTTGGTGTTTAATGGCCATTCTTCTTGTTTTCAAAAGGATCTACCGCTACCAATCTCATGACTATGCCTTCAGTAGTGTGGAAAAGTTACTACATTCTCTAGGAGGGGACGAATTCCTTGGAATGCTTAACCGAACACTTCTTGAAACTTTGCAGAAAGCAGGCTTCTCTGAGAAATTCCTCAATGAAATTGTTGCTCCTGTCATGAGGGTCAATTATGGCCAAAGCATGACCATCAATGGCTTTGTGGGTAAGCCCAGGCTTGGAATAGTATGGATATTAGTTCACAGAAGGGCCTACCTGATGTATAGTGGTTCCTTACTTTAGGCTGAGTTGGAGAAGACTTACCTTTCTCTGAAACCTCAGACATTGTTGGCAAAACTGTATATATGTAAATCTGTGCATTTTTAGGGGGAGAGAGTCCTTAGCCTTGAGATTTTGCCCCCAGGGGCTATTTGGCAATGTCTGGAGACATTTGGAGTAGAACTCACCTGAATTGGGAAGAGAGAGTAGGTAGAGGGCCTTTTACAGAGTCAGAATTAAAATACACTTTTTCCTACCACTGACAGGGGCGGTATCAATGGCTGGTGCAGATTCTGGCCTTTGGGCAGTAGAAGGTGGTAATAAGCTTGTTTGCTCAGGGCTCCTTCAGTCGTCCAAAAGCAACCTTATAACTGGCTCAGTAATATACATAGAGGAGAAAACAAGGACCAAGCGGACAGGTGAGCCTGAGATCCTATTTTACTGTTCCTAATTTCCCCTCTAGGAAATAATTGTTGACAGAGAAAAACCACTCTTCTGTCGTCTCTGACTCCGTTCCAAATGATGGAATTAAATTGTGTATGTTGTGCCACATAGAAATAGTCCCAAATGGGCTCAAGTACAGTGGCATGTCTCCTTGGAATTAAAAAATGTTTCTTAAAAGTAAAAATTCCATATCTTATATTTATTGACAAGGCATTCAAGAGTCGGACGCTTAACCGACTGAGCCATCCGTGTTCCTAAGTCTTTTTAATCCCTTAAAATTATACCTTATTTTCCACCTTATAAACTATTAAGATACTATAATTATTTTTGGAAGGTATAAAGTACAGTGTGCTAGAAAGACTAACACGAATCCTTCTTTCCTCTAGGAAATCCCACAAAGATGTATGAAGTGATTTACCAAATTGGATCTGAGACACGTTCAGACTTCTATGACATTGTCTTGGTGGCCACTCCATTGAATCGAAAAATGTCCAACATAACTTTCCTCAACTTTGATCCTCCAATTGAGGAATTCCATCAGTACTACCAACATATAGTGACAACTTTTATTAAGGGGCAACTGAATTCAACTCTTTTTAGCTCTAGAGCCTTAGACAAATTTGATCTCAGTACAATCTTAACCACTGATAATTCAGATTTGTTCATTAATAGCATTGGGATTGTGTCCTCTGTAACAGAAAATAATCCTCAACCATCAACAGAAAGGGGACATGTTTGGAAGATCTTTTCTCAAGAAATTCTCACTAAAGAACAAATATTAAAGCTCTTTTTGTCCTATGATTATGCTGTGAAGCAGCCATGGCTTGCATATCCTCACTATAAGCCTCCAGAGAAGTGCCCCTCCATCATACTCCATGACAGACTTTACTACCTCAATGGCATAGAGTGTGCAGCAAGTGCCATGGAGATGAGTGCCATTGCAGCCCACAATGCCGCTCTCCTTGCTTATCATCGCTGGAATGGGAACACAGACATGATTGACCAAGAGGGCTTATATGAGAAACTTAAAACTGAACTATGAAATAATACTGATCACTTTCTTTCCCCCCTCCTGGTTCCAAATGGAATATCACTGGCAAAAAAAAGAACACAATCTGAGCAGAGATGATTTTGAATTTGATATTTTGTCATATTTTAGTATTATTTAACAAAAGTAATCCCAGTGAGTCATGAGAAGATACAGGTTTCTAATTAAGCATGAAGGGGTTAACTATTTATACCATCTCCAAAGTTTCTTAACTCTTCTTTCAGTATCTGCCAACAGTATAGAATCCCCTGGAGTTTGTTAAGCATGTGGATTCTCTAGCTTCTCTGGAGATTCTCATTCACTAAGTCTGGTGGGTGGGGGGCCCTGGATTTATTTTAAGCTGAGCACTTGAGAAAACATTTAAAGACATAATTTTTAGTTGGGGACTAGTTTATTTGTGCTTTAGAGCTGGAAGTGACCTTCAGTCAGACAGTTAAACTATTAGAGGTGGTATCCTATGCTTGGCTTTAGTTAATTACCTTTTTTTCAAAGTAGATGTGCCCATGCCAGAAGCCTTGACCCTTCTGTCCTGGTTTTTATTAGGGTGAAATTCAGAAGCCTGAGTAGTGTAACTTTGTCATACAAAAACCTCAAGTAAATTGAAAGCAAATATAGGTTATTGACTTAAGAAATTGGCATTCTATTATCAAATCCTCATCTATGGAACTTTAAAAAATATTGAAAGACCCCCATGCAACTAGAGATTCCAATCTAATGGATTGAGGACTGGATATCAGCATTGTAGCTTAAAGGTTCCTAAGGGGCAACCTGGGTTGAGAATCACCGATATGTGGTTTAAAGTCTCCGAAGTGTTTTTAGTGCCTTAAAAGTCCCAAGAAACTGAATGCATTATCAAAGCGGGTTCATTTTGTGAAGAATAATTTCTCTCAACAAGAACTCTAATAGTAATCCTGATAGTAAGTATTGACAGTCTGACAAGAGGCAACTTAGATTTGTTCAGACCAGCTGACACTAGAGTAGACTGCATAATGATACCACAGTTGATCAAATCTAGCATATGTTCAAACTGCTAAATGCTTCTAAAACTACTGTAGTGTTTGGGGTGAGAAACCAGTTGCTGAAATCTTGTCTTTAAGGCAGTAGTTCTCAACTTTGGCTGCACATTGGAATGATCTATAAGACTTTAAAACTTCTCAAATGATTCTAATATGCGACCAAACTTAAGAACCAGTTCTACATCTATTATACAAAGATCATGAATGGCTGTCCCTATAATCACTAGCAGGACAGAACAAGTAAAAGCTTGTGAATTCTAACAGTAACTATACCAGAGTTAACATGTATTGTTGAGAAAAAAAAGTCCATCGCCAGATTATGGCAGTGCTACTTCAGCAAAATGGTACTTTCTTAAAATGGTTTTGTCTCTACAATTGTGAATATTAATATGCTGATAAAACTGCCAAGATATATTTGATGTAAAGGCAGTTGATTAAATTTAGTTTGTTTAAGGGTCAGTTTTTAAAAAATTTTATTTTTAATGAGCATGTTAAGAGGTGGTCAAAAAATTTTCCCCTTTGTGGTTTTAATGAAGACAATATTGTAGAGAATGTAATATTGTGTTATATATATGAAGATTGGTGAATAAAAACTGATATAGTTAATTTCTATCACAGGCTTGTTTTATGAGGTGACATCTGTATTTACTTACCAGAATCCCAATTTAAAATGTTGCTGTTGTATCTGATAGTTTTCCAAAAGCAACTGGAAATTGCTTCCTCCAAGAGCAAAACATATTATCAATGTATCAAGCATAATAGTTTTAATGCAAAAAGCATTAAACAATTTTTTTTAAGGGAAATACTATCAGACCTGTTACTTCAGTAGACCACCCTACTTGTCTTTATATAAAAGAGACTGGTAAGTACAGCTCTATTCCAGTGTTCTCTAACTTGAGTTTGCACTGGAATCACCTGGAAGGCTTATTCCAACACTGCTGGGCCTCACCCCACTATTTGTTTCAATTGGTCTGGAGTAACAGGTGAAAATATGCAACTCTGTTAAGTTCCCACATGATGCTCTTGGTCTAGGAACCACACTTAGGAGTAACAGCTCTATAATTTAGCTCTATGTGGTTGCAAAAAACGCCTGTACACATTAGTGAAGATTTAGAGCTGTGGAAGAATAAAAATGTACTGGACTTGACCTCAACTCCCCTTAGAATGATTAAGTTGGTTTGATCGCTCTGGCTATTTTGCTGTAAACATTATTTAATAAACAGGAAATAACATTTTAGAGATACATATAAGCCATCCATTGTGTTGTGTTTTATAAGTATCTTACGTACTCACCTATATATACCACATTATCTACAGTTTTAAAGTGATATAGGATTTGTAGGCTTTTTGCCAGATCACAAAAAGTACAGGCCTAAGCATCTGGTTGGCAGGTTTCTTGAAGTTAGGTTTATAATACAACCATTTGTAATGTATCTTTTCATCTTAGTTTGTGCGCCATAAAATTTATGACCTAGATGAATATATTATGGGCAGCATATTTCTATTCTCTATACTCTACAAAGAACCACAATACACTGGATTGTTTTTCTCTAGAGTTCTATTTCTATTCTTCTATTCAAAAAATTTTCCCCGTTTATGTTCAAAATAAACAACTGTATCATTACTTCCTGTGTTTTACTTTAATTGCACTATACTTGGGGGAATGTAGATGTACTTGGAAAAGTCCGGAGTACATCAAAACTACTACAAGAGTTTTGAAAATTACAGTTAATGTTTCAGAAGAAATCTGCTCAGGTTTGCATTTTTCCATTAACAGATGAAAAAAAGCCATCCTAGCCATGTGTCACATTTAATCAGATTCTTCAATATTAATGCACAAAAGCTTTGGAACATATCAGTCTCAACCAGGAACAGTCTGTGTTATAAAAAACTAGAATAAGAGCTAACATTCAATTTTCCATGTTCACAATGTCTGAGAAAGCATATTTTGACTATTAAAAAAGTTTATTTAACAAAAAAGTTCAATATGAAAATGCACAACCTGATTTTTATATTGTAGTAGAACAGGTGCAATGGAGGGGACATGTGGAAGCAGTTGGTTTCTTCTGGTGAAACTCGTTTATACTCGTTCCAAGGCTTCTAACATGATGATACTATTTCCTCGAATTACCTTAAAAACAAAAAAACAGTTTGACATATTGAAAGAATTTTCACAAAATCATTAATGGTTTTTCAGTATCAAAGATAAGTTTCAGACTTCTTTCAAGCCACAGGAGTATATTAAGTAATTCTTAATTATGACAATAAGCTATTAAGTAAGCCCTTTGTAAGTAAGATGTACATTTTCTAGATTTAATAAGACTAACAAGTACTCTGGAGATACCAAGTCCCCATGAGTCATTTCACCTTCTAAACTGCAGTACTCAACATGCTCCTCTCTGTCCCAAGGAATCTGTAAGTCAATATAGAATATGTCAGCTTAGGGGAACAAGATTATTCAGGGAATAAACCAGGATGGAAGTTGTGAAAAGTTATGCTCTATGAAGATGAAGTGGAGTCTTGAAAATGGGGTAGATTTTTGACAGGAAGATAGGAAACTCTAGAAAAACCAAGATAAAAAAGTGTAAGGGGATAAGGAAAGAATCTAATTTGAATGCAGTAAATGACAGGAAATGGAAAACAAAAGACAGTTTACACTCAATCTTAGAAGACTTCAAACACCAATGTTCAGATACTTAGAGGACATCATGAAACCACATAATAAGACAGTGAAAGTTTCACAGTTGAGGGAATAACCATTGTTCTGGCAATAAAAGAATGAGAGCTTAGAGGCAGGAAAAGAAGTTATAAAGAGCACAGTGCTTAACATAGTAGTCATTCTGCAAACGAAGATAAGAAAAGACACTTATGAGCATAGGTGAAATGGCCAGTAACAGCTCAAAGAGGGTAGAAAAATATTTGTCACATGCACTGTTCTAGTCTTCCTCATGAAAATGTCATTAAAAAAAATTTTTTTTTAATGTTTATTTTTTGGGGGGGAGGGGCAGAGAGAAAGAGGGAGACACAGAATCTGAAGCAGGCTCCAGGCCCTAGCATAGAGCCTGACACAGGGCTCGAACCTATGGACCATGAAATCATGACCTGAGCCGAAGCTGGATGCTCAACTGACCCACCCAGGTGCCCCGAAAATGTAATTTCTATAAGGGCAGCTGCAGGATCCCCAGTGCCTACAGTGGTGGCAGGCAGAGAGGGCTCAATAAGTATCTGTCAAATAAACAAACTGTGTGTGGTTACTGTAGCTGGCTGATCGGAAAGTAAGTGTCATGGAGGTGGGAAAGTGTCTTGGAGCCTGGCAGGTAAACAGCAATGAGAATGATGAGAAGTTGGCAAACAAATAAAGAGCAGCATGAAAAGAGAACAGTGTCCTGAAAATAGGGACTAAAGGAGCTTAAAAAACATTTACTCTTCCTCTAAGTTAGGGGTAAAAATTTAAAAAGCTAAACAACATGCTTATTTAGTTCTCAGAATTTTAATTCCTGGGTTATTTACAACAGATGGTGAATACCACACCTCACTGATCAAAGCATGAAAAACTACTAGCTTTCTTTCCTCTCTACAAGTGTCCATTTCTGACCCTTTCCTTAGAAGGGGAGGATGGCAGAGAAGTTATTTCATAAAACTAAGATGTTCAGATTGTAGGCTTTTGGGGGTATTATTTTTAAAAAAAGTCACTTTCATCAACATTTTCTAAAATGGTAGGTATGGCACACTTCTTGGTCCTCTCATGTAATACACAAAAGAAGGCTAGTGAGCAGACACCTTGCCGTATAGGAGGGCGAGGGGAATCTCCTATCTAGAGACTGACTCTAAGCTTTTTTCCCAACCCTGACCATCAATTTGCTTTTTAAATGGAAAAGCATTTGCAAAAAGCACTAACATACACCTTGGAAAGAGAGATTCAAAATCATGGGGCATGGGGCACCTGAGTGGCTTATTGGCAGGGCAGCGTGGAGCCTCTTCCTCCCTCTGGCGCGCCCATGTGCCCTCTCTCAAAATAAACTTAAAAATAAAAGCAAGGGGGGGGCGCCTGGGTGGCTCAGTCGGTTAAGCCTCCGACTTCGGCTCAGGTCAGATCTCACGTTCGTGGGTTCAAGCCCCGCATCAGGCTCTGTGCTAACAGCTCAGAGCCTGGAGCCTGCTTCCGGTTCTGTGTCTCCTTCTCTCTCTGCCCCTCTCCCCTCATGCTCTGTCACTCTCTGTATCAAAATAAATAAAACATTAAAAAAAAAAAAAAAGCAAGGCTAACAATTACGAACTGTTACCACCTTTTAGAGATCTTTACACTCCATTTGCTACAGCAGAAGTTGTCCTTTTTAATTTACTTTTCCCAAGAAAGTTGGGACTTACCACGTTACTGTGCAGGACAAAGAGTGGAGTTCAAAGTCTGGGTCTTGTTGACAAACATCAAAACCTTTTTCAGTAGCCATACCATGGCCTAATGAATATAGAATTGTTTGCTTCTATAACTGTGTTTTTTTCTTCCTATTTTCTTTCATGTAAATGGCTGTCACTGTGATCATCCCTTTCAACTTTTACCTTGGCCACTTATTTTAACACATTCATTTTTGAGAGACAGAGTGTGAGTGGGAGGAGGGCAGAGAAGGAGACACAGAATCTGAAGCAGGCTTCAGACTCTGAGCTGTCAGCACAGAGTCCAACATCAGGCCTGAACTCACAGATGAGAAGATCATGACCTGAGCTGAAGCTCGACTCTTAAGTGACTGAGCCACCTTGGTGCCCCTACTGTGAAGGCCATCTTTAAATTTGGGTGTGACAAGGCTCTCAGCATGGATCCACCATGCAGGTAAAGTCTGTGAGCCCGAGTTTAGGCCCCGGCGAGCCTAAACCCGTAATAAAGCCCTTTGCTTTTGCATGTGTTAAAAAAAAAAAAAAAAAAAATTTGGGTGTGACAAATCAGAAACTCTGGGTTTAATTAAAGATACACAATTAAAATAGAAAAGTATGATTTGGCCTGGCAGATTTGCATCACATGGGCACTTGTTAGATAGAATCTACATTTTATTTTTTAAGGTTATATTTTTATGTCATCTCTACAACCAATGTGGGGCCTGAACTCACAACCCTATCAAGAGTCACATGCTCTTCCGACTGAGCCAACTGGACGCCCTGATAGAATCTGCATTTTAGTAAGATTTTCTGGGAATTCATAAGTGTGTTAAAATTGAGCATAATGAAGGACTGACTTTGGCCTCTATTATAAAGGCCAAAATGACTTCCTACCGTTATTTCAAACCCAAGAACCTGAGTGTTCCGCACAAGATTCAGATCTAACCTACAGGAACTGGGATTACATCACAGTTGAAGGACTGGCATATGCCAAATTAAATGGGAGATGGAAAGTCTAATCTTGCATGTTATTTTCCTAATTCCAAAATAAACAAGAGAAACCTTCCTTCTTTACTTACCACCATTCCAATATTGTTCTGTTGCCCACTAGTTGCCATCTCCACACATTCATCTATTACAAGATTCATAAAGGGATCGAACCCCCGCAATATTCCTTGGACATGTCTGCCACCATTTAATTTCACTATAAAAAGGGAAAAAGAAGCTTAATAAAACTGACCATTAAATATCAACTGTTCATTAAAAATTAAATGGAATAAAATTCAGGTACCTGAGATATATATATCCACTATCCTTATTATACGCCAAGCAGTGGGCTGAACATTTCATGTTTAATTCCACATTTAAACTTACAAAAATCCAAAACCAAAAAAACCCCCCACAAAACACCAGAAAATAAAAAGGGCGGGGGGTGCCTGGATGGCTCAGCTGATTAAGTGTCTGACTCTGGCTCAGGTCATGATGTCACGGTTTGAGTTCAAGCTTTGCAGTCGTGATCTCTGCTGACAACTGGGAGCCTGGAGCCTGCTTCAGATTCTGTGTCTCCCTCTCTCTTTGCCTCACCCCCAGTCACATGCAGTCTCTTCCCAAAATAAACTTAACAACAACAAAAAAAACACCCCAAAATTCTAGGTGCAAGGGATGAGTGAAATAGATGATGGGGATTAGGAGTGCACTTGTCATGATGAACACAGGGTGATGTATGGAAGTGTTAAATCACTATACTGTACTCGTGAAACTAATATAACACTGTAATGTTAACTGTGTTGGAATTTGTTAACTATCAGAAATTCTGGGGCTGCTTGGGTGGCTCAGTTGGTTAAGTGGCCTACTTGATTTTGGATCAGGTCATGATCTCACGGTTTGTGGGATTGAGCCCCACACTGGGCTCTGCACTGACAGTGTGGAACCTGCTTGGGATTTTCTTTCTTCTCTTTGCCACTCCCCTACTCACTCTCTCAAATAAACAACCATTTAAAAAAATATTTTTAAAAAATAGGTAATAAAATTGCCTTCTGGATTTCAATAAACCTACTTAATTAATGGATGCGAATTAGAGGTTCTGTGTGCTATAAATTTTTATAAAGTTGTTCCAAACATTATATTACCGACACATGCAGAAAGCAACTAATTAAAAATGAAACAAAAGACCCCCCCAAAAACTTACATGATAATTTCTTGTCCATAAATCTGAAAAGTAAAAGGAATAAAATTATATATATGATTAAACAATTTTAAGCATAAATAAGCACAAAAGTAGGTATAGTCAATATAACTTGCTAAAACTGGACAATAAAAATAACGAAATTTAAAATAGCAAAAACCTGGTACTGTTGTAGAGGAGGAGGGAATAAAGGGCTACCTCATTTAGCACTTATACAGAGCAGTAAAACTTAGGGGCAAGATAATAAAAATGAAATGGATTTAGAATATATTAACGTACATCAAATGAGTCTTCATACTGATATGAATTACAAAAACATTCTCTTTGTTCAATACTAACCTAATTTTTGATGACTGGGCTTTCTGTATTTAAAGATCTTAAAATTATTTTTGGGGCTCCTGGGTGGCTCAGTGGGATAAGTGTGTCTGACTGGGTCAGATCACGGTCTCACAGTTTGTGAGTTCGAGCCCTGTTTCGGGCTCACGACTGTCAGTGTGAAGCCTGCTTAGAATCCTCTCCCTGCCACCCTTTCCCCCCGGCAAATAAATAAACATCAAAAATAAAATTATTTTTAAGCATTCTCTACATTCAACATGGGCTCTAACTTACAACTCCAAGATTAAGTAGCATGCTCTACTGACTGAGCCAGCCTGGTGCCCCTTGATGATTGGATTTTATAGCCCTAACAGAAACAAGGACTTATTTAGATTTTGGTTATTAGCAAAACCAAGGTTGTGAGTAAACTAGAAGGTAATAAAACTATATCTTATTCAATGGCTATGTTATATTTGAGACAATGAGGAGTGTTCTTTTATTTAGCATCTATCTTACGTGTTGAAGATATTCCTCAACATAAGTATTTTTTAGCAAAATAAATACATATCTTGAAGCTTTAAAAAAATCTGAATTAAACAGGGAAATCCCATCTCAGAAGGATATAATGAGAATACTAAACTATGTAGTCAAACAAATTTTTACCTCTTCCAGTCACAGGCTACAAAATATGAAATTTCATGCAATTTTAATGTAGAACATATCATGGGAGAATTTAAAGATAAATAAGACATAGGCCTGACAAAAGGTGTGAGAAGGGGCTCCTGAGTGGCTCAGTCGGTTAAGCATCCGACTTCGGCTCAGGTCATGATCTCATTGTTCTTGAGTTCAAGCCCCGCATCGGGCGGTGCTGATGACTCGGAGTCTAAAGCCTGCTTCAGATTCTGTGTGTGTCTCTCTCTCTCTCTCTCTGCCCCTCCCCTGCTCATGCTGTCTCAAAAATGAATAAATGTTAAAATAAGAAAAAAAAGTGTAAGACACACTTACAAATAAAAATATTTAGTATGGTAATTTTAATAGGATATATTATATACAATGCAGCATAATATAACACATAACTTACTTAACCTTTATGATGACTTTGTAAGTTATGTATTGTTATTACTACCATTTAATAGATGAGGAACTGAGGCTCAGAAAGGTTAAGTAAACTGCCTAAGATCACAGAGCAGGTGAGAAAGTTTAAGAAATGCAAATGGTTCATTTGGGCTAGAGAATGGGGCACTCAAATATTAGCATGTAATATTTGGTACTTGGATTTCAGATGGAGGAGCGTGAATGCTGGGCCAAGAACTCTGGACTTTAACATGCAGACAGAAATAAATTATTAACACAAGAGTCCAGTCACTGGCAAGACTACTGTGACAGCAATTTTTAAAAGATGGGAGGGAGAATTTGGTTAGGCCTTGGTATCTCAACCTCTGCATTATTAACATCTGGGGCCGGAGAATTCTTTGTTGAAGGATGTCTACTGCATTGTACAATATTTAACAGAACCCTTTGCCTCTACTCACTAGATGCCTGCCAGAGAACCAGAATCCCTACACTGAGATAAGCTAAACCAGAAGGAGGGCATGAGAGAGTAAAAGATTTATGAAATGGTAAAGGAAAAAAAAAAAAACCTTGAAAGTTATACTGGAGTCAGGTCTGAAAGGATTTCACAATATATGAAATGTAAAGATGAAAAAATATTAAATCAATTTTTAGCCTCTGAAATTCTCAAATCTAATATTACACATAGAGAATGGCTTTTGTTAAAAAATAGTCACCATTTCTTGATGAATCCAGGATACTTGTAAGATCTTATCAGCTCATCAGTAAAAGAAGTTTCAGATCAGCATTTTCACAATAATTTCGATTTTCCTTAAAGTTAGCTATAATTTTTGTACAAAATGGCTTTGATACAAATATGCATTTAAATGTAAATGACCTTTCAATTACGCCCGACTTCTTTATGGAGCTGGTAATAAGTGAACTATACAGAGGTCAGATGGCTTTCTCCCAAATTGATCCCTGAATCAATTTTGTATCCTTTGTGCTGTTCTATGTGCAGAATTCTGGCATTACATGGTATAAATAGGATAGAGACATACTTAGGAGGCATGCAAATGTTAAGTTCAGTCAAGAGTGTTTGAGGAGGTTATAAGTTTAAATTGGACCTATCTTTAGTAGGAATATCTTGTTTTGAGTTGATTTTACTGGGTGCAGGGGAAAAAAAATCGTCTTCTTTGATAGGAAAAAAAAAATGTTCTCACACAGCTGGTAACAGGACATTCAAGTTTAACTTAAGCACATGAAAGCAAAAGAAAGGAATGGGATTTCTAAATTAAAGCTCAAAGTTGGGGCACCTGAGTGGCCCAGTCGGTTATGCGTGGGACTCTTGATTTCTATACTCAGGTCATGATCTCAGGCTCCTGAGATGGAGCCCAGCAGGCTCCTCGGTGCTGGGTGTGGAGTTTGCTCGAGAACCTCTTTCTCCCTCTGCCTCTCTCCAACAAAACCTCAAAGAGACAGCTATAAACTGTAAGACTTACTGGGGGTGCTTGGGTGGCTCAGTAGGCTAAGCATCCCACTTTTGGTTTCAGCTCAGGTCATGATATCAGGGTTGGTGAGCTGGAGACCTGGCTCTGACTCTGTGGAAGTGCAGAGCCTGCTATGAGGGATTCTCTCCCTCTTTCCGCCCCTCCCACCTCGTGCTCACTCTCTCAAAATAAAGTTAAAAAAAAAGTTGCTTTTGACTCCTCACACACTAATGAACACGTCCATTCTGCCCATCTTAGTTCTTTATATAAATTACTCTCCAGCCACCTTATCTAGAACTTAACGCTATTCAAGATTTTCAACAAAGGACCGCACTCCAGATCTCCAAGCAAAGGAGAAAGAGTGAGAGTGCGTTGGGATACGTGGGCCCGGAAGAGCCGGCTAGAGAGGCGAGAGGGCAGTACATAGGCGCCTTGTCGGTCACTAGTAACGAAGCCTTGCAGACCAAGCCTAAACGAGATGTCTGCGTAGGCTTCAGGCAGAGGCGCGAGACGCCCCCAGGCTCTTCGCGGCCTCGGCCCGAACACGCACGCCAGGCACACTGCAGGAAATGGAGGATCTAAGGCACTCGAAGCAGGCAAAAAAGCTGCTCCTTTACACGCAGCCCTCTCACACACTTACTTTTTCAACTCCGGAGGGTGAGCTTTGCTCATGGTGTCTCTTCAGCGAGCTCAAAGAAGCCTCCAAACGGAATTCGTGGCTTCCTTCACGCTCCCGCGTTAGGCCCGGCGTTTTGCGTCTGACGTCACCAGCCCTGTCAACCAATCCACTGTTGGCGGATTTCACGTTTTACCTCGCGATACTTAGGGCTTAGGGGAAGCCGTAACTCACTATCAGTCTCGAGCTTTCAGATGTGTTGCCAGCGATTGGCGGGAGGGGGGGCAAAAGTTCTCTCAATTCCGTTTCCTCGTTCAGAAAATTGGCATAATGGTTCAGTGTCTAGCTTCTAGGCGAAACCGGTTAATCCCCTTCTTTGTGCCTTGCTTCGGTTATCTTCAATATACTAAGTGAATATAGATTCTAGAGTGGGCCCCTATTATTTCTTTGGCGTGTATTCCTACATATTGTCATGCTAAGCCTAGGGTTCCAGTAACATCAATTAGAGATCTCTGGACACCAGAAAAGTTGGGTGATTGGCCTCAGTTTCTAAGAACTTTATAGCGTGGAAGTGTATTCCCTACTGACAGTCCTGCGATTCTTGTAACAATGCTTCCAGAACTCCACTTAATGTACCTTGCTCCTATATAAAAAACGTGAGAGATTTCTGAGACACTCTGGACTTATAAGCCAATTCGAGTGTAAAAGTGATCTCCGACTTGCTCCCAGTTAGGTTATCCAAAACAGAGGAATACACGTTTATGCATAAATAAAATTGGGATTACACAAGATTTAGACCAAAACAGAAAAGTCTTGGTGATTCTAAGTAGGGGAGGGGATGATTCTCCAAATGTCACTTCATCCTAATGTTCAGGAATGGATCTTTTTAAATGCTAATGATAGTAAAGACTTAAACTCATCACATGGTTTGTACTCTTGGTATTCAAAATCCTAGGCGTTGCATTTTCCCAAGAGGGTTCCTTATCTACTCCTCTACCTCTTGCTCTTACTGTTGAGTTGAAGCTAGAGACCTGAAATAGATACTGAAATTTTTTTTTAGCATTATAGAGTTTCTTTTTACATTAATGGATTTAAGTCACAGTGCCTTAGCCTGCCTCAAAGTTTCTCCCACTTGCAATGAATCAGTCCTGCATCTGAACTATAACTCATAACTAATCTTCACTCTTGATGACCTCTCAAGGAACTTACTTCACATTACAAACATCCTAATAAAGTTATATATTCACTGCACAGATATACACCAAGAAACACAGTAGTGGAGGAAAAACTAAACCTATTTATTTTTTAAAACTGAACCACTAGGAAAATATATCACAGCCTTGAAACACCAAACACAGGCTATATTATCATTTCAAGTAGTAAGATGGTAAAAAGACAGTAAGTCCTTATCAAAATGAAAAGGTGCTAGAGCTGGGGCAGGAACACTGCTTGTGGCAAAGGCCCCAGGTAAAAGTGGTATTTGGTAATGGGGGGGGGGTTTGCCCCTCTTTTGCTTTAAAGGAATCACAGCTCACCCCTGAGTTGCTTACTTTTTCTCCTTTGACCTTCCTGTTGCCTAAAGACTGCCTCAATAGGGCTCTGTTATTTCAGGAGGGAGAGATAAGCAATACTGAGTTTAGGATTTCATTCCATTCTGTTCTATAAAAAACTGGTTTTTCCAAATCCAGTACTTAATAATTCTCTTAATGAAGAAGGCAACAGTTCCTCCTTCAATGTTCATTCCTGGATACCGGCATATAGTGCAATCAACCCCCCACTTTCCTACAAGGGAGAGTATCACTGCAAGATTGTCCTGTCGCTCTGCTGCAGATATTCTCAGGGCCCACCATGGCAGCCAGTGAGAGGGAAGGTCTGCTTCCCATACCCAGTGTAACATCGCCTCTTATATTTTTGCAGGGTCTTCCAGCTGAAAGATGTAATGTGTTTTTCAAGAAATGCATATCCACATCTTCATTGGTAGAAATGGATATCCATAAGAACTGTTCTAAGTTCTTATCCAAACTACCTCTCCCAACTCCACATCTTGAATCAACGTCATGCCCTAATATATAAAATAAAACCAAGAAAATAAGACCCAGAAACCTTTTTCCTCTTCTAAAATTAGTGACCTCATGGACTTTGTTTTACAGCCTATAGAAGATGATTTAGTGATCCTCTTGGTAAACAGGAGGTTGGCAACAAATAGCAACACCTCTGCTCATACCACCAGATCCCAGGAAGGTTACAGGAACCTGCCAGCCTGTTGGTACCTGTATACTAAGGAAAATATGGTACCTTGGAAGGCTCTGGCTTGGTACAAGGGAGATCCCTAGTGTCAGGACAAGCACGTGAAATTTAAGATATCAAAAAATCTCCTGTGCTATCCGTGACCCAAATTTTAGCACCAGTTTTTTTTCATTTCACTTTCCTGGGTTGAAACATAAAGGAACCAGTGTCCAGAGGCAAGTGACACACGCCTCAAACTTGCTGCCATCCTTAACTTCTTCATAAACTTCATATAAAAGACCAAAACTTCCATTTCTCTTTTTAAATAGATTTCTGTTGTCAGCTCAGATGGCTAATTGCAAAGACTTCTATTTCCCAATGGACAAGAGAGACTCCTTCATCTTCCTGGTCATGGTCGGGATGAGGTGCATGTGGTCATCCACACACTTGGTCACACAACTCTCCAGCTGTTGCTTCACCTGAGGCTCTTTACTTCCCGCATCTATTGAATCTTTGGCTTTGTCATTGCAATGCATAGTGCACCGGGCCAGGCGGTCCTGTGGCAACAAGGAAGAGGGAGAGAAGGCTTAAAGGCTGGCCTTCATTTACCAAGTGCTTACCCTGTGGTAGGCCCTTTGCTACATATTTTGGCTTGATGTATATACTCTGGATCAATTAAAGGGACATTATTGGGTAATTAACCAGGATTACCCTGACTGAAACAGAGGTTGGCACCGGGAGGGTCCAGACAAAGCATTACAAGAAACAGGTGAATGACAGAATAAATTGTACAGAAACCTCTTCCGGGAAATGAGAAGTACCTAGAGGCCACTGTTAGCCAGAGTTAAGACTTACAAACATTTTGAGGCGCCTGGGTGGCTGTTGGTTAAGTGCCTGACTCTTGATTTTGGCTCAGGTCATAATCTCATGATTGGTGAGATGGAGCCTGCACTGGGTTCTGTGCTGACAGCTTGGAGGCTGCTTGGGATTCTCTCTCTCCCTTTCTCTCCTCCCCTCCCCTGTTTATGTGTGCTCTCTCTCAAAATAAACAACATTAATAAAAAGTAAAAAAAAAAAAAAAAGAGTAAGAAACATTTTGATTCTTTAATATCTGTCCTTGCTACAGAAAAACATCCAACAAATATTTATTGAGTATTTACTATGTGCCAGGTACTCTTCAAATGTGGGGACAACCACAATGAGTAAAACAGATGAAGTTCTTGCCCTCATTTAACTTACATTCCAGAGAGGGGAAACAGACATATGAAGAGGCAGTTGGACATATGAATCTGGAGATCAGGAGTGAAGTTGGTCTAGAGATATGAATGAATGTAGGAGTTGTCAGCATATATATGATATTTATAGCAGATACTTATAGCTACGAGTCGAGAGAGCTAGATCCAAAAGAGAAGAGGTCCAAGGACAGTCCTAGGTACTCCCACGCTCACAGGCTGGAGAGGGGAAAGGCAGGAAATGAGGCCAAGAAAGGATGGCCAGGGAGACAGGTGGAAAACCAGAGAGAGGTGTCTTGGTGCCCAACCCAACCAACTGTTTCAAAGAGGAGGGGAGTGATCATTCTGTCAGTGATGCAGACAGATTAAGATGAAGGATGAGAAATGACCACTGGATTTAGCTTTATAGAGGGCAGGGGTGAGAGGATCTCTGGCAGAGAGGAAGAGTACATCTAATTGTAGAGGACCAGTAATCAAACAGAAGGGAAAAGTTATATAGCAATTCCAGAATCAAAATTTCAAAGACCTTATCTACAAAATTAGCTGTAGTTCGGGATCTTGGACAAGTTATACCTTCAGAGTGTCAGTAATTTTGAAGAATTATGTATAGCAGAACGTAAAAATTATACATCCGATACAATTCTTCCCATGCACACAGAATCGTAGGCTATGAAAAACTGATTCAGAAGTGGGCTCTGCTTCTCCCAAGCTCCAGGAAAGTATAGTCATAGGAAGGGAATAAAATGAAGTTGTGGCTACCCTTTTCACCAGAGATATGGTGGATGCTTTTACTCTCAGTGACCTCAGAGGGGCTTGTGAGGAAGGCATCAGTGAGTCAGTAATACTACTGCTTCATATTAATGATTGCTCTTTCGTGACACACGAGCTGCCCTTTGGATATAGCAAATAGGGGCGGTCCTGCGTGGGCAAATTTGCAAAATGATGGCAGGACATTGCTCTAATCTGCACTTCTTTAAGACTAGCCTACTCCCCCCCCCCTCAAAATTAATAAACGTTTAAGAAAGGGGGGGCAGGGAGCACATGGGTGGCTCAGTCATTTAAGGGGCAGACTTCAGCTCAGGTCATGATCTCGCAGTCTGTGAGTTCGAGCCCCTCATCAGGCTCTGTGCTGACAGCTCAGAGCCTGGAGACTGCTTCAGATTCTGTTTCTCCTTCTCTCTGCCCCTCCACTGCTTGCTCTCTTGTCTCTCTTTCTCAAAAATAATAAACATTAAAAAAAAACCCACAATAAACTATTAAAAAAAAAGACTAGCCTACTTCACTTTCCTGGGGATTGTACTATTTAAGAGTGAATTAGTATGTTTTAGAAAGCTTTATACTATACAGTATACATATTTTGTGTTTATGGGAGAAAAAGGCTTTTGATCATGAACTCCCTTTTACAATACTGTTTCTATGGGAAACATTTACCTCCAGGAGTTTTTCACAAATATCAAACCCCTTGAAGACTGTAACAAATGTTAAAAGAACCACTACATTAAAGCCAAGAGTTTTGAACAAACACTTGACATCTCTTGCAAAAGAGGGATGTTCCTCACCTGGAACTTCTCCAACTCAGTGGTCACCAGGGCCTGGGCTTGGGCCAGAGGGGCATGGCAGCGTTCAATGCACTGGTGCACCTGCTGCATGGACGCCTGGCTGTCCTCACAACAGCTGGCACTGCACCGGAACATGAGGCCCTGGGGAGGGAGGGCAGAGAGAGGTTAGGTAGGAAATCCTCTGTGGCAGAGATAACCAATAAGTGCAACCGAGGAGCACCTAATTTGCACCTCTCCTTCTAACAGACATCAAGAACCAAAAACCACATATGGGAAAATTATCCCAAGCCTAGCAGAGTGTTTCGTGGTCTTCTTGCTGCTAGCTCATTGGTACTTGTTGCACTGAAGGCCAGGTGCATGAGAAGGTGGCGGTGGGTCGAATGAAGCCAAGGTCTGAAAACCCGGTACCTGTATCACAGTGTTCAGAGGTCAGCAACCTGGAAATTTACATTTCACCAGGAGGCAACCGAACCATTAATCAGTGACTCCAGAGGCACTACCAGAGAAACCCACAATTCGGTCAGGGAGGCAGAACTAACAGCCACATAGCACTTAGGGCATCAAAGCAAGCGCTGCACAGAAATCAGCGCTGTGTGGAGCGACACAGAAGCAGGTACGACCTGGTCACGGAGGAGACCAAGCGCTTCAGCCCTTTCCGGTGTTTCACCTTGGCCGTGCCCTTTCTGGGCCTCGGCCTCGTCACCTGAGGAAGGGGTCGCGCAAGATAAGACAAGAAGGGAGGAAGAACGCTTCACTTTGGGAGCTTTCTAACCCTGGTCCGGGGTCTAATACCCGCTCCTTTGAGCTGGCCTGGGAGCGGGGGAAGGGCCTTGCGCGAGGGTAAGGAGCACAGGTTTCAAACGCTTGGCCGAAGCTCCAGGAATTCTGAGGCTGAGAGGTGCCTCCGAGGGCGCCGCGGCGACCAGAGACACCCCGACTCGGGTCTGCGGTGAGGCGGGCAGCGGCGCGCCATGGCTGCGGGAAGAGAATTGCAAACCGCCGGGACCCCCGGCATGGCCCCCGCCCGCTACCTGCATCTTCCGGATGTTCTCTCTCTCCAGACTCTTCACCATGGAGTCCACCGCCTCCTGCACCCGCAGCTGCTGCAGCTCCGCCATGGCGACCCCGCGCTACACCCCTGCGCGCCGGCGCCCACATGGAGTCCCGGGCTCGGCCCGCCTCCTCGCCGCCGCTTCCAGGGTCACCGGCGCTCTTCCTGGCCCACGCCGCCGCCTGGCGTCCGAGAGGAGGAACTGCACGCCACCCGCATGCAATCCAGTGAGACCTCGCCTACTGCTCCCGGCTGCGGAG
>NC_043703.1:113894720-113901282 GCF_006229205.1 Suricata suricatta
GGGTCAGGCTTTGTGCTGACAACTCAGAGCCTGGAGGCTGCTTGGGATTCTGTCTTCCTCTCTCTCTGCCCCTCCCCCACTCATGCTATGTCTCTTTCAAAAAGGAATAAACATTAAAAAAATTTCTTTTAATTATTATTTTTACTGTTAGGTGCTTTTCCCACAAAGACTTAAGGCCATGTACTGCCCAGATAATACTATATGGACACAAGGTCAGCATGTAAAAGCTCGCTACATGGCAGGCGCTGGAGCCATGAATTTCTCTTTTCATTCTGACAGGTTGGCCAGCCTATAATCATAGCTGTGCCCAGATTGCCTTAATAACAGCCTTGCCTTGCCCACTTCCTGAGCAGATGCATTCCTGCCTCCTCTGTTCACAGAATGCTACTCTGATTCTTGAGGGCGGGGCCCATCCTAGCTTAGTACCTGCTTGCTAAGGACCCACTCTGAGTCACTCTCTGTGGTACCAACAATCTGATTGCTACCATGGGATTTTTTTTTTCTTCTCAGCTCCTTCAACTTGATGAAAACATCCTCTATTTTTTTTTAAACATTTATTTATTTTTGAGAGAGAGAGAGAGAGCGTGAGCAAGGGAGGGTCAGAGAGAGAGGGACAAAGAATCTGAAGCAGGCTCCAGGCTCTGAGCTGTCAGCACAGAGCTCTGCTCCAACTCAGGAACTGTGAGATCATGGCCTGAGCCAAAGTTGATGCTTAACCAACTGAGCCACCCAGGCGCCCCAAGAAAACACCCTCCTAATTCACTTCTCCTGCTGTCCTGCCCATGTAAATCTCTCTAAGGCTTAACAGAATTATCTTTCTGTGTGTAACTTTGGGAAAGCAGGTGAACTGGTGTGTGGCAGCTTTAATGGGATTGCCACGTTGTACATGAATTTAGCCTTAGTTCTTCCATATTGACCCAGAGTTTACCTTCTAGGCCTGCACTGGTGGGGGGGGGGCGGTATGTGACTATCCCCAGGTACAAAAAAAAAGAAAAACAAATGAGTAAAAAGACAAGGGTTAATGGTCCCTGTTAATGGTTATTTACGATACAGCTGGCATAATCTGTCCTTGAAATAATAACTGTTTCTTCAAAACCCCCCTACCACCTTAAACCTTGACTTCAGAATGACAAGTGTCTTCCTGCATACCAGGATAAGGGCCCTCTCCTTATCTCTTCATAGGCCCCCCGCAATAACTGCTCAATTCTGCTTCTGTGCCTCCTGCTTGCTTGCTCATTATAAAAAGCCCTAAGCCCTTGGACTCGGGGCTGCACATTTAGAGCTCTGTGTTAACTCCGTGCAGTCCTGGCCGGTGATGAAAACTTCCTTAATTTGGCTTCAGTGGTCCCACTTAGTCTCTGTGTCTCGGCATAACAGCCAGAGTACACAAAGTATTTCTGATAAAAGTATTCTGGTAACATGTTTACAGTAGTTAATCATGAGGATCCACTGTTAATCTCTCCACATATATATGCGTACACATGCATGTAAACACGTGCAACTATGCACTACCTGGAGTGCATAGTGCTCTACAATTGTTACTTTATTACTAGGGATACTTTTGGTTCACTTTTCGCTTTGATTCTTTTGAGCACAGCAATGAGGTGGACATAGAAAAGTTTAAGGATGGACATTGGAGTCACTTTTCCTCTTTTTAAGTTTATTTATTTTGAGAGAAGGAGCACAAATGGGGAAAGGGCAGAGGGAGAGAGAGAATCCCAAGCAGATTGTACACCACCAGTGCAGAGCCTGATGTGGGGCTCAAACCCACGAACCATGAGATCATGACCTGAGCTGAAGTCGGACACTTAACTGACTGAGCCACCCAGTGGCCTCTGGATTTGCTTTTTTTGTTAAGGAGAGATCTGTGACTGGAGCGTAAGCCTCTCAGTGAGGGTAGGTCCTGCATTGTATTTTTTGTTCCCTAGTGACCACTGACTTTTTGAAGAGAAGTGACATTTACTGAATACTTGGTATGTGCCTAATAACCACTTTGGTTCCAAAGAACATGTTCAAAGACCTTGGGTTACTTGTTTCATGTCTCCAAAAACAGTGCCCTTACTGGGTTGTTCTGAGGAGTAAATGAAATAACCATATGGGCCTAGCACCTACTGGGCATTAAATAGTTCATTAATGCACAAAACGTTGTGTGTAAATCAGCTGATAAAAATGTGACCATAGGCTTGCAGGAACCCTGAATCTCCCTGTATTCCCTGTACTTTCCCTTGGAGCAGTTTAGTATTCGCTAATTCAGCGCTCATGGAAATTTACACAACTATGTGAATAATGAAGATAAGTTATACTTTGCCTCACCTGCAATAGTGGACTTCTGCTTATGAAGATTCATAAATGCCTAAGAAGGTTTGAGTGCTGAGCTAGGCAGCTAGAGAACATCTCAAGTAAGGCATCAATGTTCCAAGAGGCTGCAGTGTGGGCCCTGGGGGCAGGCCCTGCCTTGGCCTCCAGCACTTGGTTGGAGCACTCTCCTCTGCACCCCGTTGTCCCCCAGGCAGCCCAGAGGTGCCTGTGGAACCTTTTAGTTTAAGCATGACGTCCCTGGATATGCCTGCTTCCAGGGGCAGGATGAACTCTTGGGGCACTTCTGGGGTCAGGCTGAGTGGGAGTAGAGAGGACTGTTCACCTTGCAGAGAAGCAGGAAAGACACTGCATCTTATTAGCAGGGTCAGGGGTCAAGGAAGGGGTGGGGGAGGCAGGCAGGGCCACATCATGTCAGCCGCAGGATAGGCAAAGGAGCTTGGAGCTTATTCTACATGCAACAGTGCCTGTCCTTATTGTATGATTTTAGGACACCAAGCATATTTGATCCAGTCACTGTAACTACGTTAATAAAGACACTTCCCACAAACTTGCAAATTTTATAACGGTTTATAAAGGTACACTGACACGTTTGCAAAGTTGTTTTGAAGGTGGAAATAGTTAAAATTGTTTGTCTTTCTACTTTTCAGTATTTTGCCAAATATTCTTTAAGGACCCCGTACTGCTTTTGTAAATGTGATAAGAAAGGGGAGCTTGGGTGGCTCAGTGAGTTGAGTGTCCAACTTCAGCTCAGGTCATGATCTCATGGTTTGTGACTTTGAGCCCCGTGTAGGGCTCTGTGCTGACAGCCCAAAGCCTGCTTCAGATCTGTGTCTCCCTTTCTCTCGAATCCTCCCCAGCTCGCACTCTGTCTCTCTCTCAAAAATAAATAAACATTAAAAAAATTTAATGTGATAAGAAAAAAGAGCCCTGAACAGAAAACTCCCTGGGCTGAGGGCGGAGGGCTGAGGTCCTGGAGATGTCCTGCAGACCATTTCCTCAAGCAGGTCCCAGCCTGAGAGGTTGCAGGCCACTTCCCCCTCCCTGTCCCCTGCCTGCTCATGGCCCCACACCCATACCCGGGCCAGTTTCTCTTGGCTTTCTGCCTAGTTTGACAAGATTAGCAAGATCCATTCCCAAGAATGGGTACTGAATTTTACAAAATTATTTTTCTGCATTTATTAAGATGATCACATGGCTTTTCTTCCTCAACCTATTAATGTAATAAATTGTGTTAACAATATTTATAATGTAGAACTGTCTTTACCTTCTTCAGCTAAATCATTCTTGGTTGTGATATGTAATTCTTTTTAGTACTGCTGGGTTCGGTTTGCTGACGTTTTATTTAGGATTAAAAAATACTGTTCCTACATGAGAGTGGCCTCAGGGCATGTAATATACGGCCCGATGACTATCGCTGATAGTACTATATTGCGTATTTGAAAGTGGCTGGGTAGGTCTTAAAAGTTTCCATCACAAGAAAAACAATTTTGTGACAGTGTGTAGTGATGGATGTTGACTTATTGTGAGGTGATCATTTTGTAAGATATACAAACATAAAAAAAACCCCAAATATCAAATCATTATGTTGTACAACTGAAACTAATATACTGTTCTATGCCAATTATATGTAAATTTAAAAAAAGATGAAAAAAAAAGAAATGAGAAGAGTCTATATCGTTTTTTGCCTTGTACTTTTCTTGTCGTTGGATTCCACATCATGTAAGATTATGGAATCTTTCCCTTTTTTATAGCCTACATTTAAATGAGTTTTGAGGAGGAAGTCTTTGGTTATATTGCACTAGCTAGTCTTTGGCTAATCAGTAGTTACTGTATCAATGGGTAGGCTAGTCCAATTATCACTAGACCCCAACCTTCTTCTGCATCTGTGACTTGAATGGTGACTTTAAAATTTTTTTTTAATGTTTTTTATTTATTTTTGAGAGACAGAGAGAGACAGAGTGAGCAGGGGAGAGTCAGAGAGAGAGGGAGATACAGAATCTAAAGCAGGCTCCAGGCTCTGAGCTGTCAGCACCGAGCCTGATGCAGGGCTTGAACCCACGAACCGTGAGATCATGACCTGAGCTGAAGCCGGACACTTAACCGACTGAGCCACCCAGGTGCCCCCTGAATGGTGACTTTTTGGGGTCTTGCTTTAGCTTATGTCTCTGACCCCAGGGACCCATTTCATATGTCCCTTATTTAGGACAAGCTCCACCTTGACCACAGTCGTCTTGAGTCCACTCGAAGATGGGTAGCTGTTCTTCTGCCCCTTGGTCCCCTCCTCATTTTCCAATAACTTCCTCTTGGCTTTAGGCGGCTCCCTTAAGGCTGATGGAGCATGTTGGGCAGTCTGGTAAAACTTTCAAGATCCAGTCGTCTAGAGGCGAGTCCCAGGGACCCCTGCATTGTTGATCAGTCCAAATCTGATCTTACTAGGGGGCGGAGGGACAATTTTTTAACCAGAGTTCAACTGTGCTTGCATGCCCACCTTGATTCTTCTGATCACAACCATTCATCCAAGTCCAAACTCAGTCTACCTGGTATTTCTTCATGAACCACTGGGGCTTCAGAGTATTCTTAGAGCTTGTGCACTCTATACAAAGTTTTATTTTGGATTTACAATTTGTTGATAATCTTAAAAAATGCACAAGCATGTCTTAGGCTATCCGGATGACCAAATTTTGTATAAATTCTCCCATGTGATATCAGGACCCATGTTTGTATCTGTTTACTATCACATTGGTACTAAGTCATATTCCAAAAAAATTTTTTTTAAACTTATAAATTGAAGTATTTTCTCTGACTACAACCTTGGGTAGGTCAGTGGACAAGTCTGCAAAAACAATCTCATGTCTGTAAGCTTCTTCCTCAAAAGAAGGCTACCCATTCTTCACGTTTCAACATAACTGTTCGAGACTGCTCTGAAACCACTCTCTCTGCCAGGGGACTCCTTTGAGTGCCTGTGCTCACTTTGATGCGTCCCTAGCCATCCCTTGCTTCATAGGCTTTTCTGGGGTGTCACCTCCTAATCCACACCTGGAATCTGCATCAACACCTGCTTCCAATCCATGGGCTCTGCTGTGGGTGAGTGAGGCTGTGGGCAAGACCTTTGGGAACAAGGTCCAGAGCCTTTCCCAAAATAGGCTCCATGCTTTTCACGTTGCATCTCCAGGTCTCGGCAGCAGGGGTCACTACATGAAAAGTTGTAACCAGGTGGCAGATTTTTGTTTTGTTTTACCAGCTTTCTCCTGTGAAATCAAGGGGAATCAGGGGAGCTGAGAGCCGGCTGTTTATTCCGGGAGGTCTGTATAACTATGCCACTGTCACAGCGGAGCTGAATGGATCTGACGTCATCGTGGCTTCTGCCAGCACTGCCAACAGAGTGTGGGCGTAGAGTCTTGCTTGGTCTACGAACACACAGGCAAATTAGACTCATCCATTTTAGACTTATTTATAAACTCTCTAGATGGTTATACATATTTAAAAAATAATAAAATATCCAAATAAGGCCCAAGGACCAGAACTCTGCTTTAAGTACGTAACATCTTGAAAATTCCAGTTCTTCAGATTCTCCCCATGACTGTCAGCAGCCCACCGGTCCTTCGGGGGCTCCAGACTCCCCTCAAGATGGAGATCAGGAGAGGTCCTTAGCATGCCTGTGAATCTTCTCTACATGTTTTCTTCTCTTAAGAGTCTGAAACAAACTTGGGCAGATCATTTCCTCTTCTTGGACTCAGTTTTCCCAACCAAAAATGAGGTTATATCAGTGTTAATAAATTTCTCTTCTGTGAGATAATCCTCCAAATCCTAACTCTCAAAACAATGCAGGTATTTTTAAAAAAACATATTTAAGAACAGAGGTGCCTGGGTGGCTCAGTCAGTGAGGCATTCAACTTCAGCTCAGGTCATGATCTCACAGTTCCTGAGTTCAAGCCCTGCATCAGACTCTGTGCTGACAGCTCAGAGCCTGGAGCCTGCTTCTGATTCTGTGTCTCGCTCTCTCTCTGCCCCTCCCCTCCTCACGCTCTGTCTCTTTCTCAGAAATGAATAAATATTTTTAAAAAATTTAATAAATAAATACACATTAAAAAATAAATGTATTTAAAAACATGTAATAGGATAGAAACACACACATGGTGGGTATGATTTTGTAATAAGCTATCTATCTTGGAAGGGTGGTGACCCAGGCCTGGGAGCCGGAGGTGGAGGGTGTGCTGCGGGGAGAGGCAGTGCCCACCAACAC
>NC_043703.1:113901382-114043527 GCF_006229205.1 Suricata suricatta
GCTGCTGGGTGGAGAGGGGACTGCCGGTGTCCAGGAGGGGCCTTAGTGGCCAGGTGAAAGGCAGGCCTGGGAGGGAACTCAGGCAGTCCACAATATGTCATATCCAAAGGGAGGGCTTCCTTGCCACTTCCCACCAGTGTGTCACCTGCACTGCCTAGAGGCTGAATGGCCGCCCAGATGGTTTGGTTCTGTGGTTCCTTGCTGCTCCTGCATTTACCCTGATCACCATATATAGCCCTCTGTGCTCACCTTACTTGCATGACTCATCAGTCAAGAGCTGCTTGAGTTGGGACAGGTGGGGATATTTTGATGGTCTCTCTCATCTGATTCAGGAGCACCATGGTCAGACCCAACCTAGCTCTTCCTTGAGGGCCCTGGGGCACTTGGGTAGCTTAGTGAGTTAAGCATCTGACTCTTGGTTTCAGCTCAGGTCATGATCTCACAGTTTCATGGGTTTGAGCCCTGGGTTGGGCTCTGTGTTGACAACGTGGAACCTGCTTGGGATTCTCTCTCTCTCTCCCTCTCTCTCTGCCCCTTCCCTGCTCATGCTATCTCTGCCTCTCTCAAAATAAATAAACTAAAAAAAAAAAAAGAATTAGAGGGCCCTTAGCGATTTTTACTTTGTTTATTGCAATTAATGGGCCTCTGCTTTAAGAAGCAGGGGGCTAGCGGCACCTGGGTGGTTCAGTCTGTTGAGCATCTGATTTCAGCTCAAGTTATGATCTTGCAGTTCATGAGTTCTAGTTCCACATTGGGCTCACTGGTGTCAGGCGGTCAGCACAGACCCTGCTTCAGGTCCTCTGTCCCTCTTTTTCTGTTCCTCCCCCACTTGTGCTGTGCCACAAATTAAAAAATAAAGGAAGCCGGGTGCTAAATGCTTAATGGGACTGCTGGGCCATGGGTTGGCAATGGCTGCTTCTCTCTACTGAAGGCCTGGGGTCCCATTGGATAGTTCTCTCCCAAAGCTGTGGGTCTATCTGGTTCCAGCAACCACCCCTCCTGTTCTCCACCAGGTCTAGAGACAGCAACAGCTCCCATAATTGCTAGTTGCAGGGTGCAGCACAGGATCCTTTAATCCTGTCTGAAGGTGCAGGAAGGTCCGTATCAAGTATCCTCCAGACAGAGAAGGCACTTTAAGACCAAAAAGCAAAGCAAGCAAGCCACTCCATATGATTTACAGAATTTTATTCAGGGTACCTTATTGATAGGGGACTTGGATGGGCAATCCAGATGGTACAATCTACACTGTCAGCACAGAGCCCAAAGTGGGCACCAACTCACGGACTGTGAGATCATGATCTGAGCTGAAACCAAGTCAGATACTTAACTGACTGAGCCACCCAGGCGGCCCATCTCTACTGGTTATCTAAAGTGAAGCCTTCTGTGCATCAATTTAGGGAAGATCAGAACAAGACATTCATGTTCTGGGCAGGGCATACTTAATCTCCAGAAGGCCTAGCACTCATAGCCCTGAGGGAGGTCATGATGCGGACATGAACAAGGTGGAGACTCAAAGATGGAGTCAGTGCTGTCAGCACTCCTGCCTCTGTTCACATCGTTGTAATTCATCTCTTTATTACACTCTCCTCAATTATACTGCTGGGTATGACCTGCTTTTTAAGTTCAGACTCTTCCTTTGAGTCCTTGTGCCCTGGTCTGGGTTTTATAAATGTCTTGCTCAGCTTCAGGAGTCCTAGAGGGTCCCTCAGATATTGCTGGGTTCTCCAAGAATTCCTTCCCTGACCTTCCCTGGAACATGAGAGTGGGAGAATGAGGTTTTGTAAGCAGTTATGCAGCTCCCTTGTGACCCCTTTTGCCCTGTACCTCCCCCCTCCCCAAAGTCCTAAAACCATGTCATTGGAGGGTCTTTCTCAAGAAGCCCAGGCTTATGTTCTAGAATGAAAAGGTGATGAATAGGTGTTCCAGTCTGTTCTGAGGGCCCAAACCCCTTTGGGACAAGAATCACAATAGGATATAATGTTAAGATAAAGATATCAGTTATAAATAAAAAAGCATACTTTATATGATTTAGATAAAGCCCCAACCCAGGTAAAACTAATTATGGCGTTAGGAAAGTGGCAGGCGCCTGTGTGGCTCAGTTGGTTAAGTGTCCCACTTCCACTCAGGTCATGATCTCATGGCTCATGCATTCGAGTCTCGTGTCAGGTTCTGTGCTGACAGCTCAGAGCCTGGAGTCTGCTTCAGATTCCCTCGCTCTCTGCCCCTCCCCAGCTTGTCCTCTCTCTCTCTCTCTCTTTCTCTCTCTCCCAAAAATATATAAACATTAAAAAAAATAAAAAAGTCAGTACAGTGGACTATTGATAGATGAATGGATAAAAAAATGTATCATATGTATCTATACATATATACATACATATACATATATATGTGTGTATATATATATATACATACATATACATACATATATATATATATATATATATATATATATATATATATATATAACTTGGCCATGAGAAAGAATAAATTTGGCCATTTTCAACAACATGGAAAGATCTAGAGGGTATAATGTTGGGCACAATAAGTCAAAGAAAGACAAAGACCTTATAATTTCACTCATGTGTGGAATTTAAAAAGCAAAACAGGGGAGTGCCTGGGTGGCTCAGTTGGTTAAACATCTGACTTCAGCTCAGGTCATGATCTTATGGTTTGTGAGTGCAAGCCCCGCATCGGGCTTTGTGCTGACAGCTCAGACAGCCTGCTTCGGATTCTGTGTCTCCCTCTCTGTTTGCCCGTCCCCCACCTGCACCCTGTCTCTGTCTCTCTCTCAAAAATAAATGAACATTTAAAAAAAAACTTAAAAATAACAACAACAGGGGCACCTGGCTTGCTCAATTGGTAGAGCACACAACTGTTGATCTTAGGGTGATGAGTTCAAGTCCCATGGTGGGCATAGAGCTTATATTAAAAAAAATGAACAAAGTGAAAAAGGGACAAACAAAAAACCAGGATCTTAAATATAGAGAACAAACTGGTGGTTGCCAGAGGGGAGGAAGGTTGGGGGATAGATGAAATAGGTGATGGGGATTAAAAATACATTTGTTGTGATGAGCACTGACTAATGTACAGAAATGTTGAATTATATTATACACCTGAAACTAATTCTATGTTAATTATACTTGAATAAAAAGAAAGAAGTGAGAACAGTGGTTCCTCTTGGGAAGGGGATGGATAGCTCCTGGGAGAGAGCAGGCTTCTAGGATGCTGATAAAGTTATATGTTTTCTGTTTGCTAGTTTTATATATGTATAAATTTGTTTGTGAAAATTAATCAAGTTGTACATTTATGGTTTGTGCTCTTTACCATATGAATGGTATGCTTCACTTCAAGGTTCAGGAATATTTATGCGATTTCCAACAGTAATCAAAACTATAAGTCCAAGAATAGACCTAACAAACAGATAAGCAAAACCTTTATGAAGAGAGCATAAAAGAAGACCTAAAAATACAGAAAATATAAAGGTTAGTTTTCTATATCAACTTGGTTAGACTATTAGGTTAGACTACCTAATTGTTTGGTCAAACAGTAGTTTAGGTGTTGCTGTGAAGATATTTTTTAGATGAGATTAACATGTAAGTCTAGACTTTGAGTAAAGCAGGTTACTTCCCATAATATGGGTGGGCTTCATCCAATCTGTTGAAGACCTTAAGAGAAGGGACTGAGAGGGTGCCTGGCTGGCTCAATTGGTAAAGCATGTGACTTTTAATCTCAGGATCCTGAGTTCCAGCCCTACATTGGGCATAGAGTTTACTTAAAAAAAAAAAAAAAAAAGAGGGGCACCGAGGTGGTTCAGCCAGTTGATTGTCCAACTCTTGATGTTGGCTCAGGTTATGATCCCAGGGCCATGGGATCAAGCCCTGCATTAGGCTCCATGCTGATCATGGAGCTTCTCTCTCTCTCTCTCTCTCTCCTTCTGCCCCTCTCGCCTGGTCTCTCATGCTCTCTCCCCGAAATTAAAAAAAAAAGGAGAAGAGACTGAGGTCCCAGGGGAGGAAGGAATTCTGTCCCTAGGCTGCCTTGGGACTCAAGACATCAACTTCTCCTGGAATTTAAAGCTGACCTACCCTGCAGATTTGGGGCTTACCAGACCTTACAATTGTGTGGGCTAATTCCTTAAAATTAATCTCTGTACACACGCACACACACACACACACACACACACACAGTTGGTTCTGTTTCTTGGGAGAAATTAACCAACACAGAGAGATACACTACATACATGAATGAGAACAATTTTCTCCCAAATAATAAATTATAAATTTAATGTAATTCAGGTCAATCTTTGAGTATATTTTTATGAAATTCAAAAAACAGTATTAAAGAGTTAAAGGATCAAGACAAATGAAGAATTTTGAAGAAGAATATGGTGGAGATATTTGCTCTAAGTTACTAAGACTTATCATAAGTCTATAGAAATTAAAATTGCAAGTTTTGGAGAGGGATACATTTCTGAGGTTTCCTTTTATATATAGGAACTTGAATTTAATGGGGAGGCATTACGAATTATAGGAAATAATGGACTACTCAATAAATATGCTCAGATTCTCTCTATAATGGCTCTCCATTGAGAAAAATAAAATTAAATCCCTTCCTCCTAGCACATATAAGGTAAATCCCATATAAAGAACAAATGTAGAAGAAATGTATAAAACTTTAAAAGGAAACACAGAAGAATATTTTTATAGGTAGAGATAGATTTCTCAAAGAAATCCCAAAACTCCCATGAAGCAATTTGATAATATTAAAATAGTTTATTGTCAAATTGGTTTCTGTATAACACCCAGTGCTCTTCCCCACAAGTGCCCTCCTCCATCACCACCACCTCTTTTCCCCCTCCCCTCCCCCTTTAACCCTCCGTTCATTTTCAGCATTCAATAGTCTCTCAAGCTTTGCATCTCTCTCTCTCCCCAACTCTCTTTCCCCCTTCCCCTCCCCCTGGTCCTCCATTAGGTTTCTCCTGTTCTCCTGTTAGACTTATGAGTGCAAACATATGGTATCTGTCCTTCTCTGCCTGACTTATTTCACTTAGCATTACATCCTCGAGGTCCATCCACTTTGCTACAAATGGCCGTATTTCATTCTTTCTCATTGCCATGTAATACTCCATTGTATGTATGTATGTATGTGTGCATATATATATATATATATATATATATATATACACACACACACACCACATCTTCTTGATCCATTCATCAGGTGATGGACATTTAGGTTCTTTTCATGATTTGGCTATTGTTGACAGTGCTGCTATGAACATTGGGGTACATGTGCTCCTATGCATCAGCACTTCTGTATCCCTTGAGTAGATCCCTAGCGGTGCTATTGCTGGGTCATAGGGGAGTTTTACTGATAGTTTTTTGAGGAGCCTCCACACTGTTTTCCAGAGTGGCTGCACTGGTTTACATTCCCACCAACAGTGTAGGAGGGTGCCCGTCTCTCCACACCCTCGCCAGCATCTAGAGTCTCTTGATTTGTTCATTTTAGCCACTCTGACTGGTGTGAGGTGGTATCTCAGTGTGGTTTTGATTTGTGTTTCCCTGATGATGAGTGATGCTGAGCATCGTTTCAAAACCTGGCAAATACTGAAACATATCATAACCAAAGTTAAAAGCAAGCTGTAGACTGAGTGAAGATGTCAGCAACACATCTAACTGACAAATAAGTAGTACCCAGGATATATAGAGATTTGTATATGAGTAAGTCAAAGACAAATCATCCAGCAGAAAATTGGCAGTGGATATAAATGGGTGATTCATAGAGAAAGAACCTAAAAGTCCATAAACTTTTTGATAGATGCTCAACTCCAGTGGCAATCAGAGAAATACCCACTAGAACAAGATAATATTTTATTAAAAATTTTTTAAACCCTTTAAATTTTTTTAGCATTTATTTATTTTTGAGAAAGAGAGTGAGCAAAAGTGGGGCAGGGGCAGAGAGAGATGGAGACACAGAATCTGAAGCAGGCTTCAGGCTCTGAGCTGTCAGCACAGACCCTGATGTGGGGCTCGAACCCATGGACTGCGAGATCATTACCTGAGCCAAAGTTGGATGCTTAACCTACTGAGCCACCCAGGTGCCCCTAAAATTTTTTATTTAAAGTAGGCTCCATGCTCAACATGGGGCTTAAACTTACAAACCTGAGTTTCAAGAGATACATGCTCTATCTGAGGCAGCCAGCCCCCTCTAAAATAAGATAATACTTTATAATCATCATGGTGAAAAAAAAAGAAGTCTGATCTACCAAGGGCTGGTGAGGATATGGGTAAATGGGAATTCTGACATATTGTTGGTAGGAATGAAAGTTATTTCAACTTTTTTGAAGGATAATTTATCAGTGTCTAGGGGAGTTGAATATATGCTTTATAACCCAGCATTTCCAGTCTAGTCTATGCCCTAGAGAAACTCTCACATTAGTGCACAAGAGTGGCCATTGAGTTTCTTTGTAGAGGGGAAGAGTGGGAACAACCTAAATCTTCCTCAGTAGGTATGTGCTATATTATTTTCTATACTTTCTCTTTGAACAGTTTCTTACCCCTCCCCCTCCTCCTCTTCTCCTCCTTCTCTTCCTTCTTCTTTTCTTCTTCCTCCCGTGTCTCTGCCTCTTTCCCTGCCTGGCCCTGGTGGGGTGGTGAGTGTGATGGGAAGGCCCTAGAACTGGGATTGATATAAAAGCCCAAGAAGCATGAGTGGGGCAAACACCTCTATGAGAAAGGTGTACAAAAGCCTCTGAAGCTGGTCCTGAAAGTGGGAGAAAAGGAGGCCACTGGCGGGTCAGGACACATTAAAATAAATAGCTATGGGGTGCTTGGATGGCTCAGTTGGTTAAGTGTCTCTTGGTCTTAGGTCATGATCTCATGGTTTTGTGAGGCTGAGCTTCATGTTGGGCTCTATGCTGACAGTGAAGAGACTGCTAGGGATTCTTTGTCTCCCTCTATATCCCTTCCCATTTGCACTGTCTCTGTCTCTCTCAAAATAAACAAATAAACTAGAAAAAAAAGCTAAAAAAATAACAGCTTTATTGAGATATAATTCTCCCACTATATAATTCACCCATTTGAAGTACACATTTCAATAATTTTTAGTATATTTACAAAGTTGACCCACCATTACCCCAAGTGATCACTGTTGACTTTATTTGATAATTTTTGGCTTAAAACAATGGAAATTTATTCTCATTTTTCTTTTCTTTTCTTTTTTTTTTTTTTTTTGAGAGAGAGTGAGCATGCATGTGTGCATGCACATGAGTTGGGGAGGTGCAAAGAGAGAGGGAGAATTTTAAGCATGTTCCTCTCCCAGGGCCTGCCCCCACACGGGGCTTTATCTCACCACTGTGAGATCATGACCTGAGCTGAAATCAAGAGTTAGACGCTCAACCAACTGAGCCACCCAGGTGCCCCACAAATTTATTCTTTTCTAGAGAGGCCAGAAGTCAGAAATCAAGGTGATGACAGGATTGGTTCCTTCTGGAAGCCCTGAGGAAGAATCTGTTCTATATCTCTCTCCTAATTCTGGTAGCTGCTGACAATCCTTAGTATCCTTGGCTTATGGCTGCATCACTCCAATCTCCACTGGATATACCTCCATCTTCACATGTTCTTCTCTTTTGTGTCTCTGTGTGTTCTCTCCTCTTCTTATAAGGACATTAGTCATTGGATTCAGGGTCCATCCTAATCGAGTATACAGACTGGGACATAATTTAAGCCTCTTTGAGGACAAAAATGTTCATGACAAATAAGGACTGAAAAAGGAAAAGAGAAAGAAAGGAGAAAAGCAGGTCCCAGATGAAGAAAAAGGGGTGGAGGTAATCAAACAAGAGTAAAGGGGGATTAAAAGAAGCAAAATGAGGACCTTATGGAGAATGAAGGAAAATGCCTCTGAGGTCAGGCTTCTAGAAATTTGAAATTTATGTCTCTGGAATTTATACCTGGAAGCTCTTTAGGTAAGCAAAATGGACAGCAGACATTCCTTCCAGACTTTTTTTTTAAGATTTATTTTTTATTATTTATTTATTTTTGAGAGACAGAGAGAGACAGCACGAGCAGGGGAGGGTCAGAGAGAGAGGGAGACACAGAATCTGAAGTAGGCTCCAGGCTCTGAGCTGTCAGCACAGAACCCGATGCGGGGCTTGAACCCAGGAACCATGAGATCATGACCTGAGTGGAAGCTGGATGCTTAACTGACCCAGGCACCCCTAGACTTTTTTGTTAAGCCTTAATTTTTTTTTTTTTACTGTTTATTTATTTTTGAGAGAGACACACACAGAGTGTGAGCAGGGGAGGATCAGAGAGAGAGGGAGACACAGAATCGGAAACAGGCTCCAGGCTCTGAGCTATCAGTACAGAGCCCAATGTGGGGCTTGAACCCACAAACTATGAGATCATGACCTGAGCTGAAGTCGGCCGCTTAACCGACTGAGCCATCTAGGCCTTAATTTTTTAAAAGTAGTTTTAAATTTACAGTAAAATTGAGAGGAATGTAGAGATTTCCCATATATCCCTGTCTTCACTCAGGCATAGCTTCACCCATTATCAACATCACTAATCAGAGTAGTACATTTGTTACCAAGGATAAGCCTACCTTGACACATCATAATCACCCTAGTGAATTAAGGTTCACTCATGGTGTTGTACATTCTAGAGTTTGGACACATGTATAATGACATATACCCACCATTATATTATCATCCAGAGGATTTTCACTGCCCTCAGAATTCTCTGTGCACCGCCTATCCATCTCTCCGCACTCCTTCATCCCTGGCAACCACTGATCTTTTTAAGCCTTTCCTTCCACAAGCTTTGAATCAGTGGAATCAATTGCAGAGCAAGAACCCAAGAACTTTCTTTTCATTCCTTGTGATTTTTGAATATTCTAATATTATTAAACATTAGAGATTTTAGTACCATAAAAGAGGAGATCTAGGACAATGACCACCAGTCCACAGAAGAGCCAGCGTATTGTTTAGAATTAATGTGTGTCAATGCCATGCTTTACAATAACATAGACCAATTTATTGTAAAGCTGCAAAGAGGCTATTGCACTCAGGGGTAAAACCCTAGGTCTGGACCAAACTGAGAACCTGAATCAGTGCAAAATCTTTATGAATGACTCATGAAGCCTCAAAGGATGAATCAGACACCTTGCAGAGAGGGGAGGGCCATGGCTGTTGGCCAAGCAAGAGTAGAACCTGTAGATACTGGTGCCAAAGTCTTCAAGATTCCCACTGGGGAAAGTAAAAGGAAAATCAGAGATATGCTTGAGTAAATGTAAAGCAATAATTTAGAAAGAGAACAGGGCAGTCTGGCCCTGTAAAAGGCTCTGGAGGATAGCTGCCCTGAAGGCTTGTCATGGTTAGCTGAGTTTGAAATACCGGATGGCCAACAACATGGAAACTGGAGACTTCTCTTTTCTGAGGAACCTGAGGTAGGAAAACCAGGCCACTGTCCTGTAAGACTGTGGATGGGAACTCATTGGCTTCAGTCTGCAGTGAATAAGGATGAGGGGGTCAAGTGAGACCCCTTGGGCCATTTATCTAGCAGTTAGTTGGACAGCCATGCTTTTGAGATGGTAATGCCTAGGAGCATTTTGCCCTAGGCTCACAGAGTTTGCAGATTGAGAAATTGAAACCCCGAGTGTCACACAGTCCCCAGCACTGAAGTTCAGAAAGGTTCCCAGAGTTCTGTGACTGGAGCAACCCAAAGAATGAAGTTAGTAGGAACACAGAAATCAAAGGGTTCAGGTAGATGGTATGAAGGGCTTGTTTCAGTCAAAACTCTCTTTGTTTAGTCACTTATCTCATTCTGGGGAAGAGGCCTCAGTCTAGTTCTCCTTTTTGTAGAAAGGTCAGCCGGGTGGGTCAGGCAGCTGGGGAATGTGTGCTTTTTCCTGAGTTCAAGCTTCCTGATTCATAGGGTGAAATTCAGCTTTTTAATTGCTTCTTCGAGAAGGATGAACTCATTGGTGGTGACAAGAGCAGCCCTCTGTCCTTCCTTCTCTTCTCCAAATGCTGGGAGAAGTGGGATGTGAACTCTCAAATGTCACAGAAGCCTACAAAATGCTGACTCCCGGATGCCAGGCATAACTGGGGTTGGCTCAGGACGTGGAGACAGGGCAACGTCATCATCTGCTAAGAATTCATTGTTCTGCAACTTGCCTGGGACACAATGGCAAGACTGAAACAGGAGGGATAGATGTGGGGTGGGTGGGGGCAGGCAACCTGGGTGTGTCTTTGCAAACACAGCCTTCTTGGGGGTGGGGAGAGGAGCAGTGTGGGATTAGTCAACAGGCCCACTGTGTGTGGGTTCAGGACACCACGAAGCAAGAAGCAGGGACACAAAACACATACACAAACAAAGAGAGGGGAGAGCATTGGTTTGAAGAGATTTTGATATTCACTGCTTAAAAAAAAAAAGCACTGAAGTAGTCATGAGAAAATTCAGACTTTTGTTTTGTGCTATGTATTTGGATCACAAATGGTGGGTGGCAGAGTCTAGGGTAGTATTTGGATTAGGAAGTCTGGATTGAATAGTGCCAGGCTCCCCTGTGAGCAGAAGGGCAGCTGAAGGCCTGCAGGGCACGCTGTGAGTGGCCCTGAGCTGACCCCTGACACTTTCCAAAAGGGCTCCAGTGGGTTAGCAGTTAAAGTGGGATTAGAGATTGTTTTATTTGCCTCTTGGTTCATTGTGTGTTTTCCAGATTTTCTTTTGTGCATACGTATATGCACACATATTTTTAAAACCTTAATTTTATTAACGGAAAAATGACACAATTAACATATTATTGCATTCTTGAACAAAATTACTACTTTATGGCAAGAGTAATAAAGTCCCCTTTGGCTGTTGCTCCTTTTAGGGATTTTTCTGTGCATTCATCCAGAAATATGAATATATTCAGACAGAAAATATGTGTATATATTTTTAGAAACACACAGATGAGAATCAGATTGTTTTCTGTTAGTGGCTTATATAAAAACATGAATGACATTGGACTGCACATTTCTTTTCTCAACTTGTATTTTTCATTCAACAACATGTCTTGGGTAATATGACACATTGATCTGCTTCACTCCTAATTACAGCATGCTAGTCAATAGTATGACTTTATTATATTGATGTAGCTATTCCCTTTTTCCTGGATATGTAGGTTTTTTTCTTAATTTTCCATTATTTCAAATAATGCTTTAATCAACATCCTTTTTAAAATTTTTTTTCTGTTTTTTATTTATTTTTGAGAGACAGAGAGAGACAGCAGGAGCAGGGGAGGGTCAGAGAGAGAGGGAGGCACAGAATCCGAAGCAGGCTCCAGGCTCTGAGCTAGCTGTCAGCACAGAGACCGACGCGGGGCTCAAACTCATGAACCGTGAGATCATGACCTGAGCCAAAGTCGGACACCTAACTGACTGAGCCACCCAGGTGCCCCTCAACATCCTTAAACACAAATTCTTGGACACAGGTACAAGGGTCTCCTCTAGGCAGAGATAGAAGAACAGTGGGTCCTAAGATCTAAATTTCATTAGGTATCTGCAACTTGCCCTCCATCAGGCTGTAGTAATTGATATTCCTATTACAGCATTAAAGTATCCATTTTCCACAACTTCGTCAACCCTTGATCATAAGGAAAAAATTGCCAGTCTGACGACTGAAAAGTCATGTCTCACTGGTTTTCTTTGGCCTTTCCCTGATTACCAGTGAGGCTATTTTTATTTATTTCTTCATCCTCTCCTCTATTTAATTTTTTCCTCAGGAAACATGTGCTACTTTCATAATATTGAAGCGAGTTCTCTTCTTCTCTTACTCTTCCTCCTTCTTGTTGTTGTTAAAGCAAGCCCAAGCAAATAGAGGACGATTATTGCTCTGACTGAACCATGTTAAGTCAAAAGCCTATTTCTGAGCCTATCACTGTTAGAAGACAGGAGAACCTACCCTTGCAGGAAGGGAAGTGGGATTCTCCTGATTAGCTTCCAGACCACTCCTGGAGCTGGGAATGGCCAGGCCCACAGTTCTCATGACTACTGCTGAGTAGAGGAGGGCTTTGTTTATTGTGCAATGACTTTTTCCAGTTCTGATACTCTCTGACTGCAAGAAGTACCGACATTGTTTGTTTAATCAATGATCTTTTGGTTGAAAAGAACAGAGAACTACTCAAGCTAGATCAAGTGATAAGTGGGATTTATTTGGGGGTGGAGGGGGGAGAATAGGAAGTATCTCCCAGAACACAAGGTGGAAAATAGAGCTGGGCTGGGTAAGAGCTGGAATGCTGGCAGAAACAAAGGTTGCTCTCTCTATCTCTTGTCCTCTCTGCTTTTCTAGGCTTTTCCCCCTTTTCATCCTGACCAAGTGCTTCTGCTCATATATCTTGTATCTGGTCTAGGCTGGCCAGCTTAACTTTGATTTAGTGTCTTTTCTGCATAAATACCTACCATCAATTTTCTATGACGGCTAGGTCCCTAGTTTAATATTTATGAGGATAAAAATATGATTGGTTGATTTAGAGTCATGTGTTTAAACTTGATCCAATCTGCCTGAGGTAGAAGACAGACCTGCCCCTTCCAGTGTCTGTGGGTATAGCAATTCCTCCAGAAACTCCAAGGGCAGGTCAGAGAATACAATGTGCTTCCTACAAAGGTGTTGTCTTCTAAAATCTGAGGAACTGTGCTGTATTCTAAAATATATCAGCAGATTTAAGAATACAATGAGCTTTCCCCATATATTTTTTTCTTCCTCTTCCTTTGACCCCAAACCCAAATCTGGAAATCTAAGTGAAGTTTTATGCACAAAGATATTTATTTATTTATTTATTTATTTATTTATTTGAAAGAGAGAGAAAGAGAGAGTGCAAGCAGGGGAGAAAGGTAGAGGGACGGAGAGAATCTTGAGTAGGCTCCATGCCCAGCCCAGCACAGAGCCCCACATGGGGCTTGATCGGTGAGATCATGACCTGAGCTGAAATCAGGAATCAGTCGTTTAACTCACTCAACCACCTAGGCACCCCAAAAATATTTTATAAGTATTATATATAGTATTGATAAGTTGAAATTGATAGAATGTCATGTACTCAGAGAATGCCAACCAAATAAAATGTCCATTGTATGGCAGATGTGTATCATAGAAGTGACATTCATAAAAATTTAAAATAACAAAGGACATGAATATTATAAGATATAATGGTAAGTATAATATACTTGTACATACGGCATGATCACAGCTATGTAAATAAAAACAAACCAAAATTATATGTATTTATATGATGATATGGTTGATGGTTCTTCTCAGTAATGGTTGAAAACCATCTCCCTTGTCTCTGAGTTCTGAGACAGTGGGGAGGATCCTTTATTTCACTACTGTGTCCCCAGAGTTAGCCCAGTGTGCACAATAGACATTGAGCAATATTTGCGGAATAAGTGAATGGATCATGAGTGAATCTTTAAGCTGAGGGTGATTGGTTGGGGGGCTGGGAGGATATGAAGTTAGTGGCTACTATGCTGTGGGATTCCGGTCTCTTGTCTAGAAGTTTGAGTGGGATGAACTGATCAGTGGACATGGTTTTTGGAAGCCCTGCTTGATATAGCCGACCGCTTCTCATCCTTCAGTTTTTTCAAACTAATAATCCTCATTGGAGAAGGAAAGCTCACTTGGAGTCCCATTACCAGTGTCTCAAGGCCACCACTGATAGCTTACTCTTACCAGAGGCTTGAGAAACCCCTTTGGCTCATTCTCTGTACCTACCACTTTGCTGACATCCAAAGAGCTGGGAACTTCAGGCTGGGGAGCTTTGTCTTCCATCTATGCCTGAGACCAGTGCCACATCCCATTCTACTTCTCCACTATAACACAGGGTCTTCATTAGATCAGGAAGGTACATTTCTGCAGCTTGACTCAGGTTTTGCTAAAAAAAGAGCTTTCTATTCAGAGAGTGCTGAAGATGCTAAACTCTATCAGTGCAAGGGTGTGTGAACATGCGCGCGTGCAAGTAAAATTCTGAGATCAATAAATATACCAAGAAGGAGTGTCCAGTGTGTCTAATATCTACGAGTACTTGTCTGTGCTTCATCTTATTTTGGCCACTGAATACCCTTGATCCTCTACCATTCTAGATTTCATCTCTTTCCTCCTTTACCCACTTCTTTTCTGCCCCGCCCACTTCTTTTCTGCCCTTTACAGCTCCTGTGTCCTTCAGGCTCTGGCACCAATCTGTTTATCAGTCAGATTCTCAAGCTCCAGGGGCTGCCAAGCGGCTTCTCATATAGTCTCAAAACACCTCTCTCCCTAGCAAATAAGCTTTCATCCCTGCCGCTCCTTCACCTTCTCCTCCAGCAGTGGGCAATCCTTGGGAGATCTCCAGGCTACTTGGAAGTTACTTAAAGATTTAACAAATTTTTACTAAAGACTTACTATGTGTCAGGCACCTTTCTTGGTGCTAGTGGCATAGTAATGGACAAAGTGGAACTGACTCCTGCTTTAATGGAACTCACCTTCTGCCAGAGGACACAGACATCAATAGAATCATTACATAATGATTTCAGCTCAGTGGTGATAAAAGCCATGTAGAAGCCTGGGGTGCCAGGAAAGCATCCAGGGACTCAGCTGTATCAGGATGAGGAAACAAGAGAAGGCTTCCCCGGGAAAGTAAGACTGAGAGGGCGAGTGTGAGTCAGTAGGTGAAGTGAGGTGGGGGTGGCAGGTAGATAGAGGGCCTGTATCAGGAAGAGAGCTAATACCAGAGATACCTTTTGTATCAGAAAGACTTACCTACACAGTATGACAAACATTTGTTTACCAAACATTTGTCCTTCCCTGTGAATTCCCTTCCTCCCCTTTGAAGTCCCAGATCCTTCCTGTCGATGGCCTACTACCCTGAATGCTTCTGATCGTCTCACCTGAAGTCCCAAACCCCACCCCTTTCTCTTTAGCTCAGGATAGCATATACGCCTCAACTGTCTGACTGTCTTAGAGCCTCATATGTTCGGGGTTCCTGTACATATTAAATTAATTTTTTTTCTTCTGTTAACCTGTCTTATATCAATTTAATTATTAGACCAGCCAAAGACTCTAGAGGGAAGAAGGGAGAAGTTTTCCTCCCCTCAGCCAACCCTACTGGAAGCTCTGGAGTATATTTAGCTTGACAGATGTCCTTCATTAGCATGGAAAGGCCAGAAATTTATACTTCTGTCTTGGTCAGCCTTTGGATTTGAGCTGCCTTAGGATGGGGGCCTCTCTGCCGCTGGTATGGAGCTGCTGGCAGGACAAGTCCTTTCCTGAAGAGGGGTCTGCATGGTGCATCTATAAGTCTACCCCTCTGGAATAGTGTGGAGGCAGTGAGATAGGAACCAGAGGATGAATAAGAATGCTCTTAGAAGGTAGAACCAGTGGGACCAGATGATTCATTAGATTGATTAGATGAGTAAGTTCATACATTCTTTCATTTGCCTAGCAAATATTTACTGAGACCTATTATGTACAAGACATTGTTCAAGGCACTGGGGACTCAACAGTGAAAGAAACAGACAAAAATCCTTATCCTTGTGGAGCTTATTATATTATAATAAGGGAGACAGAATAACTACCATATGCAAGTGAAATATAGAGAATGTTAGGAAGTGGTACATGCTGAGAAGAACAGTAAAACCTAGGAGGAGGCTTGAACATATCCACGTACGCACAGATATGGGGTGTTGCAATCTTAGTAGGGTAGGCAGTGAAGGCTATATTTGAAAAGTTACTTTTAAGTAAAGGTGTAAAGGAAGTGAGGGAGCTGTCCACGTAGATATCTGAGGAAAGGACGTTCTCAGTGAAGATACAAATACAATGACTCTGAAACTTGAAGTGATAGAGAAAATATTAAGAATGAAGATTGAATTTACAAGTGTATCATATCTGTAGCTGTTATATTGGGAATAGCACACAAATGAGGAAATATTCTTCTAGTATTATAATGAACAAGTCACTTGTGACTATAAATGAAATATGAACCCACATTCATGTCAGATCTATATTCATTTTCCAAATGCAGTCTTAGGTTGTCTATCCATATGAGAGGTTGTCAAAAATCAGCAAAAGGCTTTGGCTTTATGGTATATACAGTAAAGAGTATTGTATATTTTACTACTATTTGTAAATTATGTACTAGACATCCTTTATATCAGCAAAATTTATATGCCAAAGGCCATCCCACCCAAGCTGGTTGATAAACATTTACTAGTCCAACACTGGATTGGAGAAAGGTGAGGAAGAGATCTGGGCCCTGGTGGAGCTTTTATGAATTCCTCGCCACAGGTAAATGAAGACTCTAGTAGTAAAAGAAAGTAAGAGAAAGTTGCAACCATTCTTCTGGGGTCTCAAATTTCCTTAATCTCCTTCTTCTACTTTTTTTTTTTTAATTTTTTTTTAGTGTTTTATTTATTTTTGAGACAGAGAGAGGCAGAGCATGAGCTGGGAAGGGCAGAGAGAGGGAGACACAGAATCTGAAGCAGGCTCCAGGCTCCGAGCCGTCAGCACAGAGCCTGACGCGGAGCTTGAACACACGAACGTGCGATCATGACCTGAGCCGAAGCCGGACGCTTAACCGACTGAGCCACCCAGGCGCCCCTCCTTCTTCTACTTTCTACTTGGAACATTTTGAGTTCATCTGGTTCTGATGGTGTCCCTTCAGCTTTCTCAAACTCAGAGTCTCCTCCTCTTGTACAATGTCTTTGGGCTGCTAAATCTCCTGGAGAGGCTGCCTAGCAGTGCATTCTTCGGGTGGGGGGGGGGGAGGACTGTGGGGGGTGTAGACCTAAAGCTACAACTTTATTCAATATCCCGGGCCTCAGCCTGTCTGGATGAATGGATCAGACATCTTATCTTTCTCAGAAGAGTTTAACTTCCCTACATGTAATAAGCTGATTAGTAATGGCTAATATTTATTGTGTTTTTATTATTAATTATAGCTGATGTTTTTGAGGAGTTACTCTGGGCCAGGTGCTCTGCTGGGAACTTACATGTGTTATGTCCGCTGCTCACTACCACTTGTGAGAGGTCATTTTACAGAAGAAGCAATTAAAGCTCATAGAAGCTAAGTAGCTTAGGGTCACATGACAATTAAGGTAGAGTTTGGATCTGAACCTAAGACCCGTGTGGCTTCAAAGACAGTTACTTAAAACTACATACTGTTGTATATTGCACATGGGCTCTAGTCTTGTCTACAATGTAAAAGAAAAAATACACAAAAAAGTAAAAAAAAAAAAAAAGAAAAATTAATTAGCTGACATTTTTATAGAGCATTACAATCTGACAAAACTGTTTTCATATACAATAGCTTCCCAAGAGAGAAGGCAAATCGGGCTGCTTGAATATGTCATAGAAGGTTCATTGAAAATGTTATTAGACTATTTTCTGTGAAATAGTTTCTTTAAACTGAGCAACCTGTTTAATGAAACAAAGCCAGCTTCACTGATCTTTTCCTGTCAATCTGATTTCAGGAGCAAACTAACCGTGGTGAGAACTGACAGCTTTGAGGTCTGTCTCTGAATTTTCCTATCTCAGTTCTGCAACCTTGCCTTGGGCACCCCTGGGGAAATAATACAAATATTCTGTACTTTAGCCAAGTTACTTTGCATGTATGTCGCAGTCAATCCTGGACTGGATAGAAGAATGTCTAAATTCTTAATCTGTCATAAATTTATTTAGAGAAGTGGAGAGAAGTGAAGATGATGGAGGGTCATTGCCCTACTGAATCTTTCCTTCCTCCCTCCCTCCCTCCCTCCCTTCCTTCCATCTTCACTTCCTGCCTTCATATGTTCATCCTCCAGGGCACTCAGAATTCTGTCCTTGGAGATTCGAAATGAATAAGACCTGGCTGCTGTCCCTGAAAAACTCACAGCTTGGGAAGCAGAAAATCTATCATTACATTATGTAATTTTATCATTTACTTTAAAGCTTAAAAAATTACTATTTATTTTAAGAGAGAAAGATAGAGTGTGAGTGAGGGAAGGGCAGAGAGACAGGGAGAGAGAGAGAGAGAGAGTCCCAAGCAGGCTTCATCCATCAACACAGAGCCTGGATGTGGGGCTCGAACTCACAAACTGTGAGATGATGACCTGAACTGAAATCATGAGTCAGATACTTCACCAACTGAGCCACACAGGTGCCCCATTATCATTTACTTTATTTTAGATAGAAAATGGTAGAGACCAGAACACTGGTCTTTCTGCAGCAAACAAGACCCAGTTCTTCCAGTTTGGGCTATAGGAAAGTTTTAAGTAAAAGTTACTCCTGGTGCCCCATCCCCTGCTTAATCAGAGACTACTGATTCCACCCTGCAGCCCCCTCAGCCCAAGGAGGGGACGAAGGGGGCAGATGGAGGCACCAGAGCCAATCCTCGGTGGCACTCCTCCAGGCTACAAGAAGGACCACTCTTTTAGGCTGGGCCAAATGACACTTCCTGTTTCCAAGAGAAGAGGCTGATTGTCCAGAGGGCTCCAGCAGCTTGGCGCCAGCCAGTGGAAGAGGTAAATATAAAGTCAATCGAGGAATGCAACTTCACTTCCTCTTGAAATGCAAACTAAGTTTAAAAATCCCTGGAAGCATGCTTCTGGGCACCGCAGGTTTCTGGAGGTGGGCAAAACAGAGGGAGCCGGAGGAAGGTGCTGGGTGGCGCTGGGTGGCTGAGAGGGTGTGGGTTTGGTATGGGTGGTTCTGCTCACATGCCGGGGCACAGGGTGAATGGATGTGTGAGAAGCAGAAAGGTTTTCAAAATCTGCGATGGCCACTGACTGCCCTCTCTTCTGTTCTGAGTTCCACATCTCCCAAACCTGTCATCAGAGGCTCATAGGGTAGCCCTGACATTTCTAGGAGCAGACTCATCTGGAATCGAATTTCCAAAGTGTTCTAAATCAAGTCTCACTTTGCTGAGCCTCAGCTCCCCAGACTTGGGCTGGGTCAGTCTAGGACCCAGCTCAGGCATTAGCCCCTATTTGAGAACACTGGTCCTCTCAGCACCAGATGATAAGCACCCTGAGCCAGAGGCTGTGTCTTATTTATCTTTATGCCCCTAGAGCTTAGCCTAATGTACCTGGCACATAGTAAGTGCTTAATAATATGTCTTAGTTTATTTGATTTTATAAAATCAAATAATAAAAACTTTCTCAAGGGGCGCCTGGGTGGCTCAATCAGTTGAGCGTCCGACTTCGGCTCAGGTCATGATCTCACAGTTTGTGGGTTCAAGCCCCGTGTCGGGCTCTGCGCTGACAGCTCAGAGCCTGGAGCCTGCTTCAGATTTGTGTGTCCCTCTCTCTCTGCCCCTCCCCTGCTCACGCTCTATCTCTCTCTGTCTCTCAAAAATAAACAAATGTTAAAAAAATGTTTCTCTTTAGAGGACGCATCTAATGTTTTTATTTTTATTAAAAACATTTAAAAAATTTATTTATTTATTTTTAAGAGAGAGACACAGAGAGAAAGTCAGGGAGGGGCAGAGAGAGAGGGAGAGAGAGAATCCCAAGTAGGCGCCACAGTGTGTCAGCACAGAGCCTGACGTGGGGTTTGAACTCACAAACCATGAGATCATGACCTGAGCTGAAACCAAGAGTCAGATGCTTAACCAACTGAGCCACCCACACACGTAATGTTTTTAAATGAAATAAGGATAAATGTACAGTTTTTCAAGAAAAAGTTACAGGTTCTTTAAGAACATAAGGGGTGGCATCTTTGTCTACTCAGGCTGCCATCACAAAATACAACAGAAATTAATTTTCTCACTGTTTGGGAGGTTGAGAATTTCAAGATCAAGGTCCAGCATGGTGGGTTTCTGATGAAGCCTCTCTTATTGGTGGTAGATGGCTGCTTTGCCCTCACAAGGTCTTCCTTCTGAGTGTGTACCAGGAGAAAGAAAGTGACTTCTCTAGTGTCTTTTCTTATAAGAACACTAATCCTGTAGAATAGGGCCCCATCCTTATGACCTCATTCAACTTTAATTACCTCCTAAAGGCCCCATCTCCACAGTCACACTGGGGGTTAGCACTTCAACATCTGAATTTTGGAGGAGGGGGGGACACGATTTAGTCCATAGCAGGTGGTGCAAATAATAAACATAAATATCCCAAGTATAGCCTCAAATGAGAAATGGTCAGGATTAGCCTGGTCAGGATTTCTCTCAACAGCTGGGAGCTTTGCTCAGAACTGCCAATTCTTGGAAATCTCTTCCTCCCCAAGCCTCCTTACTGCACGCCCCAGTTTGAGTCCTTTACATCTCTCTGTGAATTTATTTAGCAAGAGTGAGGAAGGAGTCACTTTCATTGTATACAAATGGATCATGAATGATTCCGTTGCCAGCCCCCCTCTCCCTTCCCAGAGGCGGGAGGACCTGGGGGCAAATGAAGGTCTTGAGCTACCAGTGAACTCCAAGGGGTCACCATGCCTCTCTCCTCTCTTGATGTGGGACAACTGTGGGAGAATCAGACCCAGGGCAAGTGGGGGAGTGGGAGGGAGCTGAGCTCTGGCCTAAGAAGGCATCTGACAAACATACAAATATACTGTTATTATAAAGGAAGATATAAAGATGGGTATAAACAAACTCTTTACCTTATTTGAGCATTAAACTTCATCTTTATGTGGCACATGTCTTTTTGCACCAGTAACTGAACTCCGTTAAGCACAAAGTTTTGGAATGTTTTTCTGGTTTAAAAAATTCTGGAAGGGTCCAGAATGTGGTTCTGGTAGGTCTCCTGATGAAAAGAAAAGGCCCTGGTACTATCTCTGACAGGGACAGGTAATAAGCATTCACTAAGCTGCCTAATGAGCATCTTGGTGGAGATTAAAGGCTGAGTAGGTGTTTTTCCAGACTATACATGTAATTTAAATTTAAATCTTTATTTATTTTATACTGATTAGTCTAGAAGTTGTTTTTCGTAAGAGCAAACACTGAGCCATGCACATTTCCATTGTAAAAAGGAAAAATAAAATATCCATGAAATGCAAGAGGCCCTTCCAGTTCTTGGCAAAATGCCAGCTCCATCTCCCCCGCGGAGGCATTTGGGCCTTTATTGTCCTGCAGGTGCTGTTTGTTCCCTAATCCCTGCTCTACTTGTTTCTGTGTCGTAGGTCTTGCTTTGAGTATAGAATACGGTTTATTTTTTCCTCTCTAAAGATGTGTGTGTGTGTGTGTGTGTGTGTGTGTGTGTGTGTGAGAGAGAGAGAGACAGAGAGAGAGAGAGAGACAGAGAGAGAGAGAGAGAGACAGAGAGAGACAGAGAGACTGTGAAGCAATTCATGTTCACTGTAAAAATGTGCCAAGTGCAGAATGATATAAAGAAGCAGGAACAGGGGTGTCTGAGTGGTGCAGTCGGTTAAGCATCAGACTCTTGATTTCGGTTCAGGTCATGATCTCACAGTTTATTTAAAAAATTTTTTTTTTAAAAATTTATTTTTGAGAGACAGAGAGAGACAACGCAAGCAGGGGAGAGTTAGAGAGAGACACACACACACATACACAGAATCTGAAGCAGGCTCTAGGCTCTAGCTGTCAGCTCAGAGCCCGATGTCAGGCTTGAACCCATGAACCATGAGATCATGACCTGAGCCTCAGCCAGATGCTTAACTAACTGAGCCACCAAGGTGCCCTGATGATCTCGCAGTTTCATGAGTTTGAGCCCTGCGTTGGGCTCTGCACTGGCAGCTCAGAGCCTGCTTGGGATTCTCTCTCTCTCTCTGCTCCTCTTCTGTTCATCCTCTCTCTCTCTCTCAAAATAAAGAAATAAACTTAAAAAAAATGAAGTAGGAACAAAAACCCCACTCATGCTCCTAGTACCTAAGTACTAAGTATTGGCAATTTTTGTTTATAGCGTGTCTTATTTCTCTCTACTTGATTTTCCTTATATTTTTGACATAGTTAAATCACATTGTGTTTTTCAATACTGTATCTTGTTTTCTTCACCTCACGTTACTTCTTAAACAGTTTTGTTGTTATTCAAGCTAAAAACTCTGTAAACATAATTTTTAATGACTGACATTCTGTCTTAGAGACAGTTACTGAGTAATTTTTCAAAGGTAAAATTATGACCTTCATACAAATGTAAAATGAGCATGCCAGAGAGTTTATTTAAATCCTTAATGAATGAGGAACCCAGGAAATGCTGCAACTGGTTCAAAGGGGAATTGAAAGAACCACAGAGACAAGAGGCGATGCTGGAATGAATTTACAAATAGATACTAAACTGTACTATCCCTGGAGGGCGATACACATTTGCATTTCTAAGGATACAAGGAATTCCCATTTTTATCTATTTCTACACCTTACTCACAGAAAATGAAAGGCACTCATAATCTTTTCTGGCTCTCTGAAAGTCTCTTACAGTTTTTCCTGGCAAGATGTAATATTGAGTTTACTTAGCCGTTAGGACTGTGTGTGGTGCGCCTACATGTTGGCGTGTGTGACAAGAGGACTGGCTTTCTTCCATCTGAGAAAGATGCAGTGAGCTGCTGGTCTTTGAGAGCCCCCAGGGTTTCCATCTGTAGAGAGAGGATAGCTTGGGTGGTTTCTGAAAGCCCTTCCTGCAGCTCTGATGTCCACTCCCCCAATTACTTCAAGGTAAAGGTCCACAGTAAATGCATAGCTATTTCTTTGTCTATTTCTAGTCTTATTCTTTTCAGCAATATCATATAGGCAGAAATGAATTTGATTCTACAGCCTCATAGATTTAACATCACATTTCATGGATTCTAAAATTAAAACAATTAAAAAAGCAGGCTTCACATGCAGTGCAGAGCCCAACATGGGCTTGAACTCATGACCCTGAGTTAAAGACCTGAGCTGAGATCAACAGTTGGCTGTTTAGGACACCTGGGTGGCTGAGTCAGTTAAGCGTCTGACTCTGGCCTAGGTCATGATCTTGTGATTCATGAGTTCAAGCCCCACATCAGGCTCTGTATGAGAGCTCAGAACCTAGAGCCTAATTTGGATTCTGTGTCTTCCTCTCTCTGCCCCTGCCTGCTCGTGCTCTGTCTCTGTCTCTGTCCCTCTCTGAAAAAATAAACATTAAAAAAAATAAAAAAAAAAAAGAGTTGGCTGCTTAACTGATTGATCCACCCAAGAGCCCCTAAAACAATTTTTAAACAACTCTTTAGTTGGTGATTTTCTTGAAAAAGATGATCCCTCAGGATGGCTTTTGAGCAGGTGGTAATCACAATGTAGTGTTCATGGTGCACATATGTTCACTTGTTATTCCTGTTGGCTTGAATGGACAGCTTCCAATCTGACTTTTCAGTCAGCAAATTATTTAAGGAAGGAATAATGGTCTTTGGTTATTATCTGAAAACCTATTAGCTTCTGGAAAGGTCAGTTTTTTTTTAAGGTTTTTTTTTTTTGTTTGTTTGTTTATTTATTTTTGAGACAGAGAGAGACAGAGCATGAGTGGGGGAGGGCAGGGAGAGAGAGACACACAGGATCTGAAACAGGCTCCAGGCTCTGAGCTGCCAGCACAAAGCCCGATGCGGGGCTCAAACCCATGAACTGTGAGATCATGACCTGAGCTGAAGTCAGCCGCTTAACTGACTGAGCCACCCAGGGACCCCAAGGTCAGTTTTAAATCATGCAGAATGGGTGGCAGTCGCTTGGAAGATGATGAAACTTTCCTTTTAGAAGGATTGTGTCACCAACAGCTTTGGGACCACAGAAGAGAATATGTACGTAACAATACAAGAACACCGAGGACTCTGAGTTGAAAAGTGATTCTGAAGGGTTGGACTCTGAATATGTAGAAAGTTTAGGAAAAGCTTTTTTAAGATAATTTTTTAATATTTTAATTTATTTTTGAGAGAGAGCGCGAGCGAGTGAGAGAGCGAGCCCACAAATGGGGGAGGGGCAGAGATAGAGGGAGACACAGAATCTGAAGCAGGTTTGAGACTCTGAGCTGTCAGCACACAGCGTGATGCAGGGGTTGAACTCATGAACCACATGATCATGACCTGAGCCAAAGTTGGATGCTTAATTGACTGAGCCACCCAGGTGCCCCTAGGAAAATGTTAATTGATTGTTTTCACTTAATTTTCCTTTTGAATGTAAGCCCAAGGATGGAATAAGATAAAAATCCATGTTCAGTTAGTTTTCAAAAGAACTCCTCTTTTAATAAGTTCAGATACATTATGAGAGTAGCAAAGCATTTTGTCATAGATTAATTGCCATTGTTTTTGCTTTTTTGCTACATAAAAATTGGTGTTTTAAAAATTTTGAAACATAGTACCTCTACAGAAAGGAGAAAGAGACACCCTGGTAAAAGTAAATAGATTACGAGATGCATTCACATTTCAGAAACGTTAAAAAAAATCAAAACCAAGAAACCAACAAAAACCATGAGCCTTAGGGGGCACCTGGGTGGTTCAGCCGGTAAAGTGTCCGACTCTTGATTTCGGCTCAGGTCATGAGCTCATGGTCGTGAGACTGAGCCCTGTGTTGGGCTTCACACTGAGTGTGGAGCCTGCTTGGGATTCTCTCTCATCCTTTCTTTCTCCCTATCTTTCGCTTGCACTCATGTCTCTCTCTCTCTCTCTCTCAAAAAAAAAAAACATTTAAAAAATTCTCATGAGCCTTAGAATTGAGTAAATATGGTATTTGCTTTTGGACAGTGGCTGAAGAAAAACTAGACCATGAATCTCCTCTTGCCTCATGAACAGAAGGGATTTGGTAACTCAAGTAAAAGAAAACAAACAACAATCCAAAACCGTATTATTTCCCCCCCCATTTGCAAAAGTAATACTTGTCAGAAAAAACTCAGCTGATGAATGGATAAATAAAATGAGGTATACCCATAAAATGGAATATTACTGAAGCATAAAAAGGAATGAAGTGCTGAAAAATGCTGTACCATGAACCTGGAAAACATGTCAAGTGAAGGAAGCCAGATACAACAGGACAAATATTGGGTGATACCATTCCTACAAAATTTAAATGCAGAATAGGCAAATTCACTGAGGTAGAAAGTAGACGAATGATTGCCAGGGGCTGGTAGGAGGGGCAATGAAAAGTGACTGCATAGTAACAAGGTTTCCTTATGAGGTGATGAAAATGTTTTGGAGCTAGACAGTGGTGATGGTTGCACAGTGTTGTGAATGTATGAAATGCCATTGAGATGTGTGATGGTTAAAATGGTAAATTATATGTTATGTGTATTTTAGCACAATAAAAATAGATAAATAGCCTTCCCCAAAGTAATATTTGTTGAAAATTTTCAAAAACTCTGAACTGTAAAAAAAAAGAGGAAGTGAAGGCAATATTAGTGACGGAGTCTTGAGTTCATTAGTGATCAGAGCTTGCTGCCTACTTTCTGTTGTATTTTGTCGCACTGAGCCCAAGGACTTAATAGTGAGGCTGATAGTCAACTGGACACCCAAAGGTCCTTCCTCCTCCCTTTACAGGGCCACTTTTATCCTTGGAACTACTTCTCTGCATCCATGAGAACCAATGGGATGGGTAATTGGTCTCTCAGGTCCTTTATCAATGTTTCTTTTTAAATGTTTATTTATTTTTGAGAGGGTGAGAGAGAAGGAAAGAGAGAGAGAGACTGAGAGAGAGAGGTTGCACACAAGTGGGAGAGGGGAAGAGAGGATCCAAAGCAGGCTCTGCACTGAGAGCCTGAAGTGGGGCTTGAACTCATCAACTATGAGATCATGACCTGAGCCGAATTCAGACGCTTAACTGACTGAGCCACCCAGGCACCCCACTAGTATTTCTGCAGCATCCAGAAGGCTGTGAAGTGGCTCACTCCATCTGCCCCAGCCTTTCCCCATCATCTTACAGGACATCTCCGTACATGTACATTAGAGTCCATAGGGATTCATAACTGAGAGGAAGACAAGAGCCTATGCAACTTCCCCCATGAAGCGTCAGGGGCAGTAGGAGGAGCTCCTTTTCTTACATGAGGAGAAGTTGCCAGCAGGTACCTCAGAGAAGCTGTGAGGAGTAAGGGAGAGAGGACAGAAAAAGCTTCTCAGTGGCTGAGACCTGAAAGATGTGTAGAAGTTAGACACGCTAAGTTCTGTTTTCTAAGAACCATTGCTTAAACTTTCTCTACATCCTACCACAGAAGAAGCAGTGCACCTTTGCTTCTGGACCATTCTGAACAAGAAGGAGCTGGGGTGGAGGGAGGGTTCCAGGGACAGAGAGGAGCTGATGAGAGCTGAGAGGCAGGGGAGAGCTGGGCAGGTGGGGGTTGCTGAGAAGATCGTCACCCGGCTAGTGCCGGAGTCTGTGAGGGTCCGTGGAGGGAGGTGGGCTGCAGGGTCAAACCGTGGAGGGGCTTTGAGGCTTTCAGTACTTCCTATGACCAAAGTGAGCCTCATTTTCCTTTCTCGATACAGGAATGTTTAAGAAGTCATTTTCTTCCATCAAGGCCAGTTGTGTATGTATTGACAGTTGTCCCAAGGATAAACCCACTCCTCTGAAAGTTTGCTCAGACAGAGTTGAGACAGCTCTGAAGCCACCAGTCAGCAGAGGCTCTCCCTTCTGGTGACCGCTCATCACGCAAGGAAAGGGGCCCCTTCTGCTGCACTTGAGGTTTCACGGAGGAAGTTGTACAGATTCTTGTCTTTCTCCTAAATGCCTTTTCTGTCAAAGGGCAGGTGCTCCCCACCTTACCTTCAATACCCCAAATTAGACACTTAGTCAAGCCATCAGTCCCCTGCCTGGGGTTATAAACCAGGTGGTAAGCATTCTGGTAGTTGGTCAAGCAAAAGGGGCTAAGGTTCTCACTACGGTTCAATGTGCAGACTTTGGTTTAGCTCCTGGTTTGGGGTCTGCATTTCATCCACTCCTTCCTGGGGGTGCCTGGGATTTGGAGTCTAGCTGGTTCACTTTCTCCAGAGACGAAACTTCCTGGAGATGCGGCAAGTGCTGTTACCTGCTCGCTTGCCTGAGGTAGGGATCACCGTAGGTTTAAAGGTTTCCATTTATGGGCTTTCAACCAACGTTTCTGTTTTAGCCCCACACCTCATTCTCTCCTCCGTGATTCTAGATGCCTCCGGTTTCTGAGTGGCTGGGGAAATCTGCTTAGCAATATCTTGCTTCTCGTTGGTACTCATTCTTTAAGTACTTCTGTTTCTCCTCTGCTTCATCATTTCTCTTCTTCCACTTGCTCTGTGATGATGTGGGTTATAGACTGCTCTGAATTTCATCAGAAGTGGAGTTTACATACCTGGTTTTCCTTCTTACTGTTTTAAAATGATTTCTGAGAGGAGAAGGAGGAAGGCATACCTTTAGTGCATGGCTTTAAACCTGGAAACCTGCTAGGCATTGTATTTTATGTGGTCAAGTATGTTATTCTCTTTCCTTATGGCCGTGGTTGCCAGCCTGGTTGTGTATTAGGATCGCTGAGAGGCGTTAACCGTGCCATAGTGTTGTCCCAGACAAATGCCACCAGACTCTTGGGAGTGGCCCAGGACCCTCAACAATTTTGAGGCACAAATTAAGGTGAGGCTTGAGGATTTCTGCCACATGGTCCCTCCTATCATTTAAATAAATTTTATTATTTTTTTATTATTATCTATTTTTTAAATTTACAGCCAAGTTACTTAGCATACAGAGCAATAATGATTTCAGGGGTAGAATCTTCCTATCATTATTTTTAAGACTAGAAAGTCCTGTCTAAATCCAAGGTCTATAATTTACTTTTCCCCCCAGTGTACGAGTCAGGGTTCTCTAGAGAAACAGAACCAACAGGATGTGTGAGTGTGTACGTGTGTGTGTGTGTGTGTGTGCGCACAAAGAGGTTTATTACAAGGCATTGGCCCATGTGATTATGGAGGCTGGTAAGCATCAAATCTTCAGACCTGGTGTCCCAGTTTGAGTCTGAAGGCTGTAGGCCACTGTAGAACCAAGAGGAGATAATGTTCCAGCTCAAAGATCCATCAGGCAGGAGAAACCCCTTTTGCTCAGGAAAGGGTTAATCTTTTGTTCTAGTCAGGTCTTTGGCTGATTGAATGTGGCCCAGGTACATTATGAAGGGCAATCTGTTTTACTCAATCTACCAATTTAAATGAGACTCTCCAAAAACATCCTCACGGAAACAACCAGAATGACATTTGACCAAATATATGAGTATCCTGTGGCCCAGGCAAGTTGACACATAAAACTAACCATCACGGCAGCTATGATTTGTTTTTTTTTTTCCATTTAGCTTTTTAATTATCCCAGAATTGATTTTGATATATACTGTAAGGTAAAAATCTAAATTAGTTTATTTTATTTTAAAAAATATTTTAAAAATATTTATTTATTTTTTTGAGAGAGAGAGAGAGAGAGCAAGCATGAGCTGGGGAGGGGCAAAGAGAGTGGGAGACACAGAATCTGAAACAAGTTCCAGGTTCTGAGCTGCTATGACAGTATAGATCCTAAGCAGAGCTTGAATACCTGGATAGTGAGATCATGACCTGAGCTGAAGTCAGATGCTTAACTAACTGAACCACCCAGGCACTCCTAAATTAATTAATTTTACAAATAATCAGCCAACCATCCCAATACTCCATATTGGTTATTCCTTTCTCTTTTCATTGAATTGGTTTCAGTTTAGTTTATTTTTTAGCTCATCAGATGTTCTTCCTTTATCATGTCTTAAAAATCTTAAATATTTGTTTCTTTTACATAAAAAGTTTCTAGGCTATTTTACCTCCTGTCATGGCAATGCCTTGAAGAAGCAGGGAATTCTCCTTTTATGAAAAAGAAAATGAAGAAACAAACAAACCCCTCCACAAATTTAATTTCTGGCAGGGCACCACTCTGCTAGGGCGCTCCATCCACATGAAAAAGACTAGAGAATATAGTACAGTATAACTAGTGACTTGTGTGTTCCAGAAAAGCAAGCATCAGCTTGGACTGGGTTTTGGTAGTGACATCATGGAAGAAGGGGGTTTGGCCTAGTGGGACTCTAGGAGGAACATTTGAAGGAATGTGGGAAATTAATTTGAGGATGAGAGTTGTAGCCTGAGAACTTGTTTGGAGATCAGTAAAGTTTTCAGGTTATTTGCTGCCTTCATTTCTGGATCTGTGAAATGGGCTTTATTTCTCTAGCTCTCCCCTTGATGAGGGGGTGGTATACAGAAGACTGACAGAAAATTTGCGATGTGTTTGGAGTTCTTTAAAGAAAAGCCAAGAGGACTACAAGGCATTTATTCATTAAGTATGAAAACCTTTCATCCCTGCTCTCCCCCCCCCCCCACCTGGAGACCTTGGTTATAAAGAAATAATGCAATAATTGTGTTGCAACATGTTTTTCCTCTGGTCTGTTTCTTATTCCTCTGGAGTAAGAGGCATGGACGTTTAGACCTCAACTGAAGGCATTGACTGGGAGGGTTTCTCCCAGAGTTGGCCCACTTGGAAAATAGGTAATCCAAGCTAGAGGAAAAAGGCACCCCCCCCCCCCCCAGCTTGTTAGCACACACAACACAAAGCTTTTAACTCGGATCAGAGAGTTCAGTTGGCCTTTATGTGTGAGCCTGTGAGCGGGGGGCTGGAGGGGGTTGAGTTCGGTTGGAAAGGGGATGGTAGGAATGTTCTTGCTTTTCCTCAGTCAAGAGTTTGGTGGGGTGGGGAAAGCGGGGAGGGAGAGGGAACTTTGCCAAAATGGGAAAGGAGGAGCTAGAGAAGGGTGGAGTGTGTTAGGAATGTACTTGAGAGTTATCAGAAGCTGAGGCCTCCTTTCATGGAAACCTGGCTGCTGGGTTGGTTGATGTGTTTTTCCAAACTCCAAACTCCCGTGATTCAGGACTGTGGCTTTAGTAATTATCCAGGTACTGCTTTGCCCTTGTGCGTAAATGGCCAATTATCTCAAACTGTCAAAAGGGCCTAGAAGTCTCAAATAAGGATCAGTTTCCTAAAGTCAGGGAATGAGCTGACCCAAATTTAAAAAGTTCCAGGCATAGATCTGGAGACAGCATGGCTTTGTGTGGGTGTATGAAGTGTGGGGGAGGAATAGAGTTTCATTTTTTAAAAAAACAGCTTTATTGAGATATAATTCACATGCCATACAATTTACCCATTTAAAGTGTACAATTCCCTGCTCTTTAATATACACAGAGTTGTGCAACCATCACCAAAATTAATTTTAGAACATTTATCACTTGAAAAAGAAACCCTTTGCCTTCTAGCAACCCTCCACCTCCAACTCCCCCCACCCCCGCATCCAAACACCCTTGTACTTACTGCCTCTGTAGATTTCCCTATTCTGAACTTTCATATAAATGAAATCATAATAATGTGATCCTTAGTGATTGGCTTCTTTCACTTAGCATAATGTTTTCACGGTTCATCCATGTTGTAGCACTTATCGATATTTCATTCCTTTTTATGGTTGGATAATATTCCATTGTATGGATATGCTGCTTTTTGTTTATACATTCATCAGCTGATGGACATTTGGGTAGTTTCTACCTTTTGGCGATTATAAATAATGCTGCTATAAACATCCAAGTAGAAGTTTCTATGTGGACATATGTTTTCAGTTCTTTTGAGTATATAACCAGGAGTGGAACTGCTGGGTCACATAGTAATTCTATGTTTATCTCTTTGAGGAACTACCAAACCATTTCCCACAGCAGCTGTATCATTTTACATCCTTACCAGAAATGCAGAAGAGTTCCAATTTCTCCACATCCTCACAAAAACTTGTTATTTAAAAAAGTATATTGTAGTAGTTATCCTTGTGGTTATTAAGTGGTATCTCATTGTAATTTTGATTTGCATTTCCTTCATGACCCATTAAGTTGATTTTTGAATATAGTATGGGGTAAGGTTCCCACTTCATTCTTTTGCATGTGGTTATCCAGCATCATTTGTTGAAAAGAGTATTCTTCTCCATCTAATGGTTTGGGCACCCTTGTTGAAAAACAATTGGACATACATGTATGGGTTTATTTCTGGACTCTTATTATTATTATTTTTAAAAAATTTTAATGTTTTTATTTTATTTGAGAGAGAGAGAGAGAGAGAGAGAGAGAGAGAGAGAGAAAATGAGCAGGGGAGGAGCAGAGAGAGAGGGAGACACAGAATCCCAAACAGGGTCCAGGCTCTGAGCTGTCAGCATAGAGCCTGAACCAACTGAGCCACTCAGGTACCCCTCTGGATTCTTATTTGTATTCCATTGGCTTGTATGTATATCCTTGTGCAAGTATCACACTGTCTCAACTACTGTTGTTTGTAGTAAATTTTGAAATTGGAAAGTGTGAATTCTATCTTGTTCTTTTACAGGATTGTTTGGCTATGCTGGTCCCTTGAAACTCCATATGAATTTTACAATTATCTGATCAATTTCTATACAGAAGTTAGCTGAATTATAAGTTTTTCTGTCGAATCTGTAGAAGTTTGGGGAGTTTTGCCATCTACCCAATTTTAAGTCTACTGATCCATGAACATGGGATGTTTTTCCATTTATGTAGATTTTTAAATTTCTTTCAAAACCGTTTTGTAGTCTTTAGAATAGAGTATACATTTTGCACTTCTTTTGTTAAATTTATTCCTAAATATTTTATTCTTTTTGATACATTGTGAATGGAGTTCTTTTCCTTTCTTTCCTTTCTTTCTTGATTTTTTCTTAATTTGATTTTCAGATTATTCATTGCAAATGCATAGAAATATAATTGATTTTTTATATTTTGATCTTGTATCCTGCAATCTTGCTGATCTAGTTTATTAGTTCTAATAATATTTTTAGTGGATTTCTTAGGATTTTTTATATACAAGATCAGATCATCTGTGACTAGAGATAGTTCTACTTCTTCCTTTCAGTCTGGATACTTTTTACTTCTTTTTCTTTTCCTTTGTCCTGAGAAATGGTGTCTTAAGAGTTTGGAAAGACTAAAATATACTGGACCAAACTCTGGAGAGAAGCTTGAAAGCATACCCACTGGGTGCTCAGCATCCTACTTGGTGATCATACATGTATCCAATTATCCAAAACAAAACAAATGTGAAGAATTCATGGTGTCCTACAAGTTAATGGAAATGTTCTTCTCTTGGACTAACACATTTGTTTTTCAATGGACACTTATTGAGAACTTCTTTCTGACGTATTCTTTTCTAGGCACCCAGCACATGGTGTTGAATGGGAGTGGCCAACTCTGTGCTATGGTCTAATCAGGGAGATAGACAAGCCAAAATGATAATTATATATGCGTAAGAACAACACTGTTTATGGGAGGGATGTACAGAATTATATAGGAACATAGGAGAGGGGAAATTGGGAGAGGGAAAGGGGGAAAGGATTCTCAAAGGAAGCAGTTTGGATTGAGACATCTTGAAAAGTAGTTAGGGGACCCAAGTGTGTTTCAGATACATACAAAGCTGCCTACTGGCTCTCTACTAGGACCAGTTCTCCAGTGATTTCTCCTTCCCTATTTGATAAATGTACAAATAGAAGTGTGTAAATCTCCAGCAGGAGCCCTCCAAGGACCCTGGAGGACTGAATAAGTCTAAGACAGGAGAAATAGAAAGAATGGTTGAGGCCAACCAGGAAGCATAAATATGACTCCTCTTGACTTCTTGAGAGAAATTACTCATCCTTGTCATCCTTCTCTTACCAGCAACCCCCTTCCCTTGGCTTGTCATATGACTTTATTCTATGGCATTCTGCTCTACCCAGGGCAAGGGGGCCTCACTTCAAATCTGGCCTTAGGTAGCCACAAATGTCTACTCTACTTTGTTCAGTTGAGCATACCACAAATGTGCCCTCGAGAAGCCTGATCGTAGGGTGGCCAACCATGCTGTTTTCCTGCAAGTATCCCAGTTTTACATGGAAAATCCTGCATTCTGGGAAGCCCTTCAGTCTCAGGCAAACTGGAATGGTTGCTTATTTTCTCAGTGTCTAGAAGGAGCAATTCAAAGGAGTTTCATTAAACATCTGAAGCCAAAGGTTTTAATGCATCTGGAAAGTAGTATGGTCTATTGATGATTAGTTAAGACTCTGGAGTTTAAGACCTAGGGTAGACTACTGCCCCTGCCAGTTACAGCTTCCAGACTTTGGGCCAGTTGTCTATCATTCTGAGCCTCATTTTTCACATCTGTGCAACTGTAAGAATAACACTAATTTCACAGGACTGTTGCAAATTGAGAGAATGGCTGCAAAGTGTTTGGCACAGGCTCTGGCACATTGTAAGGGATAAATGATCGATACTCTTGTTCGGACGTCTGCAAACTGTGAATAATGGGCCAAATCCAGTCAGCCTCCTGTTATTATAAATAAAGAGATACTTAGGAAAAGAAGTTCTGTGGTTGAAGGGTGCAGTGAATTCTGGCTTTGAGGCCTCATTCCTGAATTCCCCAGATTTGATGATGTGTTCCCTTTCCTAAACTGCACCTTTTACAGTAAGTCCCAGCAGCCTTCAGGAGAGGGCGGGCTGAGCAAGCTCATCCAACCCTACAGTCTCTGTCAGTGGCTCTGGAGAAGTCAGGGACCATGTCCCACCCCTGAACCAGGAAGCCTGGTTTCTGGTGTGAGGAAGTATGAATCACGACCCACTCCTACCTGATCTCCCTGCCTACAGGGGGTTGTAGAAAGTCCTCCTTATTTGATAATGATAATTTTTAAATGACTCTGAGCCACCTCAGAGGTCTGCCTCTGCTCTTGAAAGTACAGATTACAGAATGCTGTCTTCTGGTTTCATAACTGGAGAAAATGTACATTAACAGATAGAGACAGAGACAGAGAGAGAGATAGAGAGAGAGAAAGAGAAAGAACCAGGCTCTTACGAGTTTTTCATAATTAATAACCCACTACGTAGAAAACTCCCAACAACTCTTTAGATGTGACTCCGTTTTATTAAGAAATCTCTTTCTACCCTTTTTTTTCTTCCCTCCATTCCAGATGCTTTCCCTCGTCTGTCTCCGGAGACACCCAGTTTAAATCCCTCTCCTTTGAGAACCTATTCTGATGAACACAGGCCCCCGGTCCCTCCCTTTTCTGTGTGGTTGGAGCCTCACGCAGCACCTTGCACCTGGACTGGATTGTTTCCTGATAGTTCCGTGGGCCTTAGTCTCCTCTTCCCAGAAAGACTGTCATTTCCACAAAGGTAGGGCAGGGCTGTGCTGTCTACCTCATCTGCATGCCCTGGGGGTTTGGGCTGGCACTGGGCTCAGCAGAAGGTGGGGTCCTGGTAGAATGTTCTCCTCACCTCCCCACAGCCAGTTCCTGTACAGGGCTGGGACTTCCCATCTCATAGGGGCTCTGGAGGCTACATTTAAACTTCTCTTATATCCGATCTCTTTTTCAATTCATTATCCTAGCAGTTAGGTTGATTCATCCTGCCCTGCTCTCTCCTTAAGGCTGTAGTATGTCAGGGCTGGACCTTTTCCCTGAATAGGAGAACATCAGAGTTTGGCTGGTGGCAGCATTTCCCTAGTGAATAAAAACAGTGAACTGTATTATCACCACAAATGGGTGCTTATCTGCCTTGTTCTCTTTTTGCAGAATAATTAACATTCTGTTGCTATGAAAATCATGAGTGTCATGGGGATGTCTAATTACATTTACATACTGGAGCTCTTTTAGATGCTCTCTATTTTGGCATCAACTTTTGATTACATGGGGGGGAAAATGAACACTTTTTATTAAACCAATGTGGAAACTAATTATTATCACTGATGTTCCAGAATAAAAAACACACATTTAAGAAATAGGGTATTCACTTCCTACAGTCTCCTGGGCAGCCTGTGGAATGGCCCCTGAGAACCCAGCTGCAAGGAATGAAGGCCCCATGGACATTTCGCCTTCTCACTGAGGCTGGGAACCAGTGGGAGACCAGCTGGACAGAATCATTCAGTCACTCATTTTTTCTTGTGCATCTGCTAGGTGCTAACAAATGAGAAAACATTTTCCATCTGTATGATTTGTTTTCCACACATGGAGTTTGGATTTTCTTTTATATACATATAAATAATATATATATTGTATATATGTTATATATACTGTGTATATATATACATACACATATACATATACACACATATACACATATTTTATTGTTATTATTTTTTGAGAGGGAGATCAAATGAGGGAGGGGCAGAGAGAGGGGGAGAGAGAGACTCTTAAGCAGGTCCCATGCCCAGCGTGGAGCCTGATGTGGAGCTCGATTCTGACAGTGAGATCATGACCTGAGCTAAAGTCAAGATCAGACACTTGACCGACAGAGCCACCCAGGGTGCCCTGGACTTCTAATTCTTAAATTCCTATATAGCACACACCTGGTTAACCAGTCTTCCTTAGAATTCATGTGTAGCTGGACACTGAGAGGAAAAATTCACTTTTTACAAAGCAAAACACATCTGAGTTGCTAGGCACGAGGAAGCATTTGCTATTCCTTGAACATGTCATGTTTTCCATGAAGGCAGTGCTTTGTGCCAGGTCCATAAAAAAACCCCGGGACTGGCTAATGCTAAATTATCATCAGGAAGCAAGGGGCCATCAAGCTCTGAGGTGGGAAGTCACCTTGACTAATTTGGGGATCTCTCATGGGACTTGCCTGCCCCACTGACTTTGCTAAGGAAAGCACTGTAACTGTAAGCGAGTGTGAATACAAAAGGTTTGGGTGGCTTTTAGCATTTTGCTTTGTGTCCCATATTATCTAGTCTTTCTGACAAATGTGGGCCAAAGTGCTATGTGATCTTAGGTAAACCAGTAACCGAAGTTTCATCTAATAGAGACCTGCACACTTGTAGGTGGACAGGCTCACTTGTGAATAGTCAAGTGAGTCCAGGTAAGGTTAGAGAAGAATTTCTCGTGCTGAACTTTGTTGTCCCAGTGCCCCAGATATGGGGATGATTCATAACATAGCTCCTACTTCCTGCATTAAAAAAGAATATCAACATGCACTTTGCCCTGCGTGATACAATTTCTATGCTATCTCTATGGCTAGTTTCTTACAGAATTTAAGAAGGACTGTTTTCTTTCACTTTTAAACATTTTTAATGTTTATTTATTTTTGAGACAGAGACCGAGAGAGAGAGACAGAAAGAGAGCGAGAGAGAGAGAGAGAGAGACCACATGCACAAGCGGGGGGAGGGGCAGGGAGAGACACTGAACCCAAAACAGGCTCCAGGCTCTGAGCTGTGAGTACAGAGCTGGACACAGGGCTTGAACCCAAAAACTGTGAGGTCATGACCTGAGCTGAGGTCAGACATTCAACCAACTGAGGCACCCAGGCACCCCAAGACTGACTGTTTTTAAGACTTAAAACAGTATTTCTTACTAATTAGGATACTGTTTTGCTTTCTGCTTTTGTGGTTTTCCAAACCCAGGCAGGCACTGACAGCATTGTCTGCAGGAAGCGGCCACCTCACCTCCCGGCCTTGACTTGCCTGCCAGGTATAGGCTGCCTGGGTTGGCAGCGGCCTGACAGCCTCGAGGCCTGAGGGCATTGCTTGTTTGGGCCTAGGCCAGGGCTGCAGCAGAACCTTCATCTCGTAAGTATTTGCCTCTTACTCTTTCTTTAACCCAGAAGTTGTGTTCCATGCAGATGCGCTAGAGGGAGAATCTCAGAAAGTCTGCTTCTTTCATGCTTGCACGTGGACATTGTAGAGACTGGTGAAGAGAATCTGACGAGAGTGAGTGGCGTGGTCAGAGGGGGACGGCCTGTGACTCTTCAGGGAGCCCTGCTCTGTGCTGGGCTTGAGGGACTCCAGCCCCACTGTAGCTTCTAGGCTAATGTCCCACCAGATTAGCCCAAATTCCCTTTGCAAAATTTGGAAAAATATACACTAGTATGTTAAGAAAAAACTGAACTGGGTGTTATGGGCCAAATCATGTTCCCCCCACTCATTCCTTTGTTGAAGTCCTAACCCCTAGCACCTCAGAATGTGACTACATTTGGAGATAAGACCTTTAAAGAAGTAGTTTATTTGTTTTATTAAATGTTTTTTTTTTTTAAATTTGTTTTTGAGAGAGAGAGAGACAGAGCACAAGCAGAGAAGGGCAGAGGGAGACACAGAATCTGAAGCAGGCTCCAGGCTCCGAGCTGTCAGCACAGAGCCTGATGTGGGCCTCAAACCCGTGAACCGCGATATCATGACCTGAGCCAAAATCAGACGCTTAAGAAACTGAGCCACCTAGGTGCCCCAGAAGTATTTTTTTTTTTTTTTTATAGACAGAGAGAGACAGTGGGAACAGGGGAGGGTCAGAGAGAGAAGGAGACACAGAATCTGAAACAGGCTCCAGGCTCTGTGCTGTCAGCACAGAGCCTGACACGGTGCTCGAACCCACAAACTGTGAGATCATGACCTGAGCCAAAGCCGGACGCTTAACTGACTGAGCCACCCAGGCGCCCCGCAGAAGTATTTAGTTTAAGTAAGGATATTTAGTGGGTCCTAATCCAATATGACTGGTATCCTTATAAGAAGAGGAGATTAGGACCAAGCTGCACATGGGGGACACCTTATGAAGGCCCAGGGAGCAGGCAGCCACCTACAAGCTGACGAGAAAGACCTCTGAAGAAATCAACTCTGCTGACACGTCAGTCTCAGACCTGTGGCCTCAAGAACTGTGAGGAAATACACTTCCCTCGTTTAGGACACCTAGCCTATGGCATTGCTCACAGCTGTCCTGGAAAATGAACACATGGGCTCTGGTGCTCCTGCTTTTTCTGGCAACTGCGAGATTCTCAGCCAACTCTAGCTGTTCTGTGGAACTTCCCTTTTGAAGTTCTTAGTGAGCTTTCAAAGGACATTGCCCTTCTCACCCATCAGTTTTTCTTTATTTTCTTTAATTACAGAAGTATAATTGATATACAATGTTATATTACTATCAGGTGTACAACAAATTGATCCGACATTTCTGTATATTACTCAATGCCATCATCGTATGTGTAGTCACCATGTTACCACACAACATTATTACAATATTATTAACTATATTCACTATGCTGTTCCTTTCATCTCTGTGACTTATTTATTCCATAACTGGACGTTTGTACCTCTTAATCCCCTTTATCTGTTTCACTCACCCCCTCCCTCACCCACCTCCCCTCTGGCAACCATCTGTTTGTTCTCTGTTTAAGTGTCCATTTGTTGTTGTTGTTTGTTCATTAGTTTTGTTTTTTTAGATTCTACATCTAAATGAAATCATATCTCACCAATCAAATTTTACTACAAAGTTTTACCTCACTTTTTTATTCTTTGCTTTCTTTTCCTCCTAGTGTGCTGGGAAAACCTGGGACTGGAGGTTAAAAGACTGAAGCCAAGAACACTGCTGTCAAGCTCTGTGACACTGGGGAGGTCACAGAAGTGCCAGGGCCTTAGACTCCTGGTCTATAAAACCAGTGGTGGAGCAGGGGCTCGCTAAAGTCCCTTCCCAGCTCTGACAGGTACTCCCAAGTCTTCCATTAACCTCACTGGACACTCGAGAGAGCTCTGTCTTTTCTCAGGTTGCTGATTTCTCCCAATCATAAAGTAGCTAGAAAATCCTTTCTTGCTAATATCCCTAAGGGAGGCCAATCGAAAGAAAGTCTCAGAGCTCATACATGCTAGCAAGAGAACCAGGAAGTATAGTTCCAATTCTTGGGAGGAGACCCAAAATCCTAGAGCTGTCAGTTAAATTCCCAATTAGACAAACTGATGAATTGCTTTTTGTTCAACTTAGGCCGTGGTTGAGGTTAAATAATGTTCCTTGAAAACTGGATGATCATGGAGATGTAAAATAGTGCAAAAATCAATTTGTGAGCAGCGAGTCCTGTGAACCTGGCACCCATTCCAGGGACGTTTTGCCATTTTGGCAGCATGGCTTGGCCTACGGTTTGATGTTGAGCCTTGGTCCGAATGAAGTATGGACCTTCCGCCTTTTCCCCATCCCATGGGTGGCTACTCAGTCCAGCCTTGAAATGCTTTATCGGCTCACCTGTTGTGCCTGTTATAACAGGTGCTGGCCTAGGTGTCATTCTGGCACACACTTTGAGCCCATCCTAGGATTTATTCACCTGAAATCAGAGGCCACTAACCATTTTCCTGATGAGTGTCCAGTGGATTCATGGTTTGCTAGTGTGCCCCTCTTTGATTCTGTTTAGCCCAATGCAGCTTCACAAATTTAAGTTCTTCCTATGTATTCAGAACCACAAAGATATATACTGTGTCACATACAAAAGTACTACATGATGCAGTCCTAGACCCCAGAGAGCTTAGTTTTCCTAGGAAGATAAGATACATAGTGAAACAATCTGAGAATAGCCAAGATGAAAAGAGTGATAATCTCTGCTGAGCTGAATAGAAACTCGAGTGCTCAAATGGAAAACTGAGTCAGTAAGTTTCAGGACTGGGGAGAAAGGAGAGAAATTAGAGATGGCTCCAATTTTAGGAAAGACTTCAAAGGGAAAATGTGGGCCTTGATCTGTTCTTGGCATTTTTGAAGACAAGTGATAGCAGTTTATGTGGACATTTCAGGCCTTGGAGTATCATAAGAAGCCCCTAGACTCATGGAAGTGAGATGCTGGATTGAGGGAGAGGGATTTAAGGAGAGGTAAGAATTCATAGAGAGAAGGGCCAGAGATGGAAAGTGGACTTGAAAAAGCAGCCTGTTTAATTTGGACTGTGTGAGATGGTTTCCAAATAAACACCCTTCCCCTTTCTCCATTCCATACCTTTTTCACTTTCCAGACCCTGATGTCATGACTCAGCACAGCTGCAGTTATGTATCTTTTCCTTTCCGCTCGAACCCCTTCAGCTAAACTATCATTTTATTGGCACCCAAAATGGTGTGCACCGCCAGTGGAGCAGATGAGAGATTGCTTTTGGACTGTCAGCCCTGACAGAAAGCCGTGGGCTACTACATGGCTTTCTCTGAGGTGGCCACGAACAAATGGTGTGGGGTAGGTCTTCTGAGAGTGTGGAATCTGCAAAAACCTTTTCTAAAAAATGGACACCGAGAGACCTTCATCCTTTCTAAATCAGTCTGGACTCTGACTCCCTTCAGACGGGGGTTCCAGGGTTCATTTCCCTCCAGGGGGACAGGGATGGCATTGTGGTAGGAGTTAAGGTGCTGGTTTACCTGGTAAGGTCTGAGGGCTCAAGGGAAAAGAGGCGTGCTAGATGGGGCAATGGCCCCTACCAAGCTATTATAGGAAATGACCAATCGACCAGGAGAGAACAGATTTTTCTTCTTTACCCTGACAGGAGAGCTACTTCCTTGGAGAATGCCGGAGCCGTTGGTAACAGGTAACTTTGTTATTTAAAATATCATCAAGAAGAATTTGGGCGGGCCTTGGTCTTTCTTAGATGGTGGAAAGGACACATGACCTAATGAGAGTGTCATTAAGATGATTTAGATGATTGTTTCAGAGGCCTTGGAAATGGCACCTTCCTAGAGCACTGGAACATCCCTGTAAATTAATTCACCAACACCCACCTCCTTCCGAGACAAGTGAGAGACGGGGAGGGCAGACCCATAGAGGGAAGACCACAAACTGATAGAAAACATACTTTCCTTCCACTATTGCTGCTTCCATCTACATTATTCTTGGACAGTGAAGGGTTGGAATGGCTGGTCACTTTAGTTCTGGTTTGACTGTGCCAGCACACCAGGAAGAGATGACCTTTGTGGCCCAGTCAATTCAGAAAGGCAGTTTTGCTGCTTAATAGCAAATAACTGAGTAATCCAGGTATGATAGGATTTGAGTTAGATGTCCCTCTTTGTGGACTCTGATATAAGAAGAAAAAAAAAGGCAATTCACTAATTTTTTTTTTTTTAATCTTGTGAGAGACAGTATAGCATGGTGGTTAAGAGCATGGGCTTTGGATTCACTTGAGTCACAACTTGTGTCCGTTGCATAAGAGCTATATGCCCTAGGCCAAGTTTCTTACCTTCTCCAAGCCTCAGTTTCTTTAGCAGTAACATAGGGATAATAGTTCAGATCTAAAAGTTGCTTTAAGAACTTGATGAGGTAATACATGTATGACACAAGGTTGTCAATCAGTAAATAGTAGCCATTACTAATAATTATTACTCATATAAGATTTGGATAGGGAAGATATTTGGTGGATTTAATGAAATGGGCCATTTGGCAAATAAGTTATTTATCGTACTCATTACTAACAACAAACAAATAAATGTCCAAGACTCTAGGGAGAGATATGAACAGGGCAGATGCCCTTGACCTCCTCGATGACCACATGGTAATAGCTTTTGCTTACTGGGCAGCTGACTAAAGCTGGCTACCTGGCTTTCCCTACTCCATGACCAATGAGAGTACAGTACCTTTTGTCTTGCTAGTAGCGAACATAATAGGTCTGACTTGGAAACTACAATATATCCACTCAAAGAATATTTACTGACCTTCTGCTGTATGCCAGACACTGTTATGTTATAAGCTGGGGATCCAGCAGCGACCAATGTCCTTGACTCCATGGAACTTCCATAGACGTACCTACATTTAAGCAATTAACAAGGTCATTTATAATAGTGCTAAGGGATAGGGAGTCATGTGTTGGAGGCTTTGCCATAGCAAAGACCCTTGCTGATGGTGAATGTGGCTTTCAAGGCCACCAGGGCTGATTCCACTGTGCCTATCTATGCACACACAAGACTCCAAGGCAAAGCTCCCGACTTGTGAGACATAAGGGCCCCCAGGTCCTCTGAAATACAGAGCTCCACTCAGTGTGGGAGAGCCTTGGAAAATCCTTTTTCCCTCCTCTTGGGATCATGTTTTCAACCAATTCAGTACTTTCCTGTCTCTCCCACTTGCACAGATCACTGTTATTTGGAAGCTTAAAAAATGTGTAGAGTCCTTTGGATTATGTTTCTTAGTCAAACAGAAATGTATTCCCCATTTTTAGCCTTCATGCAGAAAAGTACCTCTGGAAACATACACTAACCAGTGCCAAATGCCCAGGAGTCAGGAAAAGCGATTCCTGCCAAACCTTTAAAGTTGGATTTTCATCCAAAGTGAAAATTAGGGAGCTGGCTCTGCCGAGCTTTGGATCTGTGACACAGGAAGCTGAGAGGGCCCTGAACTAGAGGTCAGGGGAGCCCAGGTTCTCTGGAAGCTATTAGTCATGTTACATTGGGCAAATTGCTGCATATCTCTGGGGCTGTTTCCTCATTTGTCAACCGGGACAATTCGAGAGTTGTTGTGGGGGTAAAATAAGGTAATGCATCTATTTGCATGATCCATCCAACCCCTTGGCTTCTTCATTCCTTGACCTCACCTTCAAAAATCTCTTTCTGCAACCCAGCTTGGCCTTCCACTCTCTTGGTTACCTCCTAGACACTGTCACCAGCAAACTACTCTTAGCTCTAAAATTTGGTTTCAAGGACTCCCTTCTCTGAGAATGATCTAGTCTTCTTCTGGCTCCCTGGTACCCACACTGAAGAATTCCCTGATCCCCTCAGGACCACCCATCCATTGCCCCTGTGGTTCTGTCATTATTCCTCTTTCCCTTTGGCCTCACTTCCTATCTTGTCCACTCTAGAATCAGCGGTTTATCATAACTACTTCCTCTTTTCTCTGTTACATTTTCTTGGCACAATCACAGCTGTGGTTGAATCCAACTATTCACATCGTTGCAGCTGAATGTAGCAGGGAAAATACAACTATTTTTTCCCCAATTTCAATGTCATGACCCCTTACTTTAAATGAACATTCACCATAGCCTAGCCACCCCATTATGTTATAGAAACGTTGCTTTCCAATTCACCAAGGTGAATATAGTCCCTTCTCTTTCCCCCTGCCTACCTCTGCTGATGAACCTTACCTTATAATTTAAAGAGAATTGAAGGCCTTGGACAGAAACACCTACATCTTTCTGCCATCTGATCTTACCAGCCTCTTCATACCTGTACTCACATTCTCCATCTTCCCTCTCACCACAGCGGGAAATCTGCCCATTTTTGCCTGATTCCTTCTCTTCTCAGTAACTTCACTCCTGTGGCTGACTCACCTTCTTTGGCACAACAGTCTTCTCTCTCCTGGATCCATTTCCCCACATATAAATGTGCTGTAGTATTGTTCACCTTAAAACAAAACAAAATATGTTCACTTTTGATGATGCATCCTTCTGCCATCCAGGTTCTTTGCTCCCTCTCAGTGAAAACCTTCTAGGGATTTGTCTACACTCCCTGCCTTTATTTGGTCACCTCACATTTGCTCTTCAGCCCACCTCTGTCTGGATTCTGCTTCTACTGTTTCACTGAAGCAGCTGTGTCTGGGTTGCCAATAATGTCCATGCTGCCAATACAGTGGCCACTCTTCTATGTGTCCTCTTACTCGATTATTTATCAGCATCCAACAGGATTACTGCCCTTCTCCTGCTGGAAATAGCCCCCTCTTTTAGCTTCTCTGAGGTGCCCTCTTCTGGTTTGCTTTTAGACCTTTCTGGCAACCCCTTCCTGGTCCCCTTGGTTTCATATTACCTAATGCCACCAATAGGCTGATAATTCCCTAATTAATATCTGCAGTCTTGACCTCTTCATTGAACTCCAGATTCAAATATACAGACACAAATGAGACATCTTCACTAGGATATCCATAAGCCATCTCAAATGTTAACTTTCTGGAACAGAACTAAGGACTCCTTCCAAAACTGATTCTTTTCCAGCATTTCCTACTTTGGGTTAATGTGGCTGACTCTCTTCCCCTAGTCTATTAGATCTTTCGGGGCACTTATTCATCATTGCATTTAAAAAATCCATAGTGTATAGTAAGTGTTGGTGCTCAGTAAATAGCTGTTGAGTGAGGGAATAAAGGAAAGAAGGCATGTGGTTCATCTTCAGCCACATGCCAAGGAGAAGGGAGGTCTCGGGTATCATGGAGAAAGATGTGCATTCACACTGTCCCTGGGTGAGGTAGATATCAGGCTCTTGTTTGCCCCTCTTAGGTGAAGGAAAGAAAACCAGTGAGTGGCAGTTAGGGTGAGACACTCTACTTCTTCTGTCATATGAGGGGATCTCTGGTGGCAAGGGCTCCTCAGCCCCGGAAACCTGTGGAATTCACTGTACACAAGTGAGGTCATTTGACCGTGCACCTGTAAAAACGGGGTTAACCACGGCTTGCTTTGCCATGTCTTATTGCCTTGCTCCACCCTAGCATGGTGGTCTGGTGCTGTTCCCCAAACATATGGGTGGGTTATGGGTGTGCTTAGACAACGCTCCAGAAGCTAGGCCTGAGTTTGGCAAATAAGCCCCTGGCACTGGTTCTCAAACTTGACTGTACTTTGTAATCGTATGGGAGCTTTGGAAACACATGAATACCTGGGCCCGTCCCCAGAGATTTTTGCTTTAATTGGTTTGGGGGGGGGTGGACCATGATTGGTATTTTTAAAAAGCTCCTAAGTGAGGGGCACCTGGATGGCTCAGTCGGTTAAGTGTCCCACTTGATTTCGGTTCAGGTTATGATCTCACAGTTCATGAGATTGAGCCGTGCATCAGGCTCTGCACTGACAGCATGGAGCCTGCTTGGAATTCTCTCTCTCTCTCCTCTCTCTTTGCCCCTCCTCTGTGCTCTCTTTCCTTCAAAATAATAGGGGTGCCTGCATGGCTCGGTTGGTTAAATGTCTGACTTTGGCTCAGGTCATGATCTCACAGTTGTGAGTTCGAGCCCTGTGTCTGGCTCTGTGCTGACAGCTCAGGGCCTGAAGCCCACTTCAGATTCTGTGCCTCCCTCTCTCTCTGCCCCTCCCCTGCTCACGCTCTATTTCTTTCTCTCTTAAAAATAAACAAACATTAAAAAATTTATACAAAACAAAAAACCCCCCCAAAATAAATTAGAAAACTTAAAAAAAAAAAGCCCCTAGGTGATTCTAATGTGCAGCCAGTCTGAGAACCCTGTTCTAAATGGACTAGAGGGAGTGTTCCTTTCTTGCTCAGATGGGAAGGAAGAGCCTTGCCTGCAAAGGGGCAGAGGTCTGGAGGCTCTAGGCATGCCCTCTCTTCCCTACCTCTCCCCATGTCTTGCGGCCTCACCAGGACTTTTACTCCAAGTTAGGAGTCAGCACACTTTAGAAAATGCAGGGAAGGGGCAGATAGAGAGGGAGACAGAAGATCCAAAGCGGGCTCCACACTGACAGCAGAGAGCTCCATGAATGCGCCGAACCCATGAACTGCAAGATCACCACCGGAGCTGAAGTTGGATGCTTCACTGACTGAGTCACCCAGGGGCCCCTGGGGACAGCACACTTTTAATGCAGAGGGCCAGACACGCTAATGGTTCAGGGGCCATTTGATCTGATTCATAGCTACTTAATTTTGCTATGGTAGTGGGAAAACAGCCATATGAAATATGTAAATGCCCAGGCACAGCTGTGTTCAAAAAACTTTCATTTATGGACACTGAAATTTGAATTTTATACAATTTTCACTTGTCATGAAATAGTCTTCTTTTGATTTTTTTTCCAGCCATTAAAAAATGTAAAAACCATTCTTAGTTTATGCGCCATATCCAAAAGGATGGTGACCTGGATTTGGCCTTCTTGTTCGCTGCTCCAAGAGATGAGTGATAGCCACTCTCCGCAGCTTGAGAAATGGCAAATGCCTCCCCACTTTCCCCTTCCTCGGCTTTCACTTTTCTTCACTGGCAGTGGTCTGCAAACCAGCTCTTCCTAAAAGGAGTGTCACTCAAGATAGGAATTCCACTTTATTTACTCAGACATTTCATCCTCAACAAAAGGTGCTCATGTACTCCAGCAGGTGATTGTTAGGAAAGATAAAGTTTAGATTTTTAGCTCTTTGAGTCATGGATTTTCTCCAAGGAGCTGAGAACATTGTAGCAAGAACTGTGAACAGACACTCTTTTTTACGGCATCCTCAGAGAAGTTTCAAGAGAGAAACTTCAAGTTGTGTGAGAGAGTAACGAGAGTCTAGTTGTCTCATTTGTTAGCCCTATCTTCCCTAACGAGATTGAGTTTGGAGCAGAAACTGTTGCATGAGGCCTATGTTCTACTTCCTGCTGTCTACCTTCCATGTCTTCAGAGGGGCCCCATGTTCAGCTCCACAGGATAAACCATAGTAGTCTGAATCAAGAAACAGATACCAAAGAAACAGTCCCTTTTCTACTTCTGGTCCTTGTCTTGTATGCCTATTGATGGCTGGAACTGTGGCAGCTATCTCGTGAGCATGGGGCAAGTTAGTCTGAGCAGGACCTACCAAGGATGGTAGAGCAGAAAGGTGGAAGTAACAATGGTCTTTGAGGACAATATTGTACCATTGAATGAATCAACTCTGGAGCTGCCCTACTCTGGACTTCTTGTTGTGTAAGCTAAATTTCCCACTTGCTTAAAGTTATTTTTTAATAGGGTTTTCTATTTCTTATAACTGAAAACACCAAGCCTCATACAGAGGTTGGGAATGATATGTTCTTCACAGCACCCAACACTGGGCACATAAAGGGTTCTTAGTTGATCGATTAAGGGGACAATTTAAAATACACACATCCAATTATTATCTAGCAAAACAAGTTTTTATAAGGAAGTCCCTTTGTAGAAGGACTGCCTTCTTCTAGCATCTCTGGCAGGATAGCCATCTTCTGTTTATTTTGCTTGAAGTCTTAGTGATATATAATCATAATTAGGAGGCCAAAGTCCCTTTCAGCTGAAGAGCATATAGATCATGAACTGACCCAAGCTGGTAACCAAGGCTTTGTTGGTGGGTGCAGCATCTTTTGAGAATCCCATAACTCTGAGAGAAGGACTAATAAAATCAGCTCATAATGAATCAATTGGATACTTGCAGTCACCTTGGTAACCGTGGTTCTACTTTACAGTTTGACATAAAACTGAATTCCAATTGCTTTGGCTGCTTGACAAGTTATTCCAAAACTTAGTGATATAAACTACCATTTATTATAATTACTGATTTTGTGAGTCAGGAATTCAGACAGGGCACAGTGGGGGAGACTCACCATGGTGGGGCAGCTTGAATCTTGGGGCTAGAATTATTTGAAATATTACTTGGGGTGCCTAGGTGTCTCAGTTGGTTATACAACTTCAGCTCAAGTCATTATCTCAGTCTTTGTGAGTTCAGGCCCTGTGTTGGGCTCTGAGCTGATAGCTTGGAGCCTGGAGCTTGCTTTGGATTCTGTGTCTCCCTCTCTCTCTGCCCCTCCCTTGCTCACTCTCTGTCTCTCTGTTTCTCCCTCTCTCTCTCAAAATAAATAAACATTTTAAAAATAAAAAAAATAAAAAAAGAAAGAAACATCACTTGCTCACCCACTCACAGGCCTGCTGGTTGATGTTGGGAAGATTCAAGGATCTGAGGGCTCCGCTCATCTCTCTCTCCATGTGGTCTCTGTATCTGGTCTCTCCAGTAGGGCAGCTTCAGGGTAGCTGGACTTCTTACCTGTCAGCTCAGGACTCCAAAGTGCAGGTCTGGAGAAAGAGAGCAAGATGGAAACCACAGTAACTTTTATGACCTTGTCTCGAAAGTTGTGTAGCATCAGTCCATTCCATTCTGTTGCTCAAGGAGTATAAAGGTCTGCTTGAGTTCAAGGGGAGGGAATATAGACTCCATTTCTTGACAGAGGAGTGTCAACATTACATTACATTGTAAGAAGACTATGTGGGATGGAATATGAACTGGTTCGTGTTCCATCCTGGACATTCACCATTTCTTTAGGACCTGTGAGGATTACAGGATGTGAAGGCAAAGAAATAGGAGTTAGGAATGCCCTGGGGGCGCCTGGGTGGCTCATTCAATTAAGTGTCCAACCTCGGCACAGGTCATAATCTCACCCTGTGTTGGGTTCTGTGCTGACAGCTCAGAACCTGGAGCCTGCTTTGAATTCTGTGTCTCCCCCTTTCTCTGACCCTCCCCCACTCATTCTCTGTCTCTCAAAAATAAAAATGTTAAAAAAAATTAAAAAAAAAAAGGAATGCCCTGTGGCGACACATCTGCCCGTCTGTGTCCATCTAACGATTGTGCCTGCTCTCAGACTGGTTTGTTCCCAATGGAGCGTGAATGGGTTATTAATAATTTACTGAGAGAGTTCCTTCAGGTTCCTTCCTATCTCGGAGAACGGAATGCAGATTTGTGTAAGTCAAGAGAGTCAGGCTGAAGTCAAAGCCAAAGGAAGCCCAGGTGCTTGGTAACTGGAATCTTCTTTCAGCTGTTGCCACAGACTTGAGTGGTTGTTAAGAGGCCAAAAAAATGGATCAACAGGCTGATGCTGCCTGTGCATGAATTTGTAGAGTTTACAAAGCACTTCAAGCTACATGTTTTATTGACAGATCGTTTTAAACAAGCACTTGAAGTTCATTTCAGCTCACTAAGCAAACAGTCAGTTACTGGAAACACAGAGATGAGAGGAAGAGAAACTGCCAGGTAGAGAAGGCTGAGTGGTAGTGGGCCGGAGGGGTGAGGGTGGGGCTGGCAAGGGTGGTGCTGGTGCAGGGGAGGGTTGAGGCTGGTGGAGAGGCAGGGAGATGTCCCAGTGCCCTTTTAGGAGGAGGGTGCAGAACCTGACTCTGCTTCCCCTGGGGAGCAGAGAGCAGAAATGCAAATGGATTTTACCCAAGTCAAAACAAGACTGCTAGAGAGAAAAATCTCTGTGTCTTGAATGAAAAGGAAAAGGAACGTCCCTTTTATCAGTGTCCTTTTAAACACATGGGCACTTGTGGGGAAGAGCACTGGGTGTTATATGGAAACCAACTTGGTAATAAACTATTAGTAAAAAAAAAAAATAAACACAATGAACCCAAATCTTTTCTTACAACTTAAGTATTGCTGCAGTGAAACCAACATTGCCATATTGGTGACAAGAAACTTTTCCATGTCACCCAGGTAACAATATTGAAAATAAGACACTATTTAACATGGTACTGGAAGTCTTAGCCTCTGTAATCAGACAAGAAAAAGAAATAAAAGGCATCCAAATTGGCAAGGAAGAAGTCAAACTTTCACTATTTGCAGATGACATGATAATCTATTAAAAACCCCAAAAGACTCCACTAGAAAGTTGCTAGAACTAATACATGAAATCAGCAAAGTCACAGAATATAAAATCAATGTGCAGAAATCTGTTGTATTTGTATACACCAATAATTAAGCAGCAGAAAAAGAAATCAAGGAATTGATCTCATTTGTAATTGTACCAAAAACAATAAGATACCTAGGAATTAACCTACCTACAGAGATAAATATACTCTGAAAACTATAGAATGCTTATCAAAGAAATTGAAGAGGACACAAAGAAACAGAAAAGCATCCCATGCTCATCGATTGGAAGAACATTGTTAAAATGTCTATATTACCCAAAGCAATTTACACATTTAAAGCAATCTCTATCAAAATACCACCATCTTTTTTTTTTTTTTTTTTTTTTTTTTTTTGCAGAGGTAGAACAATCCTAAAATTTGTATGGAACCACAAAAGACCCTGAATAACCAAAGCAGTCCTGAAAACGAAACACAAAACTGGAGGCATCAAGATTCCAGATTTCAAGCTATAGTCACTGTAGTCATCAAGATAGTATGGTACTGGCACAAGAAATAGACACATAGATCAATAGAACAGGACAGGAAACCCAGAAATAGACCCACAACTATATGGTCGACTAATCTTCAACAAAGCAGGAAAGAATATCCAATGGGAAAAAAGACAGCCTCTTCAACAAATAGTGCTGGGAAAACTGGAAGGCAACATGCAGAGGAATGAACCTGGACCACTTTCTTACACCATCAAAAATAAATTCAAAATGGATGAGAGACCTAACTGTGAGTCAGAAAACCATCAAAATCTTATAGGAGAACACAGGCAGAAATCTCTTTGACCTTGGCCACAGCAACTTCTTACTTGACATGTCTCCAGAGGCAAAGGAAACAAAAGCAAAAATGAACTACTGGGACCTCATCAAGATAAAAACCTTCTGCACAGCAAAGGAAACAATAAACAAAACTAAAAGACAGCCTATGGAATGGGAGAAGATATTTGCAAATGACATATCTGATAAAAGGTAAGTATCCAAAATCTATAAAGAACATCAAATTCAACACCCAAAAAATAAATGATGCAGTTAAGAAATGGGCAAAAGACACGAATAGGTACTTTTCCAAAGGAGACATCCAGATGGCCAACCGACACATTAAAAGATGCTCAGGATTGCTCATTATCAGGGAAATACAAATCAAAACCACAATGAAATACACTTCACACCTGTCAAAATGGTTAAAATTAACAACCTAAAAAACATCAGGTGTTGGCAAGGATATGGAGAAAGGGGAACCATCTTGCACTGTTGGTGGGAATGCAAACTGGTGCCGCTAGTCTGGAGAAGAGTATGGAGGTTCCTCAAGAAACCAAAAATAGAACTACCCTATGATCCAGCAATTGCACTATTAGGTATTTATCTGAAGTATCCAAAAATACAGATTTACAGGGGTACATGCATCCCAATATTTATAGTAGCATTACCAACAATAGCCCAACTATGGAGAGAGCCTAACTGTCCATCAACTGATGAATGGATAAAGAAGATGTGATCATATATATATACGATGGAATATTACTCAAACATCAAAAAAATGACATCTTGGGGCGCCTGGGTGGCTCAGTCGGTTAAGCCTCCAACTTTGGCTCAGGTCAGATCTCACGTTTGTGGGTTTGAGCCCCGTATCAGGCTCTGTGCTGACAGCTAGCTCAGAGCCTGGAACCTGCTTCCGGTTCTGTGTCTCCTTCTCCCTCTGCCCCTCCCCCTCTCATGCTCTGTCTCTTTCTGTATCAAAAATAAAGAAAACATTTAAAAAATCTTTAAAAAAAATGACATCTTGCCATTTGCAATGACATTGATGGAGCTAGAATGTATTATGCTAAATGAAATAAGTACGTCAAAGAAAGACAAATACCATATGATTTCACTCATATGTGGAATTTAAGAAACAAAACAGATGAACATATGGGAATGGGGGCTGTGGGGAAGAAAAGAGAGGGAAACAAATCACAACAGACTCTTAATGATAGAGGACAAACCATGGGTTGACTGAGGGAGCTGGGTGGGAGATGGACTAGATGGGTGATAGGTACTAAGGAGGGTCCTTGTTGTGATGAGCACTGAGTATTGTATGTAAGTAATGAATTGCTGAATTCTATTCATGAAACCAAAATTGCAGTGTATATTAACTAAAATTTAAGTTAAAAAAAAGAACCCAAACAGTATAGACAGAGAGTGAATTTCTAAAGGTAAAAATGCTAAATAAAGCAACTTGGTGTGGAAGACCTAATTAGTCTCAAGAGAGATTGATGCTTGGATTCAGCTAAATGGAAGAGTAAGTCATGTCCAGGAGGTCCTGGAAACCAATATCTGGCCCAAAAGTAATGGGAATTGCTTAGAATGTGTTGAATAGCAAGTGCTCCTAAAGTATAATCTAAGCTGAATATGCTCAGAGAATTTGAAAGTATGTATAATTTTAAGACTGGCAGAGCTCGACACTGTAAAGGCCTGACAAATCTTGCTTAATGGGAGAGACAAAGGCTAGAGCCCTGGGAATAAAGGCCTGTAACAGGAAGATCAAGTTAGAGCTGCCATAGACTAGGGTCCAAGGTCACCCAGAGTCTGACCCAGAGGACAAGAGGGTGGTTCACTGGATACTGGCACTATGAAGGCTCTGATAGGTTGGGGTGCAGGCCCTCACATGCTTGAATATCATCAAAATGTGACAACAATCCTTTTTAGTCAGCATGGCTGATATCGAGGAACTCAAAAGAACAGGAATGATGCCCCCAGGGACAGTGAGAGACACCGGGGGACAGGTGACTGCTGAGAGCATTGCACAGGGAAAGGCTCGTCTCAAACCAGAAAGGAAACTAAGGAGGGTTAAGTGATTGTCTAGGTAGGAGCGGTTCTTCTCCATTACTATGATCGCAAGCTAGGACGGCCTGAGATCCACGGACTATGTTACGTGATATTAAATCGTATTTGTTGATCTGTATAAAGGTATATAGGTGATATACATAATTCCGTATAATTTCTTTCTGCGTGCAGGGAAAGCCCTGGGCAACATGTGCTGGCAACATCCCATACTTTAGCTGTAGCGAGACAAGGTGGTGAGGTGTCTTGTGCACCCTGGCTATCATCCTGCACGTCCCATTAGAAGATTGCAGGGTTTGGGTCTTTAAGGTGAGGCCTGAAAGAACTCTGTATCAATGTGAGAAATCCAAAGTTTCCAAGTGTCTCTCCCCAATCTTCAACTTTTAAGACCTAATTTTAAAACTTAAACACTGGTTCATGTTGAATAAGCCTTCTCCCTTAAATATTCTAATTTGGTTTATTTCATTTGAATGTTCCTAACTGCCTTTCTATTTAAACCATCTATATTTGCATTTTAAATATGAAGGAGACTTTTGATGTTTGAGAAACTTCTAAGATCCTATTCCCATAAAATGTTCCTAAAAAGGCATCAGTGAGTATAAAGAAACCACCAGTGGGTGGGTTTTCATTTATCTTGGATCCCATGGGAAAAGTTAAATAGCCCTAGAAAGCAATGCTGGGCTCTGAGCCAGGCAATAGGTACTGGAGGAGAAGATGACCTCTTCACTGGAGTCAGCCAGTACCTGGCTCCGGGCTCTCAAAAATGACTCTTACAGGGCGCCTGGGTGGCTCAGTCGGTTAAACCTCCAACTTCGGCTCAGGTCAGATCTCACGTTCGTGGGTTCGAGCCCCGCGTCAGGCTCTGTGCTGACAACTAGCTCAGAGCCTGGAGCCTGCTTCCGGTTCTGTGTCTCCTCTCTCTGCCCCTGCCCCTCTCATGCTTTGTCTCTCTCTGTATAAAAAATAAATAAAACATTAAAAAAAATAAAAAAAAGAGACTCTTACGAGGTTCTGTTCTGACTGTGAAAAATAAAAGGTCACCTTGGTCCTGGGAAGAGTTTAGAGAAAGGAATATAAAGCTCAGGAATAAACAAAGGAATTAGAAGTAGGTTTCTCCACGGTCAAGTGTGGAATGCTCTTTTTGAAAAATATATTTTCATAAGTTCCCACAAAAAGGTAATAGCCAGTTACATGTGTAGTTTTTCTTTTTTACAGGATTCTAGCAATATTTATAAAGTAATGGGGTACTTAATATGCTATGGTCGCGGTGCATCACATATGTTAATTCTCCACCCTTCTAAGCTGTGTGGCTCTGAGCGAGGACTTCATCTCCTTGAGTCACTGTTTCCAAATCTGTAAAATGGGAGTAGTAATAGCATCTCCTTCATAGGGTGCATATGAGGACTAATAAATAATGGCTACCATTTATTGAATTTATTGAACTCTTACCACATGTCAGTTATTATTCTAAGTCCTTTACATGATGACCTCATTTTATTTTACTAAAAATTTTTTTAATGTTTATTTTTGAGAGAGACAGAGTGTGAGCAGAGGAGGAGCAGAGAGAGAGGGTGACACAGAATCCCAAACTGGCTTCAGGCTCTGAGCTGTCAGCACAGAGCCTGATGTGAGGCTCGAACTCACAAACTGTGAGATCATGACCCAAACTAAAGTCAGACACTTAACTGACTGGCCCACCCAGGTGCCCCTTAAAAAATTTTTTTTTAAATATGATGATTTCATTTAAAAAATCTGAATATGTGGGGTGCCTGGGTGGCTCAGTCAGTTGAGTGTCAGATTCTTGATTTTGGCTCAGGTCATGATCTCACAGTTCTTAAGTTCAAGCCCCAAGTTGAGCTCTGCAGTGAGAGTGAGAATCCTGCTTGGGATTTTCTCTATCTTCCTCTCTCTTGGCTCCTCTTCCACTCTCTCTCTTTCCCTCTCAAAATAAACAAATAAATGTTAAAAAAATAAAAAGCTGTATACAGGAGTAAATATTTTATAAAAGCAAAATTGCATAGTACATATTACTTTGTGAGTTGTTTTTTCATTTAACAAAATAACTGGGACATTTTGTCTGTGCCATTAAGTATTCTTCTCTCTCACAATTTTAGTGACTTCATAGAATGCCATAATATTCATGTATTATAATTTATTCAACCAATTCTCTTTTGATGTAGTTTCTAGCTTTTATCTATTAGAAACACTTTGATGAACAACCTCCTAGGTGAAATTTCTCCCACATCCATCATGATCTCCTCAGGCTAACTGTCTAAAAGAGGAATAGCTGAATATGCATTTAAAACAATGTCCTGTGCTCTTCAGGGAACTTGTGGTCACCCATATTTCTACTAGCAGCTCCTAGAAGAGGCTCTGTGCTCCCCACTCGCTCACCATGGTGGCCTTCTGACTAAAATTGACAGTTTCATGGTGGAAAATCAGTGTCTCCCTGTCATATTAACAGAGATTTCTTTAGTCTTTGGAGATTAATCTGCACCTGGGTTGGTTTTCATTTTGCAGTTATATTTTCTTTTTTTTTTCAAATAAATTTTAATGTTTATTTTTGAGAAGGAGAGAGAGAGAATGGGGAAGGGACAGAGAGAGAGAGAGAGACTGGGGGAGGGACAGACAGAGAGAGGGAGACACAGAATCCAAAGCAGGCTGCTTTATGCTGGCAGCTCAGAGCCTGACATGGGGCTTGAGCCCACAAACTGTGAGATCGTGATCTGAGCTAAAGTTGGATGCTTAATCAACTGAGGCACACCTCATTTTGTAGTTACTATTTCATATATGCCCTACATTATTTCCTTAGGAAATCCTTCCTTAGGAAGATTGCTAGATGTGAAATTGCTGACTCAAAGGAAACACCTATTTTTATGGCTTTTCTTACAGTGCCAAATTGCCCTCCAAAAAGGTTGTGCCAAATTACATTTCCTCAGGTGGAGAAGGGGAATACTCATTTCCCCAAACTCTAACCAACGTCCACTATTATTGTTGCTGTTATTACTATTATGTATTTACCAATTCAGTTATGCAGTATGTCAGAACTGGAGGTGGGGTGTCAGGAGCAGATGTCAGCCATGACAGGGTTCGGGGTCCTGGAGTCTCCTGTTGGTCACACAGCTACACTTTAGTCGCTGGATCATGGGGGTGTGACGCAGGGTGCCAGGGCAGCCAGTGTGGTGGGGGCCCACGGGGTCTGGGTAGCCGCTCTTTACTAAGCAGTCTGGAGGTCTGGTGCTGTGTGAATAGCAGGAATCCTGCTGCATATCATGCCTGGTCACGGCTCTAAAGCACATCTCTTTCATTATTTACGAAGTTGAATGTCATTTATTGACAATTTACATGGTTTTTCTTTTGTCAGTTATGGGTTTTTTTTTTTGCTTTTTTTTTTTTTTTTAAATCTCAGAAAATGGACATATTTGAAGGACCAGCAAGATTCAGCACAATAACACCAAGTGTGGTTACCTCCGGACGCGGAGACCATGGGTCATGTCATGTTTTCCTGCATCTCTCAAACCTCTTATAAACATGGATTGTCTGTGGTTTTATTTTTTTAAGCCGTTAATTTTTCAATGGGAAACACCAAGTATCAAGAGGGAGGTGGCCTTCCTTCCCATCTTCCCTCTCCCATGAGCCCTCTCTGGACTGGGGGTGGGGATGGGGGGACAGGTGGACCCTAGGGTCACTGTCCTTCTTGAAGCTCCCCTTTTTACCTGGCCTCGGAGAATAGGGTGGTTGGGAGGCACTCCTTGCTTGTAAGGTGGAACTGAAGCCTGAAGGAAGTCTGAAATCCCTGCTCTGCCGCGGTGCTCCGGTGCTGTTTACGTGGCTCTTTGCTATTTTTTTCTTAATGCTGGTATAAACATTTTATAGATGGACTGCCACATATGTTGGAAATGTTTTACCTAGTTTTTATGTATCTTTTAACTTGGGTTAAGGTTTGTTTTCTCCCTATGAAGAGATTTAAAAAATATTTCAGATGTTAAAGTAGTCATATTTGATGAATCCTTTTCCTTTTATGCTTTTTGCCTTTGGTATCATGTTAATAAAGCTTTTCTTTTCACCAAGATAAAGTGTATTTCTTTTGGGGCACCGGGGTGGCTCAGTTGGTTGAGCGTCCAACTTTGGCTCAGGTCATGATTTCATGGTTCATGGGTTTGAGCCCCACATCGGGCTCTGTGCTGATGGCTAGCTCAGAGCCTGGAGCCTGCTTCGGATTCTGTGTCTCTTTCTCTCTCTGCCCCTCCCCTGTTCACGCTCTGTCTCTCAAAAATAAATAAATGTAAAAAAAAAAGTGTACTTACTTATTTCATAAATTCATTTTATACATTTATATCTTTGTCTATGATATATGGTATAAGGTATGGATATAGTTCTTTCCTCTGCCCCAAAGTTTTATTCATGTGCCTCCTACCATTTGCTTGAGATGATTTATGATGATGTGTCTAATATTTGTAGGTACTTGGGTATGTTTCTGGACTGTCTATCCTGTTTTGCTGATTTGCTGGTCTGTTTCTCTACCATACCATGTTGTTTTTGATCTTTTACTTTTGTGGCCTATTTTAATATGTGATAGGGTGAGTAATAAATGAACTGCAGTTTCAAGTATTTCTTTGCTATTTTATCTCTGTTATTTTCCAGCTGAACTTCCAAATCATGATGCCAAATTTCAAAAAAATTCCATGTGCTTTCAGTTGGTGTTAAAACAAACCCATAAATTATTTTGAAGGAAGTGATGTCCTTCCAAAAACACATCTTCTCACTTTGAGTAGCACTTCTCATCTGCTCTATTTCCTTGATTTTAAGACACCACCAAGTAAGAGCCACATCATTAATCTGACAACCAATTTCTGAAAACAAAATATAATGTTACATTCAGAATTTAATGGTCCTTCTAAGTCACTTTTATCCATGGACAGTAACCACAGTGCCAGGCTACCCCCTCTCCCCAGTCCCCAGCTAAAGCAATCAGGAAATTGATTCTTTTACACGTATGAAGTTTCTGAGGTCAAACACACATGACCTCAGGGCTGGTTGATTCAGCTCCCCAACAATGTCATCAAGGTCCCAGCTTGTGTCCATCTTTCTGCCCTGCCATCCTGACTCTGCTGGCTTCCCTTTCAGGCTGCTGGCAGGTGGCTGGAGCAATCCCAGGGCTGCATCTAGACCTACCAACATCCAGATAGAAAGGGGCATCTCTCAGTTTTTTTCTTAGGAAGGAAGAGTTTTCTGAGAAGCTTCATGGCTTTTCTTTTTCTTTTTCATTGCAAGAATGAGGTCACCAGGCCACTCTGAAGCTAATCTGTTGGGGGATGGAGGCCCTCATAATTGTTTAAGGCCAAATGGAATGGCCTTAAACATGGAGGTAGTGGTAGTGGTGGGTGTTCATAACTGGAGATCTTGGGCTTTGAAGTCTAAGAAGATAATCAGGAGGGGCAGCACAAAATACCTGCTTATGAAATGGCCTACTTTGGTTAAACTCTCAGTTTTATTGAGTTAATATTATTGGAAATTAAAATATGTCTTTTGGAAGTCACCTGGGAGTTTTTGATAGATGGATATTGAATGTCTCATGGATGATTCTTTATAATTGGTATGACTTGATCACCCCAATATCTCCTAGCTTTGGAAGTTTTAGTCTATTCTGAAAAAGTTTTATATCACTCAGCTTTCCGTGTTAGTGCTTCATCACAATGTAGTCGTTTTCCTTTAAAAAAATTTTTTTTAATGTGTATTTATTTTGAGACAGAGAGAGACAGAATCTGAGTGGGGGAGGGGCAGAGAGAAAGGGAGACAGAATCTGAAGCAGACTCCAGGCTCTGAGCTGTTGACACAGAGCCTGAGGCAGGGCTCGAACTCACCAGCCACGAGATCACAACCTGAGCTGAAGTCAGATGCTTAACTGACTGAGCCACCCAGGCACACCAATGTAGTCATTTTTCAAAGATATTTTAATTGGTAATTAGGGATATAGACTTAAAAGAGTGAATGATGCTAAAAATGCAAATATTCAACTGAAATAAGGGTTTGATGAACAAATACTTCTATGCATGGGTAATTTTCCACATGCATGGCAAATAACAAGAGCATTTTAATTTATTTCTCTGCCTGGTGGCTGGTTAGGTTTCTTTTGACATAGATAGTAAGATAACATCTTGATTTGCACAACACTAAACTGTGAAAAAATCCTATATCTTGGAATGGAGGCAGAAAAATAGAATGGTGGTTTATATACTGTGTCGGGTCACAGAATCAGTCTTAAAATCCATCCTGATAATAATTGACTGAAACTAAAAGGATGTGGTGTGGTCTTGGTAAATGGGAAGACCATCATCCCCATGGTCTAACACTTCCGTTTCACTCCTATAAAGTCTGTGAGAGACCAGTCCCAAGATGGAGGTTCATTTTCCCTCAAACACAGGAAGAGAGCAGTTCCATCAGCCTGCACTCTTATTTATGGCAGGCCCCACCAGAAATCTGAGACTCTCAGGCCATCACCTCCCAGAAAACCCATCTCTGCAAGGTGGCTCTGTATGGTCCCAATCTGACCAATCTCCTACCTCTCTCTGCCCCCAGTCCTCCTACTATGCCTTCTGGAACTCTTGGCCTGTCACCAAAAAAACTGCTTGTGACTTCAACCTTTCATTCGATGGAACTTGACCTTGCTTAAGGAAAACCTTGCTATCTCCTGAGGGCAGTGTTCTTTCTGCATCTTTCTTAAGGCCAATGGGGGTGCACAGGCTGGGTAGGAGTTTTCCTTGTTCCTCATGCCACGTGCAGGCAGCTTCCCCCTCTTCCCTCCTCAGAACCCCCCAGTCCCTGTGAGGCATGTGTCATCAGACTGCTCACAGGCTGTCCCTTTTTCTTCAATCACTCGCCCACCTTCACTCATTCCCCCTCTTCTTGGGGTTTTGGCAGCTAGCACACTGTCTTTCTCTCCACTACTGCTCCTATTAAGCCTTATTGGTGACTTTAACCGGTCCATCTGACCTCATTTCCTTCCCCTCTTTGCCCTCTAACCAACTGGCCTCATTGTTCTCTTCAAAACCAAGCTAGTTCTTTCTAAGGGTCTTTGCATGGGCTGATTTTTTTTTTTAATTTTAAGCATTTAATTATTATTTATTTTAAGAGAGAGAGAGAGAGCAGGGGAGGGGCAGAGAGAGAGAGAGGGAGAGAAAGAATCCCAGGCAGGCTCTATGCTGTCAGTGCAGAGCCCGATGTGGGGCTTGAACTCACGAACTGAGATCATGACCTGAGTCAGTCGGACGCTTAACCAACTTAGCTACCCAGGCGCCCCTAATTTTTCAAGCATGTATTCATTTCTGAGAGACAGAGTGTGAGCAGGGGAAGGGACAGAGAGAGAGAGAGAGAGAGACACAGAATTTGAAGCAGGCTCCAGGCTCTGAGCTGTTACCACAGAGCCTGAGGCGGGGCTCAAACTCATGAGTGGTGAGATCATGACCTGAGTGCATGTGCTGTTTTTTAATATACTTGCCTCATACAGTCTCATGTCTCTCTCTCGCTTCATTCAGATATTAAGAATTCACTTACAAGTGAGACCTTCTTTGACCATCCTATCCAAGATAGACACTCAGCCCCATGGCTTTCTATCCCCTGATCCTGCTTTATTTATTTTGTTATCATAACACTTACATTGTAGTAACATTATATTATATATTTATTGTTTATTATCTGTTTTCTCTACTGGAATGTAAGCTTGTGAGAGCAGGGACTTTTTCTGTCTTCTTTTTCTTTTAGAGAGAGCACATGTGCGTGAGAGCACCCCTGATGTGGGTCTCAATCCCACGACTCTGGGATTATGATTTGAGCTGCAATCAAGAGTCAGATGCTCAATTGACTAGCCACCAGGTGCCCCTCTGTCCTCTTTATCATTGTATCTTCAGTGCTTAAGCAGTGACTGTACACAGAAAGTACTTGTAAGGACGCAGGTCTGAACCAAACTGACTCCATGACAGGCTTCAAGTTTCCCTCTGACCTTGGAGGCCTAAGTGTCAGTTTCTCAGAATCATTAGACAATAAAAGGGCACACGTTGCCCAAGGCAGGAGGGACCACCCTTGTAACACTCTTAACATTTCTAAGGGCAGGCCTAGAGATAGAAGCTATAGGTAATCACTTATTGCTTAAGGCTAGTTACACCCTATGTGAGGGTCCTGGGTCCTGGGTCCATTCTGTAATTGGTTAACACTCTAAATGTTGTGATTGGGTTTCATCAAAAGTAACAAGCACTCTGGGCAATGTGTATGGTTAAAGTTACTGCCAATAATGTTATGCTATAATGATTGGACCCCTGTACCTGTGTCACAATTTCCTGTAACTCCCCCTTCCCAAAACTCATAAAAGCCCTACCCTGCCTTTGTTCCGGGCTCTCTGCATGGATCCACTGCATTGGTGAAGTCTATGAGCCCGAGTTTAGGCTGACCAGCCTAAACCCATAATAAAGCCCTTTGCTTTTGCATGCACGACTTGGTCTCCCTGGTGATCTCTGGTTTTGGGGGATGATAATTAAATCTGGGCATAACATACTCAATACATATATTTTGAATGAATACTTGAATTAAACAGAATGATTGCTCCTGGCATGTTTCTCTGCATAGTTTCTTTGAGAACTTGTGATGGAGGGGCACCTGGGTGGCTCAGTCAGTTGAGTGTCTGACTTTTGATTTCAGCTCAGGTCATGATCTCATGGGTTCCAGTTCAAGCTCTACATTGGGCTCTGCATGTGGAGCCTGCTTGGGATTCTCTCTCTTCCTCTCTTTGTCCCTCCCCCACTCACTCACCCTTTCTTTCTCTCAAAATAAATAAATAAACTAAAAAAAAAAAAAAAAAAGAACCTGTGATGGAGGTGAATGGCCCTAGATCTTTGTCAAATACCATCTTATGGCAACTAACAAGCACAGCCAGGCCTGGTGAGGGGTCCTATAGCCTGGCTGAGGCAACTGAAGGTGGATCTTTTGCAGAAAAGATGACTTAGGAAGGATAGACTACTGCTTTTAAATATTAAGCAGTATCATATGACAGAGGGACTAGTTTCATTCATTGTTGCTCTGAAGCTCTACTCTCCAAATTTTAAAAGTTGTTCGCCTAAATCAGTAAGATATTTTCAGCATCTTTTTAGTAAATGCATACTTATTTATAAATTACATGCATATTGGTCATGGATGATGACAAATTAACCCAAATTTTCTCTCTTGGGAAGAAAAAATGCCCACTTCTGAGGGTAGACACCCCATAGGGTCCCTGGAAATGCTTGTTGCACCTGATGACAGATGGCCCTTGTTTCGGTTCCCCATAAGGGACCCCTTCAATTCTGGCCCCAAGTCCTGTCTTGGAAGTCCTTCCTTCCTTCTGCATGTGGCCTTATCACCTAGGGTCACTTGAGTGCATGTCTTCCCAGAATCTGAAAACACTGCCGGAAACACTGTTAGATAAGGAAACACTTCCTAATGCTAAGAGCCATCCAGAGGTGGGGTGAGCGGGCCTCTCAGGGGGTGTATTGTCTAATCACTGAGCTTCCTGGACGTTTGGACTAGACCAATGTTTCTCAAGGAGTGCCATCTGCATCAGAATCAGCTATGACTGTGAGGGTGCATTTGGGGAGGGGCTGTTAGAACTTAAGATCTTGGGGCACCTGGGAGGCTCAGTCGGTTAAGCCTCCATCCAACTTCAGCTTAAGTCATGATCTCACTGTCTATGGGTTTGAGCCCTGCATCGGGCTCTGTGCTGACAGCTCAGATCCTGGAGTCTGTTTGGAATTCTGTGTCTCCTTCTCTCTCTCCCCTCCCCGACTTGTGCTCTGCCTCTCTCTCTCACTCTCTCTCTCTCAAAAATAAACATAAAAAAAAAAAGAAGAAGAAATGCAGATCTCTGGGCCTCTCCCAGACCTCTTGCATCAGCATATCTTGGGGAAGGACCTAGGAATCGAAAAACTGAAGTTGAAACTTGGCTGGATAAAATATACTGTGGTGTCCTTCCCCACTCTAAGAGTCCATGGTTTAACTTCTAATGCTGTTTATTAACTGGGACTAGCTGGAAGCCCTTGGGCATTTTAGCTAACCTTTTGGGTCTCTGTTTCATCATCTTTAAAACAGAAGTAAAGCTACAGTATCTCCTAGCTCTGGAGTCCCATGCCTTTTTTTTTCTTTTTAAAATGCTTTATTTAATTAAAATTTTAGATTTTAGGGGCCCTTGGGGGGGGGCTCAGTCAGTTAAGTGTCCGACTTCAGCTCAGGTCGTGATCTCACAGCCTGTGGGTTTGAGCCCCGTGTCAGGCTCTGTGCTGACAGTTCAGAGTCTGGGTCCTGCTTCAGATTCTGTGTCTCCTTCTTTCTCTGTTCCTCCCCAATTCTCTCTGTCTCTCTCTCTCTCTCTGTGTCTCTCTCTCAAAAATAAATAAAGAATAAAAATATTTTAGATTTTAAACACTGAGATAAAACTGACATATAATTTTATTAGTCTTAGGTATACAATATAATGATTTGACATATGTATCTTGTGAGATGATTATCATAGTAAGTTCAGTTAATGTCTATCACCACAGATAGTTGCAAATTTTTCTTTCTTGTGATGAGAGCTTTTAAGATCTACTCTCTTAGCAACTTTCAAATACACACTATAGAGAGTTAACTATCGTCACTGTGTGGTACATGACATCCCTAGGACAGTGTCTCTGTTTTCCACCTTATTTCTTTTAGGTTTAAGCTTCGCTTGTGGCTGGGTACAAGTGAGCATGTTTAAAAAGAAGTTTGTTGCAAAAAAAAAAAAGTTTGTTGCAGCAACATGAAATATAGTAAGTGCTCAATAAATTTTTGTCGATTGATAGCTTAGTTTAGGGTTAGTCAAAGGAGACCATTCAAAGCAGGAGGAAAGCCACATGCTAAAAGCCCAGAGCTTCCCAAACCTTGGCTCACTTCAAACTTAACATGAAAGCTGTTATTTAAGTTGTGCTTCTGAAGTGGGCTGGAGGGAGGGGCCGTGACTTGCCGTCACAGGACTGCTGCGGGCCTGTTGCCTGAAAGAGGTTTTCCCTGTGTAGCTTTATCAAAGGCCACAGGCCAGCAGCTAGACACACAGAGCTGTTCCTGTGTGGGCACAGAGACTCCTTGTCAGGCTGCTGCCCCTTGGAGGAGCCACAGGGCTGCTTTCCATGCCCTCTGGAGGGAGGAAGATGAAGGAGGAGAAAGGGGTCTGTGGCATTTGTCCAGGTCCCAAGAGCAGCAGGTAAGACAAGCAATATTCACGGTCACACCTAGGGATGTGGAAGCTGGTGGCTTTGGCTGATGTGTCTCCATCTACTTTGTACTGAAGACAACACTTAGGAAAGAGGAGAGCTACATTTTGAATCAGGGTCATTGCACGTTGCTGGGAATATGAGGGAGGCTCCAGTCTGAGGGGACCTACATGACTCCTGTCAGCTAAAGGCAGCTGTTCAGCGGGCCAGACTACCTGGTTGGGGAACTGGGCTCCCTTATCAGTCTTCCCTCTTTTACTGGAGAATGTTTTTTTTTTTAAATTTTTTAATATTTTTTATTTATTTTGAGAGATAGAGACAGTGAGAACAGGGCAGGATCAGAGAGAGAGGGAGACACAGAATCCGAAGCAGGTTCCAGGCTCTGAACTAGCTGTCAGCACAGAGCCTGACGTGGGGTTCAAACCCACGAACCGTGAGATCATGACCTGAGCTGAAGTCGGAGACTTAACTGACTGAGCCCCCCAGGTGCCCCTGGAGAATCTGTTTATAGGAACATGCGAGTGAGCTGTTTCTGCTGACGGCCGTCCCCACGCTTCCGGCCTGGGTGAGGACCCCAGTGTAGTGATTCAGTGATTCTTATCCCTTGCTATCAGGTTGTGGCCTCACATAAGCCAGGCTCAAGAGTCCTCAGGTGCCCCTCTCACAGGGGCCACTTCTTTGTTCTTCCCTGAGCCCCCTGCCTGTAGAGATAAACTTCTAAGATTCACCAAAGAGGTGAGGGCGGGATGACCCCCCCATGTCTTCTCCAAACATATTTTCCCAGGGAAGAGGATTTGCATTATCTAAGCACATAAGGTTGTGTGAGGCAACCCTTATGTGTTTTACACTAATGCTCTCCAAATTGGGCTGTGAGATTCCTAAGGATGATCCATTGGGAAGCAGGAAGAACATACTAGAACATCTATTTATATTGATTTTCTAATCTAAAATATAAGAAAGAAATTAAGAACACTTGTACTTAATGAGAAATAGCACTTTTATGCCTGGCACATGAGACACCTTGAGGGTAGAATGGGGGTTACAACCCCTCAGAAGATTGACAGTGGCATCCTCAGATTTTCATTTGTTCATTCTTAGCATATTGAGACAAAATGTAATGCACACGAATGTACTTAGGGATTTAACAATAATCCTCACAAGTAGCACACTTGGAAGTGAACCATGTTGACCTAACCTCTACTGGTTTTCAGGGGGTAAGAGAGGTGTGTAAAGGGAGTAATCAGTTTCACATTGGGACACGCTTTCGTAGAGAACCGATGCAAAGAATGGAAAGAAGACCCAAGGTGGGTGGTGAGACCAGTGTGGCCTGGGACAGTCAGAATTTCCCAGAAGAGGAAATGTTCCAGATGGGTCTAAAGCATGTTCTTAGTTCCGAACTTCAAGCTGTATTACAAAGCTGTAATCATCAAGACAGTATGGCACTGGCACAAAAACAGACACTCAAATTAACGGAACAGGATAGAGAATCCAGAAATGGACCCATAAACGTATGGCCAACTCATCTTTGACAAAGCAGGAAAGAATATCCAATGGAATAAAGACAGTTTCTTCAGCAAGTGGTGCTGGGAAAACTGGACAGCAACAGGCAGGAAAACCTGGGCCACTTTCTTACACCACACACAAAAATAAACTCAAAATGGATAAAAGACCTAATGTAAGACAGGAAGCCATCAAAATCCTCAGGGAGAAAGCAGGCAGAAACCTCTTTGACCCTGGCTGCAGCAACTTCTTACTGGACACATCTCCAGAGGCAAAATGTACTCTTGGGACCTCATCAAAATAAAAAACTTCTGCACAGCAAAGAAAACAATCAGCAAAACTAAAAAGCACCCGAGGGAATGGGAGAAAAGCTTTGCAAACAACATGTCAGATAAAGGGTTAGTATCCAAAATCTATAAAGAACTTATCAAACTCAATACCCAAAAAACAAATAATAAAGTGAAGAAATGGGCAAAAAGACATTAACAGACACTTCTACAAAGAAGACCTCCAGATGGTCAACTGACACATGAAAAAATGCTCAACATCACTCATCATCAGGGAAATACAAATTAAAACCACAATGAGATACCATCTCACACCTGTCAGAATGGCTAACATTAACAACTCAGGCAACAACAGATGTTGGCAAGGATGTGGAGGAAGAGGATCTCTTTTGCACTACTGGTGGGAATGCAAACTGGTGCAGCCACTCTGGAAAACAGTATGGAGGTTCCTCAAAAAATGAAAAATAGAACTACCCTACGACCCAGCAATTGCACTACAGGTATTTATCCAAGGGATACAGGTATGCTGTTTCAAAGAGGTACATGCACTGCAATGTTTATAGCAGCACTATCAGCAATAGCCAAAGTATGGAAAGAGCCCAAATGTCCATCGATGGATGAATGGATCAAGAAGATGTGGTATACACACACACACACACACACACACACACACACACACACACACACACAATGGAGTACTACTTGGCAATCAAAAAGAATGGAATCTTGCATTTGCAACTATGTGGATGGAACTAGAGGGTATTATGCTAAGCGAAATCAGTCAGTCAGAGAAAGACAAATGTCATATGACTTCACTCTTATGAAGACTTTAAGACACGGAACAGATGAACATAAGGGAAAGGAAGCAAAACTAATATAAAAACAGGGAGGTGGTCAAAACATGAGACTCTTAAATATGGAGAACAAACAGGGTTACTAGAGGGGTTGTGGGAGGGGGTATGGGTTAAATGGGTAAGGGACATTAAGGAATCTACTCCTGAATTCATTGTTGATTTATATGCTAACTAGCTTGGATGTAAACAAAAAATAATAATAAATAAAAAATAAGATAAAATATGAACCAAAAAAAACCACACCATATTCTTAGTTGTTAAATTTGGCTGCCCATCAGAATCATTCAAAAGAAAAAAAAAAGGCTGAATCCTGGACTCTTCCCCAGACCTGTCAAAGTCAGTGTCTCAGTGGGGAGAACACAGTCTACCTGTGTTTGTCCCAACAGCTTTCCTGTAGCCAGATAGAGACCCCGGAAATGCTAGGGACAGGGCTGGGTGCTGGGCTCAGCCCCAGGAGCCTCCAATTCCATGTAAGTGCAAGCTGCCCTCTGCAATCCTCTTCCATGGGGCTGGGTTTGGGGTCTTCTAAATGGAAGGCCAGAGTCCTGTCTGCTGCTGTGAGCATCTAGCTGGGTTTGGAGACCAAGGTTCCAATGGACAGGGCAGGAGCCTCCCAGTGACATGATTTATGCCGCACGGGCTCATTTACTGCCATCTGCCCTTGGACTGTGCTTACAGAAAAGATTTCTTTGTCAAAACATACAACAGCAAACCTGGTTTGGCCCCAGGCTTCTGTGTCATAACTCTTTTTTTATTGGAGCAAAGAGAAGTAGCACATTATTGTTCTGCTCCAGGTTTTCTCATGGATCAAAAAAGCAGCAAGCACTTTGTGCAAAGAGAAAAGCCTGCTTTGTTGTCTGAGGACAGGGAGGTGAGAGAGATGAGGAGGCCTTTCACAGGCCATAAAAGAGACACACCACACAAAACAGGCCTGAGGCACATGGGCGGCGGGCTTGGGAACGGGAAGAAATCATTTGCACCTATTCACTGGCACATCAGGGTTTCACACATTTCACTAGTAAAAGTGACCTGGGCACACCTGTGTCAAGGTTCTCTGGCAGAGCCTTGCTTCTAGGAGGGTCATTCTGGGACAGCTTTATGCAATGATGACACTTCTGAGAAATGGGGTGAGTTGATCAAGTTGTTGAGGGCACTTCAGTGTTTTAAGAAGCCTCGATGCTAATGATATGACAATTAGTAGTGTGCTTTCCATGTGTCATCTCTTCCCCATGACCTCCGAGGGGACAAGGTGGCTGTTGTCATCCTCAGTTACAGAAGAGGCAACCAAGGCTCAGAAAGCCTGAGTGCCCTTTCTTCAGCTCACACAGCAGAATCAAGTTCAGTTCCTAATGTGTGTGTTTTACATGACTCCAGTGATGTCAAAAAACCATTCAGGAATGTAAGTATTTCCCTACATTATTCGCTTCACGAATTTGAATTTTTACACATTGGGTTTTCCTCAAGATAGCATGAAGTCAATTCAGCTGATAAGTTCGTACAATCTACTAAGATGTGTATATGACTTTGAGAAGCATTCCTCATTAACATAATTAAAACTTTCAACAGCGCAGAAATGAATAAACATGTAGAAATTCTGCTTTACCTAAGTCTCTTCTTCCTCTACGTCCAGATAAATGCTCTTTCTAGAATAGCAATTCTTAAATTTCAATGAGCACCATCACCTGGAAGGTTTGTAAAGCAGACTGTTGGGCCTTACCTGTAGAGGTTCTGATTCAGCGGGTCTGGGGTAGGGCCTGAGAATGTGTATTCTGAATGAACTTCGTGTTCCTATCGATGCTGATGCTGCTGGTACAAGGACTTCACTTTCAGAATCACTGTGTGTTAGTGCTTTTATTTTTCCTCTGTATCTCACTATCGCTCTGCATGTTTACAAACACAGCGTATTAAAAATGGACCCGTGCTTTACTTAGAATTTTGAAATGGGTTTGTTTTCATTTAACAAAATATCCCATTGTTCCAACTCAGTAGATTAAGATCTGCGTCATTCTTTTTAATGGCTGCATAGAATTCCATTGTATGACTGTATCATTATTTATCTAACTAATCTCTATTACTGAATGTTTAGATAGTTTCCATTTTCCCTACTGTAAACAATACTACAGATCTTTTCATATATCTTTATACTTTTGTGCTAACAGTTATGAAGGATAAATTCACGAAAGTGGAATAGATGGTTGACAGAGTTTACATGTCTTCAGATGACACACAGCTGTCAGGTTATTCCCTCCTCTCATAAAGTTTGTTCCACATTATATTCCTACCAATAGAATTTGAGAATCTTTCATCAACATCAAATGTTAAGAATAATTTTTATCTTTGCTTCTTAATAGGCGAAAAATGCTATATCATCTTAATTTGCAAGTCAATATGAGTAAAGTTGGGCATATGTTATTGGCCAGGTCTATTTCTTTTTCTGTAACATGCCTGCTTACATTCTTTGCCTGTTTTTCAGGGAAAGAGAATTCAGAATGGCAGAAAAAATGTATGGCAATTTCTTCACTGTGTTGGGCATAGCTTGGGCTCCTGACACATTGCTGAAGCATTTTGGAAATGCCACAGAAGAGAAACAGGAAACAAACAACTCAACACCAAAAAACCTCCCCAAATAATCGGACTGAAAAATGGGAAGAGGACCTGAATAGACATTTTGCCAAAGAAGACATACAGATGGCAAACGGACAAATGAAAAGATGCTCAACATGACTCATCATTAGGGAAACACACATCAAAACCACAGTGAGATATCATCTTACACCTGTCAGAACAAAACTTGATAGAATCAAAAAGATAAGAAATCAGTATTGGCGAAGATGTGGAGAAGAAGGAACTCTTCTTCATTGCTGGTGGGAATACAAACTGGTACAGTCACCATGGAATACAGTATGGAGGTTCCTCAAAAAATTAAAAATAAAACTATTATATGATCCAATAATTCTACTACTGGATATTTACCCAAAGAAAACAAAAACACTGATTTGAAAAGATATATGCACCCCTAGGTATGGAAGCAACCCATGTCCGTACATAGATGAATGGATAAAGAAGAACTGGCACACACACACACACACACACACACACACACACGGATATGACTTAGCTATAAAAAGAATGAGATCTTGCCATTTGTGACAACATGGATGGAGCTAGAGTGTATTATACTAAGTGAAGTAAGTCAGACAAGGACAACTACCATACGATTTCACTCATATGTGGAATTTAAGAAACAAAACAAACAAAAACCAAATTCTTAAATAAAGAGAACTGGTAGTTGCCAAAGGGAAGGTGGGCGGGGGAGGGGATAGGTGAAATAGAGAAAGACAATTAAGAAGTACAAAATTTCAGTTACATAATAAATACGTCATAGAGATGCAAAGTGCAGCATAGGGAATACAGTCAATAATATTGTAATACTGTTGGTTGGTGACACATGGTGACTATACTTATTGTGGTGAGCCCTAAGTAATACACAGAATTGTTGAATCATGTTTACACCTGAAACTAACATAACACTGTATAGTAATTGTACTTCTATAACAAATTAAATTAAATTAATAAAAAAGAGAGAGAAAGGAAATAAGTCACAGAGATGAGCAAAACAATGCTTGCAGTATTGAGTCTGGAAAAGCAAACTGAATAAAGCTTATTTGGGCCAGAGAACAGAAGCCTGAAAGGGGGAGTGGAAAGGAGAAAAGCCTTAAATTTCTGAGTGAGTCTTTCAAGAAGGGTGGCTGATGTGTGCTTTCTGGCAGAGCACAGACCAACTTGAATTGCCACAGGTGGGCTTTATTCAGTTTAAGGAAGTTCTTTCTCATGATAAGTACCAGTTCTAGTCTACATTTCTATTCTTCAAGACATTTCAACTCAATTGGAGACAACTTTGACAACTTTGCTGCTGTTCTCCTGTTCTCCTACATCTTAAATCATGGAGCATGATCATGGAGCATGATCTTCTAGGTACCTCTGTGTTCCTTTTTTTTTTTTTTTAAGCTAGAAAAATTTAAAACACAGTGGTGAGGTCAATCTGGTTTCATTTAATTAAAAGCCTGGGGGCTCTTTCTACTGTAGTATTTGGAACTGTTCCTCTGTCCTCTCCAGCCGAATGTGGCCTCAGTACTTTCTGGGCTCATTTATGGAGCTATGTCCTCTGCCTGGATGTTGACTCTGGCACCAGAGTTAAGATGACAGCAGCCCAGCCCAGCAGCTGAGAGGTCTCCTCTCTCCATAGGACCTGAGCAAGTGTTCTGCATTCAGCAGCAAGTTTCCACTGATGGCATACAACCCAAATATCGGCCTCCTTGTATGTGTTCTTTCTCTGCTTCACTGCAGCAGTCGTGACTCTGATCTCATTACTGGGCTTTTTATCCTGTTCCTCAGAAAGTATCCTCTTGTACCCAAAGCATGAGTGAACAATGCAGTAAGAGAAAGGTACTGTCAAGGCTCCAGGAGCCCTTGACTTTCCTCTCCTATGAACAGAATTAGAGTCCAAGGTAGGGGCACCTGGGTGGCTCAGTTGGTTGACCCTCTGACTTTGGCTCAGGTTGTGATCTCACAATTGGTGAAATTGAGCACCATGTCGGGCTCTCTGCTGACAGTTCAGAGCCTGGAGTCTGCTTCTGGTTCTGTGCCTCCCTCTCTCTCTGTCTCTCCCCAGCTTGCTCTTTGTCTCTCTCTCTCAAAAAATAAAAACAATAAAAAAATTATTAAAAAAAGGAATTAGAGTTCAGGGTAGAAAGCCAAGGCATTTTCAACTCCTTCTACCTCCTCACCCTGAAATTCCCCCTAGTGGCTAGATTTTACCAAATCTCTAAGATCTATGATCCACTTTTTCTCTTTATTATCCCTGGTTTAGTCTATGTCCTTTCTTCCTTTCCTGAATGAATGCATTGGTCTCCTGGCTTTCTTCAGTCACATTTCCTTCTTATCCATTTAATTATATAATCATTCCTTCATTCATTCATTCAATGTTTGGCGAGAATTGACTTGTCTCTGTGCCAAACACATTCAAGAAATGCCACAAGGCTGTGAGTTATTAATTACAAAGAAGACATCCAGGCAATCCGCCCTCTTGGTTCAAAGGAGTTGGGGGACTTTCCAGGGCGGGGTCCTAGAGGCAGATGAACTTGAGGTGGGTCTTGAAGTATTTGTAGGTAATGTGGAAAATTCCATGAGTCATCCACCTACCAGTTAGTCCCCATTCTTCCTGGCTGCAGTGGTGTTATTTGTTCACCTTTATGCTCAGGGAGGCTGCTTCTGACTTCAGTTAGGTTACTTTTAGTTGGATCTTCAGTTACCAGGAACTCAAAGTATTAATGCAGGTAGGATGTAGTCCAGTGCGGGTGGGATGGTTATTTCCTGGCTTGTAGTAATGGGGTCACAGTAGGTGCCGTTTGTTTCTCTGATTTCCCCAAGGTCAAGCCTGCAGACTACAGGGTATATTGTTGAATATCGAAGCAGCCAGTCCTGAGGGAGAAGATAAAGATTAGGAGCTGGCCCATGGGTCAGGGAGCCTCTCTTTCATTCTCATCTTAGGCAAGAGAGGGTCCGGCATGTCCAGAAATCATGAGCACCCAAGCTGGGAGGTCAGGCAGGTGATGTAAATGAATGAAACCAGCCCATGTTTGCATATGAAACATGTAGGATAGTCTTTGTTTCATGAAGAAAGATGCTCTCTGTAATTTTTCCTGATGCAGATGAACCTCTTGGTTGATCGTTCATTTTCTTATGGGAATGGAAAAGGAAAAAAAAAAGCTCTCTATTGAAAAATAAACTACCTAATACTCAGCCTCCAGGTTGTATATTAGGAACGTGGTGACCTGGGAAGGGGGTGACTATAGGTGGCACCACATAGTTCTTGTTAAATGGGAATCCTGGAGCAGGATGAAAGGCCTTCTGATTTCTCAAGAGAACACTGAAATATGACTTAAAAATATATGTACACATAAAAATATATATGCATATATATTTTTGTCTAATTTTTAAAACATTTTATTTATTTTTAATTTTTTTAATTTTTTTTTTTTGAGAGACAGAGACAGTGTGAGCAGGGAAGGGTCAGAGAGAGAGGGAGATACAGAATCTGAAGCAGGTTCCAGGCTCTGAACTAGCTGTCAGCACAGGGCCCAACGCGGGGCTCGAACCCACGAACCGTGAGATCATGACCTGAGCCGAAGCTGGACGCTTAACCCACTGAGCCACCCAAGTGCCCCACATATTATTTATTTTTACAAGACACAGAGAAAGAGAGACAGAGTATAAACAGGGGAGGGGCAGAGAGAGAAGGAGATACAGAATCTGAAACAGGCTCCAGGCTCTGAGCTATCAGCACAGAGCCCAATCAATGCTGGGCTCAAACCCATGACTATGAGATTATGACCTGAGCTGAAGTTGGACGTTTAACTGACTGAGCCATCCAGGCACCTCTATATACATATATTTTCATGTTTACTTATTTTTGAGAGAAAGAGAAAGGGACAGAGCCTGAGTAGGGGAGGGACAGAGAGAGAGAGAGAGGGAGACACAGAACCTGAAGCAGGCTCCAGGTTCTGAGCTATTAGCACAGACCCCGACAGTGGAGCTTGAACCCATGAACCACGAGATCATGACCTGGGCAGAAGTTGAATGTTTATCGACTGAGTCACCCAGGTGTCCCCCGCCCCCCCAAATTTTTTAATGTTTATTTATATTTTGAAGGAGAGAGAGACAGATCATGAGCAGGGGAGGGGCAGAGAGAGAGGGAGACACAGAATCTGAAATAGGCTCCAGGTTCTGAGCTGTCAGCACAGAGTCTGATGCAGGGGCTTGAACTCACAAACTATGAGATCATGACCTGAGTTGAAGTCAGATGCTTAACTGACTGAGCCACCCAGTTGCTCCTGATTAAAAATATTTAAAAAATCTATCCCTTTACTTCCTGAGTGTGTGCATTATAGGGACACATATCTGGAAGTAAAGCCTAGAGATAGAGATATTTGGGGTTAGGAGTGCAGAGCAGGTGGTAAAGAAGCAGGGAGATGGAGCCAGGAGCATGCGCTTCTGAGGGACAGAAGCTGAATCCTGGTCTAAGTGTGAAACAGGAAAATGAGATAAAAAAGCACATGATAGAAAATGCAGAGAGGCACAAAGAAGAAAATGAAAATCACAATCCTGCTATGCAGAAATTAGGAAAGTCAAATTAAGAAAACAATCCCAGCGGTGTCTGAGTGGCTCGGTTGGTTAAGCGTCCGACTTTGGCTCAGGTCTTGATCTCCCCACTTATGGGTTTGAGCCTCGCATTGGGTTTTGTGTGGGCAGCTCAGAGCCTGGAGCCTGTTTTGGATCCTGTGTCTCCTTCTCTCTCTGCCCTTCCCCACTCGTGCTCTGTCTCTGTCTCTCTCTGTCTCAAAAATAAACTATAAAAAAAAAAAAGAAAATCTCATTCATGATTGCACCAAAACCAATAAAATACTTAGGAATAAACTGCAGAAAAATCACTAATTCTTAATATTTTCCCTACAGTTAGATTATGATAATTTCCCCCTTATCATTGCAATCTCTCTGCAAGCTTACTTTTGAATGGCACCATCTCAATTGGGTGCCAGGGCAATGGCTCATAGAACCTTACATATTCAAATTCTGTCAGAATGAAACTCCTTCTTGAGTCCTGGCTGGTTGCTCTGTTCACTCACTGAAATGTCACCTGTCATGCTACAGTGGTAGGATGCCTGCATCCCAAGCTGGGGAAGGGGCTGGAAGGCAGGAAAGGATACAAACTGGCAGAGAGAGCAATATAAGGAGGGAGAGGAGCAAGGCCAAGTCAGTCATTGCACATCTTTAGTGGAACAAAGTCCAACTTAAACCACGCCCTGAGTGTGAATCCTTTTAGGAAAGTTTAATTTAATAAGCTGCGTGGGTGTAAACCACACATGCTCCCGGGCTCTTAGGGGCTCTAGGAGTTGGTAGGACGCTTCTACATTCGCCTCCTGCTAATATTATTCTCTGATGGCACAGCTAGGAGTGGAAAAAAGGTTACAGGCAAATCCATGCCCGGTCCTGGAAGGATGACTTCAAGTGCTGGCTCAGGAGCAATTTCTTTCTTTTTCTTTCTTTCTTTTTTTTTTAATGTTTATTTATTTTTGAGACAGAGAGACAGAGAATGAGCAGGGAAAGGGCAGAGGGGGAGACACAGAATCTGAAGTGGGTACCAGGCTCCAAGCTGACAGCACAGAGCCTGATGCAGGGCTTGAACTCACAAACTGCAAGATCATGACCTGAGCTGAAGCCGATGCTTAACCAACTGAGCCACCCAGGTGCCCCTGAGTAGCAGTTTCTAACAGTCAGTGGTGTGAGGCCCCCCTAGCTGTCCTCTCTTGGGCAGGTGTCCCTGGGGCAGGCTGGAAGGGGTTGAGGGAGGAGGGCTTTCTAAAGTCCCTCAGGAATGAGGTTGTCACACGGCCTCTGAGTCTCATCTTTGTGTCTGTCACCTCTCACTGCCCTCTGGTTTAGGGGTGGGGGGCCTTTGGCAGACACACTATACCTGCTTTGTGACTATGTGCATCTCCCTGAGGGTGTGTTCCCTGTGCCTTGTGCAATGGCTGCTGAGTGGCAGGGCACAGGTCTGAGTACATTTCCCAGGCAGCTGGCATGATGAAACCTGGCTGGCCCAGCTCCCCTGTGAACACTTGGCTCTCCTCATCTCTACTGTGTTCCCTGAACAGACACTTGACATGGTAGTGGGAACTGGTTTCAAAGAGCGTTCACAACACACCTGTGTTGAGTGAGATTCTGCTTTGTGTGTATGTAGCATGATTCTCAGGGATCAATGAGGGTGAAACAAACAAAACAAACAGATGTGTAATGCAGATGGTTTGTATTGCTAATAATAATTAATACAACAGCTATTTATTAAGCATTTGCTATGTGCCAGTGGTTGGGATAAGAGCTTTTATGCATTAGCTTACATGTTGAAGTCTCACAAAAACCTCCCTGAGTTTGGTAAAATGAATATCCTCTTTCTCTCTGTTGTTTGGACACCAAGTCATATTTGCTTTGAATTTGAAATGAATAGCTTTCGGAGCTCTGGAACTATTCGAATTCACTAAAGGAGAAATGAAAGACTTTCCCGAGCAAGACAAGAAGCCCAGTACTGGCAGATTTGATGATTTGCAGAAGTCATACTGTGGCCTATTTAACACACACAGAAATTTTTTTTTGCCTGTAATTGACTTAGATGATGCCACTTTTCTGAGCGCAAAATGTGGAAGACAGCTTGTACTTGACTGGAAGCTTTATCTAAAATGTACACAGATAATCAATGGCAGTGTGGCTGTTGATTCTAAGAACAGCAGAGAAGAAAACCTGATTCATTCCATTCAGAATGGAATAACTGCTAAAGGTTTGAGGTCATTACAGTTTGCAAATTCAGGAAAGCAATCTGAATTTGCTCCAGAAACTGGAGAATGAGAGAAGAAAAAAGAAGGTTCACAAAAAAGGCAACCATTGGTTCTGACAGGTGAGTGATACCTGTGAAGAGTGAGGTCTGTGATAGCCTGGGTCTCCTGATTTTTAGTGCAATGGACTCTCTGACTGTCTCAATGAAGACTATTTAGGATGTTTCTATGCTTGTCCTGCCTGTGGTTTCACCAAATGTGGAGCTGAATGCCACTGGGACCGCCAGTAACTAACTGAATGAGCCAGCTGAAACAGAAGGAGGAGAAATCATTCATAGGAAACATGCTGGATAGTTTGTGGTACCAAATTATAGAATCTTTAAAGGTCCTTTCTCTATTTCTAAAACTCCGTTATTCTAAGGTACATTTTTAAATTTTTTCTTATTTTTTTTAACATTTTATTTATTTTTGAGAGAGAGACAGAGAGTGAGTGGGGGAGGGGCAGAGAGCGAGGGAGAAACAGAATCCAAAATGGGCTCCAGGCTCTGAACTGTCAGCACAGAGCCCAATGTGGGGATCAAACCCATGAATATGAGATCCCCACAAACCATGAGATCATGAGCTAAGCCGAAGGTGGATGCTTAACTGTCTGAGCCAACCAGGCGCCCTCTAAGATACATTTTAAAGTTGACTGTCAAATGATGAAAATTTGAAAACCACCTCAACATGTATCAGTGTGCACTAATGTTGCATTTAGGGTGCTTTAAGATACATTATTTGATGTAAATTTAAATGGGCTATTACTCAGCAGCCAGCTTTAAGCCTGTCTGGGTCAATGTCAACAAGTTGGTAAAGGCTGTCCTCGATTACCACCGTTCAAATTTCAGTTACCACGGTATATACTGTGAGTGTTCATGTGAACTACAAACGTCCCTGCTGGCTTTGGTCCGCAAGTCATTATGTAAGACATGTGCTTCATGATCAGTGACCAATCACGGCACTTCTTTCTTTTTTTTTCTTTTTTTTTTTCTGGTCACCAGGCAGGCATCTCTGCTCTGACTGAGACTCAGCTTTATTTATGGTTAAGTGTATGGGGAACAGCACAAAAGTGACATTTGCCTTAGACAATGATTTCTGATGACAAATTTCTTTGCTATGAAAAAATTTCCCAGAACATAGATTTGCAGAAACCTCGTGCATTACCTTTATCAATAGTGTTTGATGTAGGTGATTTAGATGCTTATCATATGGGGAAAGAAGGTATCTTAGGCGTTTAGATTCAAGAAAATGTTTTTAGCATAGCAGAGGCGGAAGTTAGTTCTTCGTGAGCAAGGGTCAACAGCCTGTCTGCTTAAGGGGGAAGTATAAGAAAAATAGGATTCTCAGGAAACGCAATGTTTGCTCCCATAATCACAAAAGGAGTTCCAACAATAAGTTTCTTTACAAGATGCAATCAGTATTTTGGGGCCAGAATAAGGGGACAATTCACTCTGGATACCAATCAACAAGGTGCCTATGGGGTTGGACGGCACTTCTTTCAAATTCTGCTAGTGATTGGTTACTGCACCTCTGTCATTCAGTTTACTCATAGACAGCAAAGCATGCGTGGTGTTGTATCCTTGACACCCATGTGACACTTTACAAAAGTGGATCATCAAAAGAACTGGCCATTAAAGATGGAAGTGCAGTGAAGAAATGAAAAATGATAATTTGAGACATGAGATTTGAACATAAATGGAGTTGTAGAAAAAAAAATCACTGATTTTCAAAGACGGTAATAGCTAATTTCAGTTTCAAGGGTAAATTTCTTGAACAGGTTTGCCTGTATGTGTTCTTTATGCTGATTTAGGAGACCAGCCTTTTAGTGAACATGCAAAATATTAACAGAGAAAAACATATCTAATATAGAGTACTCTGTAATAAAAGCTGAATTTTGGGAAAATTAAAAAAAAAAACAGGACACCCAGGACCAATTAAGAAAAAAGACAAAATCAACTACATGTATAACTTTTTTTTAAAACATGGCAGAAGACATCATGAATAAAATCAAAAGACAACACATATTTTGGGAAAGTATAAGACAAAGGACAGAAAAATAGTTAATATCACACCAAAAGATTCTACAAGTTATAAGGGAAAAACTCCCAAGCCAATTAAAAATGAATAAAAATTTGAGTAATAATTCAGAGAAGAGGAAATCCAAATGGTCAATAATCATATGATAAGATGCTCAATCTTATTATCAGTAAAATGCAAATTAACACATCATTGGTATACTTTGTCATATATCAGACCAGTAAAAGTAAAAAAAAAATTTTATATATGGGGTTGATAAGAATGTGGAAAATAAGCACTCTCCCTATGACAGATGTGTGGATTATTATAATTTTTTGGATACTGTCCTGGCATTATCTATTAAATAATAATATTAAAATAAAATAAACACTGTGGCAGACATTGTTAGTTGCCTACCCAATATCGTAGCTTTTTTCTTCCTTTCCAATAGAATCCTGATTTTGTCTATGTAAGCAAGATAATAAATGGTAATTTATTTAAACCATCATGAGAATACTGTCCTTTTCCAGTTACTCAATTTCCCAGTCTAGCAGTGGTCATATAACCCAGTTCTGATCAAGAAAAAGTAAGGGAGGGCTCTGGAAAAAAAAAAAAGTAAGGGAAAGATTGCTGACAGATCTCTGGGAAGGCCTTTGCTATGCTTTGCTTAAATAAGGTACAAATGTGGGTGTTGCTACCTTTCCCCTTTTACCTTGAATATAAGCATGGTTAATACCTGGAGTTGTGGCAGCCATTTTCTGACCACAAGGAGGCAAAGTATGAGGACAAAATGCTAACATGCCAATAGCAGAACAGAAAAACATATCAGCTTGGTTTCTTCAACGAATACTCATTACTACTTACCTCCAGGCCTTTGTTATGTGAGAAAAACAAATCCTTGTTTGTTTAAGCCTCTGTTAGTTGGTTTCCATTACTGATCACTGAATATACCTCTAATCGGACACATACATTCCTTTTGACTCAGCCATTATATATGTGACTCCATCCTAGAGAAATGAAAGTACCAGTATGTAGAGATTTATGTAAAATTTTTGTATAACATTGTTTTTGGAAGCAAATAACTGAAAACAAGTGGAATGTCTATTAATAGCTAGATGGCTGAATAAAATGCAGTATATTCATATAATAAATTGCTATATAACCATTAGAAAAATTATTTAAAAGGATGTTTATTGAATTTGAAGGGTATTAATGAGGAATTATTGTGTAAAAACAGCAAATTGAATGGTTAACATTTATAATACAACCTATTACTTGTAAAAAAGATCTTTCTAAATGTGTGTAAATGTATATGTCTACACAATCATATGAAAAAGGGATTAAAGAAGTCTGCAAGAATTAGAGAAGGAACACATTTTTTTTTAAAGATATAGGGATGGTTATTCTTGTCACATCCGCATTTAATTTGCCTATGTGGCTAGTACAGAAGATGGCCATATCTTGCTGTGTATAGTGGACAATCTCAAAATCATGTATCAAATTCTATTCCATCTTTTTTTTAATTTTAATTTTTCTTTTATAGTTTATTTTACTTTATTTTTAAAGAAGTTCTTAGATAATTGCCTTTTGTTCTTTTATAGTTTATTGTCAAGTTGGTTTCCATATAATACCCAGCGCTCACCCCAACAAGTGCCCTCCTCCATGCCCATTTCCCCTCTCCCCCACCACCATCAACCCTCAGTTTGTTCTCAGTATTTAAGAGTCTCTTATGGTTTGCCTTCCTTCCTCCCCATGGTCCTCTGTTAAGTTTCTCCTGTTCCACCTATGAGTGAAAACATATGGTATCTGTCCTTCTCTGCCTGACTTATTTCACTTAGCATGACACCCTTGAGGTCCATCCATGTTGCTACGAATGGACAGATTTCATTCTTTCTCATTGTCATGTAGTATTCCATTGTATATATAAACCACATCTTAAACCCATTCATCAGTTGATGGACATTTAGGCTCTTTCCATGATTTGGCTATTGTTGACAGTGCTGCTATGAACATTGGGGTACATGTGCTTCTATACATCAGCACTCCTGTATCCCTTGGGTAAATCCCTAGCAGTGCTATTGCTGGGTCATAAGGGAGTTCTATGGATAGTTTTTTGAGGAACCTCCACACTGTTTTCCAGAGTGGCGGCACCAGTTTACATTCCCACCAACAGTGTAGGAGGGTGCCCATCTCTCCGCATCCTCGCCAGCATCTATAGTCTCCTGATTGGTTCATTTTAGTCACTCTGACCGGTGTGAGGTGGTATCTCAGTGTGGTTTTGATTTGTATTTCCCTGATGATGAGTGATGTTGAGCATCGTTTCATGTGTCTGTTGGCCATCTGGATGGAGGAGGAATACATTTGAATGAAAACAAGCTGGGTAGAAGAAAATAATCTGCCTTAAAGATGATCAAACTTTATTTTTATTTAACTATGAAGAGAAGCATCTAATGTGTCATAAATATACATGGCATTGGCAGTTATGTTTTAAATATGAAGCTGAATAGAAGAAAAAAATTTTACACACACAAAACACATTTTATAGTTCCTTAAAAAGTTTTTTTAGTTATTTATTTTGAGAGAGAGAGAATAGGGGAGGGGCAGATAGAGAGGGAGAGAGAGAATCCCAAGCAGGCTCCACACTGTCAGTATAGAGTTCAGTGTGGGACTTGATCCCATGAACTGTGAGATCAAAACCTGAGCTAACACCAAGAGTCAGATGCTCAACTGACTGAGCCACCCAGTTGCCACTATAGAATTACTTTTTTCAATTGACTATTTTTTAATACTTTTTAAAAGATTTTTAAAAATCCAGTATAATTAACATACACTGTTACATTAGTTTCAGATGTATAGTATAGTGATTCAACAATTCTTTCTTTTTTTTTAAGTTTATTTTTGAGATGGGGAGGGGCAGAGAGAAAGGGGGAGGGGCAGAGAGAGAGAGAGAGAGAGAGAGAGAGAGAGAGAGGGACAGATGATCTGAAGTGGACTCTGCACTGACAGCATAAAGCCTGATGTGGGGTTCAGACCAATGAAGTGCAAGATTATGATCTGAGCGGAAGTTGGATGTTTAAATGACTGAGCTATCCAGGCATCCCTCAACAATTCTATACATTACTCAGTGCTCATCATAAATGTATTCCTAATCCCCTGCACCTATTTTGTGATCCTCCCCTCTACCTCCCCTCTAGTAACCATTAGTTTGTTCTCTATAGTTAAGCATCTGTTTTTTTGCTTTGTCCTTTTCTTTGTTCATCTCACATGAACATGAATGAAATAATTTGGTATTTGTCTTTCTCTAACTTAGCATTATACTCTATAGGTCCATCCACATTGTTGCAAATGGCAAGATTTCATTCTTCCTTATGGCTGAGTAATATTCCATTGTGTATATATATATATATATATATATATATATATATATATACACACACACATACATATATACACCATATCTTCTTTATCCATTCATCTATTGATGAATATTTGGGCTGCTTCCATAGTTTGTTTACTTAAATAAAGCTGCAATAAACACAGAGGCACATATATCTTTTCAAATCAATGTTTTCATATTCTTTGGGTAAATACCTACTAGTAGAAGTACTGGATCATATGGTAATTCTATTTTTAATATTTTGAGCAACCTCCATACTGTTTTCCAGAGTGGCTGCACCAGTGTGCATTCCCATCAACGGTGCATGAGGGTTCCTTTTTCTCTACATCCTCACCAACACTTGTTGTTCCTTGTGTTTTTGTGTTTTATCCACTCTGATAGGTGTGAGGTGATATCTCACTGTGGTATTGATTTGCATCTCCCTGACGATGAGTGATGTGGAGCCTCTTTCCATGTGTCTATTGGCCATCTGGATGTCTTCTTTGGAGAAATGTCTGTTCTTGTCTTCTGCCCATTTTGTAATTGGGTTTTGTTTTTTGGGTGTTAAGTTGTATAAGCTGAATAGAAGAAAAACTTAAAATTTTAATATATATTTTTGTTTTCTCATAGTTTCTTATTCCTTTTTTTTTTTTTTTTGTAGAACATGAATTCCAGTTTTATTTTCCCCTGTACCAAGCATTCAAGGTCTTATTTTCCTTTTAATGATATGAAGGCAGACTTTAGTTTTGAATCTTTTACCCGGTACTTTTTACCTGGTTTAAAAATGTGGTACTCCTAAACAAAAATACAGTGTTTGCACAATTAAATAATGAGGAGACCTATCACAGGAGCACTTGTAGAATTCTGGTACCAATGTCTTCTTAGTGTTCAGTGCCAGATTTTAAAAACTCTTCACAGTCCTTTATTTATACTATCAGTGTTAATTAAGAAAGATGACTAAGTAATTTTCATCCATTTTCATGACTCAATGACAGGAGCTCATTTATGGAATTCAATTTTCACCCCCTCAACTTAGAATGAACTTCAGATCATCACTTTCATTACTAGAGCACTGATTTTTGTGGAGGAAAATTGAGCCAAGTTATTTCTTGTCAAATAAGTTTTCCGAAGACATTTGTGACAACATGTATGGGCCCTAAGAGAATTATTCTAAGTGATATAAGTCGGACAAAGACAAATGCTGTATGATCTCACTTCTATATGGAATCTAAACAAGCTGGACTCAGAGCAACAGGAAGTACAATGGTGACTGTAAGGAGCTGGGGGTGGGGTGGGGTAAATGGGGAGATGTTGGTCAAAGGGTATAATCAACCAAGGATAAGAGGAATAAGTTTTAGGGATCCAATGTACACCATGGTGACTACGGTTAACAATACTGTATCATATACCATATACTTGAAAGTTATTGGTAGACGAGATCTGCAGTGTTCTCGGGACACACATGAAAATGGTCATTATGGGAGGGGAAGGAGGTACTAACTAACTTCACTGTGGTGATCATTTTGTAATGAATGTATCAAGTTATCATACTGTATACCTTAACCTTACATAATGTTATATGTTAATTATATCTTCATAAAACTGTGGAAGGAAAAAGAAAAAAAATTCCTGTTAAATCCACCTGGGCTATGACAAAAGTTCCTGGTAAACCACTGGTCAGAATGTGTAATACATTTTTGCCTAGAAGCAAAGCTCCTCATGGTAGATAGGGAACCAGGGAGGGTCATAATGATCTTTTGACTTGTGAGGTGTCTGACTGTGGTAGTCAGTACCAAGTCCCTTCATCTAATAACCTCGCCCTGCAGGACTCAGTGGTCCCATATGACATTGATCCTCTGCCTCAGGAGACATACCTGGGTCCATAAATATATCTGATGTTTTTGTTACACAAAATGATACTGCATTATCTTCTGTGTCTCAGGCATCAGGTAAATGCTTGGCTATGAAGACAGAGAGGAGAGAAGCACTCGACCTTGAGAAGCTCATGACTTGGGGCTCAACTCAGGGAGGACTTGTCAACAAACATGGCGGCAATAGGCATAGTAACAGAAGTATGCATAACGTGAAGGCTCTGTATGGGGGCTCCAGGAAGGTTTCAGAGAGGATGTGAGGTGTAAGCCTTCTGTTCTGGAAGGAACAGAAGTGTGTTCAGACAGAGAAGCAGAAAAAAGGCATTTCCAGCAAAGAGAACTGGGAAGGCAGAGAGGTGTGAAGAGGCCTGGCAGAGCCTAAGACAAGCCAACAGCTTGAGAGTGGAGGCTGCGAACGGATGGTGACCTGCAGACAGATTTTGGTTGGGCCACAGAGTGGTTTAAAAATTTGAGACACATTTAGAAATAGAGATATTTTATGAAAAAGTCCAGATTCCCTGCTCCTCTTGAAAAAATGGGGAATCTGGCCACTGGGCTGGATATCCACAAGGTCCGCCTCCCTCTCCAGATACCTAGACGAGGGCATTCACGCTCCGACCAAGCAGTCCCACTAATTCTGATTACCAGCTTCACTCCTGGAAGTATTTGAATTTCTTGCCCCTCGTTAAACATGCTTGGAAAGTAAAGGGCAAAGAAGGGGAAGATTGCAGAGGTGAACTAGCTGTGGGAAGCCATCACCAGCCTTTGGGCTAAAGGGGTCAGGGGAGGAAGTGGTACAAATGAAGTGAGCCCCCAGTCCTGGGCTGTAATTATTGTGGGGCAGGGGGGGAGCGGGGATGAAACATTTCAGCTCTCCCCTAGGGCCATACCAGAAGCCGTAGGGTTGAGAGGGCCCTGGGTAGGCTGTCCACAGGGGCACAGTGGCTCTGGGAGGGTAAATCACCAGCCCATCTTGGCACTTGGGGATAGAGCCAGGACAGGCCCTCTCCTGAGAGTCATGTAGACCGTGGCTGCTGTGTGGGGACCCCCCTCAGGATGGTTAAGCTACAGGCTCGAATGCCAGCAGGTGGGAGGAAGGGGTTAAACAGGTCTGAGATGCACCCCTCTCCCCCATCACCAGGAAGCACTGGGAGGCTGCAAGACCTGTAGCAGGGCAAGGGGAGGACAGGGGCTCAAGTCTGGGCTCATGGACTATTCCAGAAGGGGACTGTAGGAGGTGGAGGCTTGGAGTGCTGGTAGCCCATGGACCCTTGGGCGGGAGGTGGTAATTTGAGCGCTGGAGGTGGACTGGACCCCAGAGTCTTTCCTAGCACAGGTTCTAGTCCAGCAGGGGACCCCCTGTGCCCTGGGGGTCACCCAGTCTCTGTTTGACCTCTTTGGTGTCAGGGAGTGCACTAGCCCAGGAGGAGGCTCTGGTGATGAAAAAGACTCTTTGTTGAGCAGAAATCAACCTTTTGCTGCTGGCCCTGTTCTTTGAGGCCACAGTGAGCAACTTTCTTTGTCCAAGGGCAGTTTCCTCACTCCTCTGGGTCCTTAACCACTTCTAAAGGCTGCAAATGGGGACCTTGACCCTCTGGTTACGGCCCTATTTGTCACTGGCTCTCTGGAAATATTCCTTATGACACATCCCTCTCTATGGCTTCTTTTACCTTGAATTGAAGGTTGGTGGAGGATCAGCGAGTGGGGCCTCCCTTGAACTGGATAATATACTAGTGGCATTTAGGGTCACACTAGATATTTTTGATTACAAGATTCAGGCTGAGCAAGTGGGAATTTGTAAACTTTACCTTGACAGCTCCCTGAGCAAAACAGGCAGGAGCTAGATAGATAGGCAGTGGGGGTTCAGTTACCCGCCAGGGTAGCTTGGCCAGCAGGAAGCAGACCTGGAACCAATTCAGGTCTCTGCCTCCAGGAGGGCCTCTCTCCACCACGGGGGCGGGGGTGGGGGTGGGGGTGGTCCAGACACCCCCTCCCCTGGTTCACAGTCTCTATTTACAAAGGCAGGAGAGTCATTCCGATAGGACAGGGTTTAAAGGATGCCAGTCCCTCCCAGCATAGCCCTTGGGGGATGTCACCTTTCCAGACCCGTGGAATCCCTTTCTGGAACATGTGAGGCAGCTTAGCTCCAGGTGGTGGAGTGGTTCCTTTGTCCTCTCCCCTGACCTCCTTGGAGGGGCTCCTGGGCAGACCCTGGCCTTGCCCTGGAGGACTTAATGGCATAGGACATCCTCTTGTCCCAGGGGACCTGTCCCGCTGCACACCAGGGCCTAAATCTTCCACTGGACGAAATGTCCTGAGGATGATCTGATTTTTCTTTCTTTTTATCCTGTTTCCCTTTCAGCATAAATGTCATGTTTTTAATCCCAGTTGCAAAATTCGGCTCCTCAAAAGCCATCACCCACTGTGCATGACCTCAAGCTAGTCACCTGGTATTCTTTACAGGCTGCAGTTCCCATAGGAATTGTCTCACTTCTCTGCCAAAGGTGATTCCACCTGAAAGGAGGTCCAAGCCTCCATGCTCCCCCAGGGGTACCATCGGCTGGATGGAAGGGATACTTAAGCATGGACTGGGGCGATTGCTCAGGGTGGGTACCAGCACCCTCACTTCCAGACACCAAACCTCTCCTATGCCATCTGCTCCCATCTGGGGTGTGGCATGTTTAGAGAGCAGTAGGGATTGGGTTAGAATCCCCGGGAGAGATTTTAAACAGATGTCCAAGCTCTACCCCCTCCAGATTCTACAATTTACTTGACCTGGGTGGAAGACACTAGCCAAATGGAAAAGACATTGCTAGACCCAGGTTGTGTAGCCACGAACACATCACTATTTTTGAAGATGAAAGGCTGTGACAGAAACCTCAGGGTCTCCCAGAAGTAGCAAGTCCTCCACAGAGCAAATGTGGAGGAGGGCGTTTCAGAAGACAGAGGAAGGGATGCAGGTGCTAGAATTCCTGGGGGCTACTGTGCAAAGAGCTCTGAGTTAGACAGGAGTCAAGGCTAGGTCACACCCCCCCCAAACTGGGCTAGGCAGAAGATGGGACACGCAGGGGTCTAAAGTTTGGGCCAATAGCATGCAAAAAGACTCAGCCCGAAGAGTCCAAATCATGGATTCAAGTTGACAATTGCAAGTCACCTGGGTAAATGAGGAAAGGTTGGTTTGGCTTGACTCAAGGTTCATAGGTGCTTTTTCCAGGGAAGGGTCCTGCCTGCAGTGCCCTGGGGAGCCCAGTGCACTTGCCCAGATCCAGGGGCAGCCACCAGGCTCTGGCAGAGCCAGTCTTGGGCAGAGGGCTTGGAAATCAGGGAGGAAGAGGATGGGAACAAGAAGAAAATTCCATGGACTAGAAATAGGGCCTGGAGAGGTCCCTGAAGACAGAACAGGGCCAAGAGGTATATGCCAAGTACAGGTAGCAGGTCTCTCGCTCCCTCCCTCTCCTCAGAGGTGGGTGAAGGCTCTATGGAGGGACAGCTCCCAGGCCAGTGCACTGGGGACAAGGAGCTGCCCAGCTTCTCATCTCACAAATCAGGCACATCCCAAGCTCTCTGAGGCCTGGACCACAGGCTCTGGGGGCTCAGCTTTGCCACCAACGCTGAGCGTCCCTTGAGACCAAGATCTCTCGCTGTTCTGCAACTATTCATTCTTTGCTGCTTCTCCATGAGCTCCTCATATGTTGCATTACATGAGGTCCACACATGGGTTGGAAGTAGGGGCTTAAACATGGGACTTCATATGCAAATGAGGCTTGTACAAACTAGGCTGACAGTTTTAGAACAGTTTCTGTTCCTTACAGTTAGAAACTGAGCAGTGGGGAATGGGATGAGTGAGTGGGGGTTATTGTGGGTTGGGGGTGGACAGGCCTATGTTTTCCTTCAACTAGGCTAAGCAGAGAAGATCCAAATAAATGCAGGCTTTAATTCAAGCCCCTACGTTCTGATGGCTACTAGCTTTGAACACCGAAAGGGTAAACTGCATTAAGTTTCACTTCCTCTGCCAAGCCTCTATAAAGCTTTTCCTAAAAACTATGGCCCCACACTAACTTGACCTTTGCTGCGTCCTGTCCTATAGTATAGTGGCTCGAGCATGTATCAGAATCACCTAGAATGTGGAGGGGGAGTGGGGGCAACTCTGGAGTCTAAACAGGTCTGGGGTGGGGCCTGAAAACTTGCATTCCTAAGAGACCCAGGAAGGTCCCAGGCGATGCTGAGGCTGCTGACCTGGGGACCACACTTGCAGAACCACAGCTATTAACACATGCTCTCTACTCGACAATTCAGGCTTTCTTTGTATTTTGTCTGGCATTTGTCCAGAACTATTTTTCTTTTGCATGCCAGTTTCTCAGCCAGATCTCAATTCCTTTGGGGCAGGGACTGTGTGTTTTATATTTTCCTCTGCATTATTTAGCATATTGGCAGACCCATGGTGGATGAAAGACATATATTGGGAACTTTGGAGGATTTGGTTTCTTTCAGCAGACAGGGATCAACTGTGGTTAATTTTAGGATTCCTACATTTTGCAAAAGAGCATCTAATTTTTTCTCATCATTCGCATTTGCAAAAAAATTCTTAATTTGCTTTTCAGCAACATGCCAGTCTCATGAAAGAAAAGCTCCAGTCTTGATTTTGGAAAAAAAAAAAAAAAGAGTTCATTCCTTCATCCTTCCAAACAAGGTACATACAGTACAACTGGGCAATAATGGACATGACTGAAAAACACAACTACATTTTATATTGCTCACTACTCCTTAAATAAGTATAATTCAGATATTAAGGAAAAGAACTGCTAATCACATTAACTCATTACAGAAATCAAAATTAACTTATCACACAAAATAAATTAAAACATTAAATATTAACCTTTTCAGTGCAACATATACAGAAGTCAGAGTAACAAGTTCTAAAAATAAAAAAAAGCATCAGGTTTGTTATAATAAAGATAATGAAAAGTTGAATACTTCAGTAAGTTACTAGCCAGGAAGAGGGGCTGTTTTTCAGTACTATGTGTATGTTCACTAGATATTTCAGGAAGCCTGGTAAAATCAGTGGCTGGAGACAACAATTCTGATATTCCAACATTAAGAAAAAACATACATGTTTGTCTTATTTCCGCAATGTCTCCTTTGCTCCTGGGCTTTTGAAACCTCCGCCTTCCTTGGCTGAGCGGGTTGGGAGAAATCAAAGCCCAGATCCTGCTAAGAGGTCAGGGTCTTGTGAATAGTGCTGGAATCTTGTTGATCCATTTCTGTCAAAACTGCCTGGAAAAATGACTAGTGGCCCACGTGCACTGAGACCACCTGGCCCGGAAAACGTGGCTGAAGATGCAGACACTTTTCTTCACCTGCAGAGCATAGTTTCCCAAGAAATTCTAGAACCACATCTCCTCCTCCCTCACCAATGCATTGGTGAGGGGTATCAATCGCACCTCCTGTTCCTTTCTTAGGGAAACAGACTTTGGGCCATTGTGTCCACCCCCTCTGCTGGAACACCATGGCAAGCTCGCATCTTGCTTGATTCCATGTGTGTCCAGATGCACTTTCCAGAGTAGAGTTGGCTGTGGAATGTCTTTCCGTCTAGAAGAAAATGTTTCCTGCCAGTATGCTCAAGGACGTCATGGCCTATAGAGCAGTGGGAGAATCTAGGCTCCTTAAAATATTTGGAAGCACCTCCTCCTTCTAATGGGGGCGTTCATTTCTCCTGAGGTAGAAAGCAGCATTGGAACACGGGAAGCAGCTCTGTTCCCTGCTCCCAGGTGTGTGGTTCCTTACCAGGAAAGGCCTCAGGAACAGCTCCCTAATCACAATACTCGGCTTTCTAAAGGGCAAGGAGACACAGGGAACCTGTGAAGATGGATTAGAAGATTTTTTTTTTTTAATCTGAAAAGGGGTCTAACCCACAAAGTACCAACACCACAAAATGGCACAGGAATCCAATGTTTGTTGGCCATCTGATTTCTAAAAGAGAAATCACCGAGAAAGTAAGGCTCTCCTAACCTGGGCATGGATGAAGGTCCATCGAGGCCAGCCCCAGCCTTCATGCCAGCCTCTGCTTCAACTCTTTTCAGACCTGCTGCTTTACAAAGGACTGACTCGGGAGCCACCTGGAGGGAGGCACACTCGTTCTCTGCACGGTTCTCTGCATGGTTGCACTGACACAAGCAAAAGTGTGTTGGCCCCTCTAGCGTGAAGGCCAGAGTCTTCACAGACACTAAATGTGGGGTCCCTGTAGAGGACCAAGAAGGTTCCCTCTACTTTACATCTTCTTCTTCCCGCACCTCTGCAAAGGCTCTTGGACGCCTGAAGACCGGACAAAACATTCCCATCAGTTCATATTCTTTAAAGGCAATCAGACCTCAAAGAGTCTCCAAAAGACTGAGGAAAGATTGTCCTAAGTAAAAGGTGATCTCCAGTTAAAAACACACTACTCCACTGCCGTTGGTCTTTCTAACCAGACTCTTAGACTTTCAGGAGGGTCTGATGAGAGAGAGGAGTGAAAACGGGGGTCTACAAGCTGGGGTCAATGGGATTGGTCTCTGAGCAAGACGCCACAGTCAGGCCTCAGAGCACATACCTGCTGCTGCAGGATGGGCCCAAGAAATGCAACCTGAAACCTGTTCTTTTATATTAAGACCTGGGAGCTGTGTCAAGGACATCGTTAGTGGGCCAGCTGCTGAGCTGATCCCGTTTCTGCTCCTATCGCTACAGGTGCAGCGTCATTCCAGAAAAGTGCCAAAGCTAAGACACGGGTCATACAATTGTCTCAATCATAAGGAATAAAGAGAAAATGCATCAAAATAGACAGTTTGGGGAAAAAGAATTAGAGGAGGACAAAACTACCTGATAGAAATTTCAAGCCAACTTGACATATTTTAAAGGTCCCTTTCATGATGTGTAGAGCTAGATGCACAAAGATAATAGGTAAAAAATCTTTCATTTTTCAAATGTTAGTGAACAGAGAGTTTCCTCACATAAGGACTTCACATATTATTTCACTGTCACTCTGCCTCCAAATTTTAATGAAAATCCCTAGGGATGAGCTCTCTGTTGTTTAGTTGGAGAGGAAACCAGTGCTTTCCACAGGCAAGCCAGGGGGTCAGAATGTACCCAGATGCCCATGAAAACAATTTCTCCTTTCAAGGGAAAGCGAGGCCCATGTTGGTGGAGGTGAGTTGTTAAGAGTTTTTGTTAAGAAAACCAGCATCCTGAATGGAAAAGGGAAAAATAAATCACTGGAACACTTTTCCTCATGCTAGAAAATAAATAGGAAAGGTAAATTTCTCCTTTTAAAAATAAAGCAACAAATCAACTGGGCAACAACATAGGAAGGAAATGCCCAGCCCCCCTTTCACGAACGTGGCCCCAAACGCCCATGGCTCCCTGTGTGTGCTGTTTCTAAACATACTCTGGGAGGGCACATTAGGAAGGTAACACACTTAATCATGGAGTGGTGGGGTACTGTGTTTCTCTTGTGTAGAGGCACACAGGCACTCTCTTCCTCTCTCCCCCAACAAAGCTGACAGATCTCTGCAGCTGGATTTGCTGACTTTTCTACTGGAATGTATCTGAGGGCCTTTACCTGCTTTGTGTCTTAAATGACAAGGCTCTGAGGCCCAATCTTGGCTCTCATCAGCAGCTCATCATCTGCTTCCATCTCTGCACCCCCCTGGGTGGCTTTCCCCAAGCCTTCGCTGTCCCAAAGAGGCCAGATAGTTCTAATCAGTCAGCTAACATTTCAGCCAGCCTTACACACATCGTTCATGTAGAAGTCTGAAAAGGTTTGATGCTTTTTACATTGACTTAAGAGAGTAAAAATAAAATAAAACCATCATCCATCTAATAAATAAGAAATTATCTCGAGGGTGCCGACGGCTTGGGAAGGTCCTCAGCGTCGGGTGTCAGTGGAAGATGTCAGGCTGGTTCAGGGTCTCGTGGACAGAGACAGAGGACAGGCACAGCTCCTCTTACACTTGGCATCTTCTTGTCACAGTTACCTTTCCTCCACCTTCTTCTCCAATAAATGGATGAGAAAAAACTCAACTAGAGCAATCTCAGGATGGATACCATTGTGGGGATAGGAGTCCATTACAAAGAAACAGAGCCCAGCCTCCATGACGGGCAGAAGACAGCCACATATACACCTGGGCTCAGATGCCGACAGACGCACACACCTTAGCTAGGTAAACAGGAAGTCCACCCCTTTGCAATTCTTTTTTGACCAGTCTTTAAACCGTGGTCCACTGATTTCTTCTCTAGGTCACACCAAATAACCCCAACAGACAGAGTTCTTGACAGAGTTTCGAAGGAAGGCCCACAAAAGACAAAAAGGCTGCACAGGTGATTGCAGGCAGAGTAGGAAGGTCTGTCGGCTCGTCCTGAAGAAGTCCTTTCTTGCTCAGGCTGCCGCAGTCTACCTGGCCGAACTCTCTCTGGGCTCTTCAGACCACTGGAAGGAAGGAGACACAAGTTAAATTCTGCATGCCGGCCCCAGCCATGCTAGGAAAACAAGCGTGGGACAGAAACTTGGAGACGCATCTGCCAATGTCACCAGGCTCTCTGGGGCTGTCAGGCCCAGGTCCAAATTCCTTTGGTTCAACCTCAGGGGCAGCAGCTTCTGAAATTGTACTTTTGGTGCCAAAGGAAAGGCTGAAGAGATGGGGACGCACTGTGTTATGAGGGCCTTCGTTCAACTGGAGGACAGTCAGCCTAGCCCATGCCGGTTCCCCGTAGGGTGGCTTGACGGCCAGCTCCGGAGCTGACTGAGGGCTCTGGTGGCAGAATGGCTTCTCCTCAGGCCATATGAGAATGGACTCATTTGTTTTTCAATGGATGAGACTCTGAGGCATCCTCTGTGGTTCCTGGGAGGCAGCATGGACTTAACGCCCATGCCTCAAGAATCCAGGTTGGCCCGGACATCTTCCTGCCCTGGTCCCTCCTGTGGGTCCTTTGGAGGTCGAGAGGGATGCATTATCTCAGGGAGGTGGCTTCAGCCTCAGTGGCCATCTCTGGAAGGCCAGACCCATCTGGGGTAAAAGCTAATGTCCTCCCAAATGTGGGTAGAGAAGTGACATTAATAAGAACCTTACTCTACCCTAAATGACTCTGAGGTGCACACAAATAGTACAGAATCTACTATAAATTTTACGTTTTTAAAATTTTGTTTATGTTGTGTTTCTCCATTGGTGCTAAATAGCAAAATAAAAACTGCATTAGCTCAACGGATGGTCCTCTGAGTTAGTGGAAGAGAGTTGTGAGTGGAGCTTTCAGAGGTCCTGGCTCTCCCCCTAGCTCCCCCATGGACTGATGGTGGGATCCATGCAGACCTCTGGAAGACTCAGTTTACCCACATCACTGACAAATCCTCCTCCTCTGAAGGCCATTAGAAGGACTGATGGATTAGCATCCTCGAGAGTTGCGGGCCTCCTAACTAAAAACACCTGCTCATGCCCGCTCCTGGGCCTTCCGCACTTTCTGGCTCAGATTGCCAAGAGGTTTAGTGAGCACGCCGGTGCTCCAGCTTCCCAGTCACCCTCCTTCCGGCTCTCTTCATGCAACCTTGAGCTTCTGGAATCCCAACTATTTACTAGAGAAGGTCACTCTTCGTGGACTAGCCTGTGGTGACTGTCTCCTGTCTCAATACTTCCTGAAAAGGAACTTTAAATTTATAATGGGCTCTATTGGTCAAAAGAGCATTTCAGAAAAATTTGCTCATGTGCAACTTTTCAGAACTTGTCTTGATAAAGTTGCTGTTTGCCTCCATGAGCCCCAAGTTAGTAACGCTCAGACGAGGACTCCTGAGGTGAGGTTTGGTTCCACATCCAAATGCCCAATACTCGTCGTGGAGGTCAGTGAAAATGTTCATGAAACATCAGGCATCAAAGCTTAAAGAAGATTACAGGATGTAAGAGCTAAAGAGTGCTGAGAGACCGTAGGTCAAATCCCTCATTTCACCGAGGGGAAAGTGAAGGGGACTTTCTCAAGGGAAAGAGAACAAACATTGGTTGTGTGTCTACAACCTGTGATACACTGTACTAGGTACTTTATACAGGTACTCATTCAATTTGCACATCTTTTAAATAAGAAAACAGATGCTCAGAGAGGTTAACTAACTTGTCAAAGGTCACACAGACCAGTAAAGATAAAAGACCTTTTTAAAAAATGGTTTTAAATGTTTATGTATTTTTAAGAGAGACAGAGTTTCTGTGGGGGAGGGGCAGAGAAGGAGAGGGAGACACAGAGCCCAAAGCAGGCTCTAGGCTCAGAGCTGTCAGCACAGAGCCTGATGCAGGGCATGAACCCATGAGTCCTGAGAACATGACTTGAGGTGAAGTCAGAAGCTTAACCCACTGAGCCACCGAGGCACCCCAAAAGAGCTTCCTTCTGAGTAAAACATACCTTACAATACACTAATCTTGACTTGGTAGGATAAATATCCTCTCCCTTCTCTCCCTCTTCCTGCTTTACCCTTCAAGAACTTCTGTCCTGGCCTGGAGAGGGTGGTTGTTTTCTCCACCCAATTGTGTCTCCCGAGGGAAAAAGGCCCCTCCCCAGTGCAGCCCCTTACCTGTTTCTGAGTGGCAGCATGCCGTCCTTCCCTTCAGCAGGGCACTGGGCTTCTCATGCCGGCAGATGAGGGCCTGGCACCACTCACAGTGTTTCCGAACCTGGCAGCAGCTACAGACACAGAGAACATCGGTTGGGCAGGAGCCTGGCAGGAGTGCTCAGCTGGTGCAGTGTCTGCCTACCGGGCCTGCTGGGCAGCTCTGGGCTCTATACCAGCCTCCCCGTGGAGGCCTCCGGAGGGACAGACACACACAGCGGGGGGCTGAGTGTCTTGCAGGATGGTGGCTTTTGGGGAAGAGCCAGCTAACATCAAGCGCACTGGTTGAGGACTGCAAGGAACCAGCTCTGTTTGCACAGCTCTGCTCTGGGCTTGCAGGCCAACCTGACCGCCCACCCGGTTGCTGTGTCCATAAAGCAGCAGCTGGGGGACTCCATAAATGTAGCCGTGGTCTCAGCACTGCTGTCAGGACTGGGACAAAGCAGCCACTTCAGGCTGGCAGGGCTGTGAGGGCTTGGGGAGGGGATTCATCCATCAATATTGCCAGCAGCATGGCTGAACTGGCCCATAGGAAGAATGAATGAGTGAGTCACGAGTCTCCATGGTTTTGAATCTTTCTCTGAGGACTAACATTCTCTAGTTGCAGCAAACCCAACTTCTCGGTGAACCTATGTCACCCAGAGTTCTGAAGCATCAGGGTTATGACTGCTCCTGCCTCCCTCTGTGGGCAGGAATGAGGTCTGCAGAGTTAGCATGAAAAAAGAGGCAGGGAACCCAAAGGAAGGGCAGAGAAGAAAGCACGGAGTAAGACACTGATTATCTAGAGACACTTAGAGCTGTTTCCTGTGGGATACTGCAGAGGATTTTGTTTCTACTCATTCTAACCTTGACATGGACATAATCCATGCATCCACCCACCGGGGCTGGGAAGGGTCTCCTGGTAGACATGAGCCTGGAGTCAAGTGAGGAAACAAGCCCCTGTTGCCGTGCTTCCCCCTTGGTGCCTGGTGGCATCTCATGACCTTCACCCTAGCCCCTCTCTCCTGGCGCTGTCCTGGGAAGGCTACCCAGGACCTCGAATCTTTGGGCAGCAGTGCTGAGAAGGAGTCCGAGACCTTTCTGCCCAACATACTTCTGTCATGGTGGTCAGAGCAGTCCATTTTGGCACGGCACCCTCCTGATTGCAGAGTCCAAGATCTAGAGGGATCTAGATGACCTGATTCCAGATCCATCAGAGATTGTTCTTTTGTAGTCAGCTAGCAGTAGGCTTACTCCATCACTGCCTAGCAAGGAGCATCCGGGGTAGTGAGCAAGGCTCCCAGGTCCCTCTGACATGGGATAAGCTGGTCCCAACCAACTCTGCAACGCAGGAGGGCCCCATGCCTAGGCAACCAGCAGCCTGGTTGGGGTGAGGGCTTGGTTTCTGGCTCAGGGATTCTTTTTTTAAACGTTTGTTTGCTTGTTTGTTTAGAGAGAGACAGAAAATCCCAAGCAGGCTCTACACTCAGCGTGGAGTCCAATGCAGGATTCACTCTCACAACCATCATGACCTGAGCTGAAATCAAGAGGAAGACACTTAACTGACTGAGCCACCCAGGCACCCCTGGCTCAAGCATTCTGACCTTGGTCTTTGGCAAGGACAGGCTGGGAAAAGAGAAGAGAGGTGGGACTGGCTGCCGTCCTGCGAATAAGAGGGGCTGTTCAGGCACCCTAGTTTGTCCCTATCTTCAGAGAATCTGGCAAACTTGCTTTTAAATCCCTCTAAAGAAGCTCACGGGGGCACCAAGTCTTGTTTCTAAGACTCTGGGCCCTCCTGGCCCCAGAAATAGGCCTATGGAAATGATGGGTGTGCACTCACAGTTAGACAGTCATGAGAATTGTCCTCATGAGTGGCAGAGCTGGGGCTTTGTCCCAGCCTCAATGAGGGCTGTTTGTCCACTACCTTTTCCAAGGCAGGCGAGAGTGGAACAGACACTGCTTGAAGAGGAAGGGAAGGCCAGCTCCACTGAACCTCATCCCTCATACTTAATGCTGACTTGGGCCAGGAGAAGGATGGGAAACTATGGCTCTGAGGGGAACTCCATTCAGTGCCAGAACCTGAGGTGTGTAGGTTGCCCCAACAGCGACAAACCAACAAACAAACAGGACAGAGACTCATAATTATCCGTCCAAATTCCAGACAACCTCAGAGGGCTGAAGTCTGGCTTCCTGCATCAACACACAGCTGCTTATTCCAGCCCTTGCCAGAATGGCCCATCCACTATAGTCTCTGCCATGAGTTAACCCACACTGAGCTGACTGGTAGCCTTTAGCCATTCTGTGGATTACTTGTGCATATCTGATTAGATATAAATTCTCAGAGGACTTGCTCTGTGAATTAGAGGTCTCTAGATATTTCCAGGGAATAAATCTGGCCAGCTGCGGTGAATATGGCACTCGGTGTCTGCCTTTGTGGAGCAGTCCTGTCGGGAGATATGGGCAAGCAAATAGGTCCAAGAAAAGAGTGTCTACTGGCTCTGAAAGGTGTTCTGGAAGATGTGGGGCAGAGATTGAATTTTGGAAGCTGATAAGGGGCAGAGAGGTGGAGAAAGGGGAAGGGCTGTCATCAGCCTGTCAAAATAGTGACCAAGACCTTTGACATGGCTTTAGGATTTGCAAAGAGACTTCGGCAGAGAGGAAGCACCTCTGTCACTTGCTAAGTGAGGCTGGGGGGCATTTCTAGTTCCCTCTGAGATACCTGCATGTCACCATCACAACTCTGAAGCTTCCAAATCCAACAGTGGGGAGTGAGCACGTGCTTTTGCTTCTACAGCAGCTTCCAGCAATGTGCAGACCCACTGCTGGGGACCTTCCCGGGATGTGTGTCCTTTACACAGCTTGGCTGTTACCCAAGTTCCTCTTGGCTTTGCTGACATCACTCAGACACCACAGAAATAAGCCATGCCGAGGCAGCCCTGTTATCCCGGCATGCCGCAGACATCCTGGAGAGGACAGTAAATACTTACTGTATCAGCACACACGTGATGATGAGGACAGCCAGGGCCACAATGGAGACCACCACCAAGGCGGTGATGGCTTGCTTCTTCTGGCTGGCGGCCACCACAGCCAGGAGGTCGGCATGCTCACAGCGTGCACCAACATACCCGGTATGGCAGCTGGGGAAGAAAGGAACATCAGCATGCCCTTCTGACAGAATGTCTTGTTCCCTTATCTCCCCCAATGAAGGCTAGGCCAGAGGGATCCAAAGCCCTAGGAAAAGCCCAAAGGGGTCCTTCCAGCCTCTGCTATTGGAGGCAAAGAGATCAGCAGACTCCGTATTTCCCTGAACAGCTCCTCTTCCTTGGAGAATTACGAGTAACTAATCCGCTTGCTCATCTGAGGAAGTATTCATTATTATTGTTACTATGTCAGATGGTGGGGATAGAGAAGGCTGCAAACGTGTGCAGGACACGAAGTTCATTTTGGCAGTTCATAAAAATCCAGGTTATTTTTAAAACTGTGTGTATTCAGAATTCAAGGGTGAGAGAAAGAACACACGCTAAACCAGAGGGAGACACATGCTGTGGTTTGCTTTTTTATCTTCCTCATCACATTTAATTAGGCCTGCAAGCATTTCCCGGGTGGCCCGGCTCTGCACACAGGGGCCTACTCAAGTAGGGGCCAGTGCCACTCTCTGGTGACTCGAGATTCCACTAGTCTGCTTCTCATTTCCAACACCACCTGGCCTCATTCCATTGGAGGATCAGCAAGGGCACAAAACAGGTCATGCTCTTGAGCGTGCATGTGGCCTGTGAAGGGCAATGCTGACACAGGGGATATTATAACCGGTATTGCTAATATCCAAGGGCGCTTTCGCTGTAATGGCCTCCTCCTGAGTGCAGAAGGCTGCTGCTACTCCTTGCATACAGCTCTTGCTTATGCTAACCTCCCCGCCCCCCAATCCTGGGGCAGCCACAATCCTTCTTGCAGGACGATCCTTCAGGACAGGTTCTAGTCATAAGGAAGGGATGCTCATTTTCCCCCTCCAAGCACAAGATTCTTCTCAACAAAAGATACTTGGCTTCTGCACAGGTCCCTTTGTCCTGGTGACTTTGTTATTGTAAAGAAAATGTTTGATCACCGTGGTCTTCTCAGGTGGGAAAGCTTCCTTCCCACGGGGGACTTCCCCAAGAGCAGCCTTGCACCAATCATCACACACTGGATTTAAAGTTTTGCTTTGCTTCCCGCCCCCCCACCCCCAGCTATGGCAGTGATAGCTATAAACTTGTCTTTTTTTAAAAGTCTACTTTTTGATGAAGTAGTCTCTCTCCTTCATTTTTAGATTAAAAGGCCTTTGAAGAATGAGGAGAAATAAAAGGGGATTAAGGGTCGTGGCTGCCTGCTATTGTGCCCAGGGCCAGCCCCAGAGGCATTAGATTTGCGGTTCCTCTGCACCTGGGCTCCCAGGCGGCCTGACCCCAGGTGCTAGAGGGATCCTTGGGGCTACAGGATAAACACCGTATCTTTTTCTGGAGCATAGGTTTTGCTCAATGTTAACAAAAATGTAATCATTTTAATGTTAAAGGAACAGGTAGTATATGGATTTAAGATTTGTGACAAACAGGAGATGCTGTAAAAATTGCTGCTTAAGGCTTCACCCTGGAATACCAGAGCATACAAGCTTGTCTCTAGCGCCACTTAATGGAAAGGTCTTTCGTGGGGGCTCTTTGTCCCATAGTCCGCTTGTAATATACCTTACTTAAAGGGTTGTTGTGTTTTTTTTTTTTCATTTTGAATTTGAATTCGGGCCTTTACTTTTCTTTTTTTTTTTTCCAGGGGTTTTTTTTTTTTTTTTAATGTTTATTTATTTTTGAGAGAGAGTGTTAGTGGGGGAGGGACAGAAAGAGAGGGAGACCCAGAATCCAAAGCAGGCTCCAGGCTGTGAGCTGTCAGCAGAGCCAAACATGGGACTTGAACCCATGAACTGTGAGATCATGACTTGATCTGAGGCCAGAGAGTCACCCAGGCGCCTCTAGGCGTCTGTTTTTCTATTAAGGATTATTGTACATTTGACCTTTGTTTTCCTATTTAATCCTGGCACAGAAAAGTCATTTGCCTGTGACACGCTGCCAGGCAAGAGAGAGAAATTCACACCCAGGTCTGCTTAGCGCACAGTCTGGATCCTTGCTCATTCATCAGGCTGCTTCCCCCCACATACTCAACAGGGATTGGGATAAGAATGCCACAGGTTAAGCTCTTGATCAAACCCGCCTTTTGGTTTAGCCTCCAATCTTGAAAAGGTAAAAGAGATTTGAGGTTTTTGGTTCAACAAGGGTGCAAGTAAGGAAGCTGATCAGGGCCAACCAGGGCAGAGGCCACCACGGAGGGTTCTCTACAGACCCGGGAGTAGGCTCCAGATGCAGGAAGGACAAAGTGGAAGAGGGAGATCCTTAAAAAGGACCTGGATCACAGAACTCTGACTGTACCAGATCTGGGGTGAGAGGGAGGAGACTGAGGAACTGTGGGCCAGCGGCAGGGTTTTGTTTGGTTTTAATAACAAAATTATGTGAAAGGCAAAGTCAAGAAACAGCTCAACCTGTGGTTGTGGAGAAAACAAACGGCTGGCCCCTTCCACTGTGGGAAGCAGACAGTGGACTGGACTGGAGGCTGAGGGGCTAAGCAGCAGTGGAGGCACCGGATAGATCAAAGCTGTCAGGGTCTGAAGAGAACCCTGTATGCGGTCCTGTTCCAGCCTACCCTTCAGTTTTCACCCTACACCCAGACAGCTCTCTGTGGACTTCCTCTTTTTGGTATTTGACACGCCCTCTCTGTAGGGTCTGAATCCACTCCACCTTACCTCCCATAACCTAGGTTTCAGCTGACCCAAGATGCACGCCCCCCCCCCCCCCCCCCCCCCCCCCCCCACTTCCTGCCCAGTGTCAAATAAACCAGTGCCCAGTATATAGGCACATGGACACACCTGCCTGATCTATGCATGACCACCAGTGGTCACATTCTCCAAAAAGAGGTAATTTACAGACTCATTCCTTCACCCAGTCACCCATGCATCCGTTTGCCTTATCTCTTTCTATGGATCTAACCTGGCCTCTTCTGAACACCCTCAGGATCACATCACCTCTCTGACTGCCCTCCCCACCAGCCTCACTTCAGGTCAGCCTCTATGCTCCTTTGGGCAAGACCCAGGTCTATAAAGACTGATGAACCGCTGAACAGGAGAGAGCTGGGGAGGTTGGGCCTTGGGGTTGACTGTTAAATTTCTAATCGGGACTTGCAGCTGAGCCAATGAGACGTCTCTACAGACGGGGGTTCATGCTGCTTCCTCCCAGGGTGGTGCACTGAGGGTCTGTGTAACTATCTGTGAAAGGTCCAGGCTACAGAAGGGTAAGCATTCCTATTTCTGAAATATTCCTACTCTGATCTGCAGGCCCTGGGAGAGAAGGATTCTAACACCTTCTCAACCACTTGGTTCTGCAAACCTTACAGATTAACACATCAATGCTGGGGACTCCAAGAAAACCTATTTAAATAAACGAGCGGCAGCCAAGCGCTAATTACAACACACACCATTTATTGCAGGCACTGTGCCAAACTCCCATATGAATCCATCTTTCTTTTCCCAACAATCACAACTGCATGTGAGGTCAGGGTTGCTATTTACCTTCTTTGCAGATGAGGAAATAGGGGCTTCTGGGTTTAAAAACTAACGATCTCAACCATGAAGGCTACCTTTCTAGGGTAGTACAGATTGGTTTGGAAGATACTCTAGGTCAGTAATTTTGTGACAAGCTCACAAACCTTACTGCAAAAAGAAGGACAGGCTGCTTGCTCCCAGTGAAGAGCTGTGATGTGGCAAGTTGCCAAGGGGTCCCCAAACGGTGCTGTCTTAACTCACTACGACAGATGACCCTCTGGGCTGGGTCACCTTTTGCTGATTTTCCATATTCTTCCTTCCAGAGGAACATTTCTCATTTATGTGCTGGGCCCTTCACAACCAGCCCTGTCTAAAAGCCATCCCTGGCAGACGTCCTAGACCACTGACAGAGTCTTCATGTCAACAGGTATGCTCTGGTCACCTAGTGTCACAGCTGCAAACACTCACATCTCAGTCGCACTGAATTAGGGAGCCCAGTGTGCTGGCAAACAAAAACTTCTCCAGCAAGGAACAGGAGGCACACGGGTTGCTAACAGATGACATTCTAGGTCATGGCCTAGGTGAGCTCTGCAGCTGGGTGGCAGAATGACCTGTGGCCCAGATCCTTGGGCTTTACTGAAGATCAAAATCTCTCTGAAAATGGGTGTTTTGAAGAAAAGGCCAAGGAAATTCTGATGAAGCCGGGGTTGAGAGCCACCATGAAGGTTTTACCAGTGACACCAACTTTGGCCACCCACTGGAATTGCCTGGGGAACTTGAAAAAATCTTGATGTCCAGGCCACACCCTAGACCAACTGTATCAAAGTCTCTGGGAGTAAGGCCTGAGCATTAGTATTTTTAAGGCTCCCAGATGATTCCACTGGCCAGTTAAAGTTGAAGAGTCACAATTTAGAATTTTTGGCTTTGGGATTGAGGGAGGTTCTTTTTCCTCCCCAATCATTGGTAATAATGCAGATGCTTCCCAGTTGCTTTTTAAAAGGTGGGGAAAAAGAAAAGGTTTGGTGACATACCTTCTTCTTTTTTTTTTTTTTTTAACTTCCCAAGCTTCTACTGATACTAGACTTAATTATGCTGATTATTTTAGGTCAAGTCACATAAGGAGGGGAAGAGTCATCTCACCTGGTCGCAAATGAATCATGCTTGACTCAGCTACAGTCCTCTACTTTACCTCAGGTAGGCTCTGGTTCCCACCTGACTGCACAGTTCAGTCATCTGGGAAGATTTGGAAAATGCCAAGGCCAAGGTCACACCCCCAGAGATGCTCATCCGAGTGGGCTGGGCACCCAGGTGATTCTCATGTGCATCCAGGCCTGAGAACCACTGAGGTAGAACTATTATTTAAGTACACACAATTGAGAACCAACAACTCAAAACCTGCCACTTCCAAGTCTCCTTTCTCCTTCCCTCTCTCTGGGCATTGCTCCAGGGCAGTGGCTATAAAATGGGCCCACTCCTATCAGGGGCAGGAGAAATGGGAGATGCTACCCCCTTCCCCTGCCCCTGCTATTTAAAAAAGGAATCTGAACAAAATAGGAGTTGTTTTATCACAAGGGGTGGGGGATGGAAGATGTGTAAGACTGAACACGTTCTTACATCATTTGACCGATTTCATCTGTCTAGAGTGGGTTTTGCCAAACTCAAAGTTCTGGAATGCTGTTTTGTCTTCATAATTCTGAAATGAGGCTCTGGGATCCCATTCAGGCTATTTCCCCAAAATAAGAACCAAAAAGAAAGACGTGTACAAGAAGAAAGAGTGCCACATAGAAGGGAAAAGGAGTCTGGCTGAGCTGCAAAGGGAGCCTTTGTAGCTGGAGAAAAAGGCAACATGCTCCAGCCAGGTGGGTCCCCAAGGCCTTTTCAAGTTGGTTACTAGGTCAAGAATGCTTTGGTGCTTTTCATAGGAGCAAACTGTGGCTGTGGGCCTCTCCATCTGAACAAGAACGACATTATCCATGATATGCCTTTCTCCCGTGCTGAGGGCTTTAAGGCCTTCTGATTCCAATGAGATGCTAAGTTTTCCCCATAAATTCCTGTTTTGCCTGGTTCACGGGACCCTTTTCAAGAACTGTAATAATACATATAAAGTTATGTTCTTAAACATTTTTTTCTTAAAACATTTCTTCAACTAGAAAAGGAATGTGTCTAAGCAAATCGGAAAGCACATAAATTATAATAAGACAGAAAGAAAAGGAAGGCCCACATTGTTGCCTATCTCCCTAAACGGCAAATTGACATGTTTCTTTTTGAACTATTTCTATGTACTTTCTAACATAGCTTTGGGTTTTTTTTTCTTCCAATTTTGTATCAGTATCTCATTCCCTATCTCCTCACCATTTTACTATGTCATTAGAGAATTGCTAGGTCATTTAAAATGTTGCACAGTAATATATGTGCACAGTTTGCTTCACCAAACTCTTACTGTTTAAGCGGTCTCCAATTTTGATATAATAAATACTGTCAGGTGATTACCTTAATTGTACACACTTTGTTTGGATCTGAGATTGTTTCCTCAGGATAGGGCCCCATAAATGAGAACACAATATGGTACAGACTTTAGAGCTAAATTTTCATGGGTTCAAATGTCCTTCCCTACTTGAATGCCTGTGTGACCTTCAGCAAAGTACTTAGCCTCTCTGTGCCACTGATTCTACATTTAAAAAAAAATGTTTTATTTATTTTTGAGAGAGAGAGAGTGAGCGAGTGAGCGTGTGAGTGTAAGCAGGGTAGGGGCAGAGAGAGAGGGAGACAGAATCCAAAGACAGGCTCCAGGCTCTGAGCTGTCAGCACAGAGCCCAATGCGGGGCTCAAACCCACGAACCATGAGATCATGACCTGAACCAAAGTTGGGCACTTAACTGACTGAGCCACCCAGGCGCCTCTAATTCTGCATCTTTAAAATAGGATGGTAAAACTTACTCCCGGAGTTGTTCTAAGTACTTCACAAGATTGTGAAGTGTCTGACCCAAGTGCTGTGTAAGTGCTAAAAATGTAAATAAAAGGATGGGAGCATTTTTAATGCTCTTGAGAGACGTTGTCTCTATAAACAATGATGTGTTCTCTGGCAGGAGGCTAGTCCTCTTTTAGCCAAGTCTTTTGGCATAGGTCCTAAGATATGGTCTTCAACATGGGGGCCAAAAATCAAATTAAGGACCAAGGACCATGGTTTTAAAAATATGTTTGCACCAACTTGCCTTTAACATGGAGAAGTTCCACAGGGCTGGGGTGGGAGTGGGGGCCCTGGGCACAGAGACACCTATATTTGGCTTACTCACTGCTGGCTTCTTAAGATATAGATTAGCCAGTCCTATACCTTCACTGCTTCAAGGGCTAGGGAGGAGGGGTCTGGATGGGGCAAGGGCTTACTCGCTGCAGTTCTGATCCCAGGGCCTCATGGACTACCAGCCTTCCACTGCTCCTTTTGGCAGGACCTTATAGCATCCTCCAGTTGCAGCACTGGTAACAAGGTCTGGTAACAGAGCCCTTAAGCTCTGTAGGGAACCAGGCTTGGGTGTTCTCCGGTGTTATCTAACAGGATTGCTGTGATGATGTAAATGGTATCTGTGCTGTCTTACACAGGAGCCACTAGCCACCTGGACGTGCTGAGTGCTTGAAATGTGGCTAGTGAGCCTTGGACACTACATTTTAATTGAGTGAATTAATTTAAATAGCTCTGGGTGTCTAGAAGCTCTCATCTTGGATAGCAACAGCTGTACACACATTATGGTCACTGGGTCCTCACTACAATCCTGTGAAATACTAACGTCACCATTTTATATACCAAGAAACTGAGGATTAGGTGGGGCTAAATCACTTGTGTAAGAGGCTCAGGTCTGTCTGACCTCCAAATCCATGCCTTTTATCCTGTCTAGTGTGCGACTCTCCGTGTCTACTTCTGGTGTGGGGAGAGAGAGAATGAGGACATGCACTTTCTCCAGACTTGCAATGATGTCATAACTTTTTTTCTTTTTTAATGTAAGCTCTACACCCAATGTGAGGCTTGAACTCATGACCCTGAGATCAAGAGTCACATGCACTATGGACAGAGCCAGCCAGGTGCCCCAAAGTCATAACTTCTTAACCCCTATACCCCACCATCTGCCAGCTGTGGAGATGATACAAGATCTACATAAAGTCACTCAGTCACCAAACTGTTGGTGGGGTCAGGGTGTGTGTGGGGGGAGTACATCCTTAATCACATCGCAGCCTGCTGGCACACTGATGGCAGTCACTTCTCTTGAGGTGTTTGGCTCTAGAAGGTACTGTGGCCAGGGCCATGTGAAATGTTTTCCTTGGCTCAGCAATTTGTTTTCACACTTTGCTGTGGGAAAGTTAAGTCAGGGAGTTCAGTCACTGAAGAGCATTTTGGACAGGTGAGACACTTCTAACTGGTTGCCACTGGCTGATGACGCTGGAACTCCGCTGGGTGTCTTCCTTCAACTGTTTTCCTTTGTTTGAAGGCTCTGCAGGCCGCAGACCAGCAGGGTGCCGAACTGGCCTCTGGGGGAAAATGCTGTGCAAGTCCTCACCCTGCATTTCTATAGCTTCATGTTCTTTGGAAATCCTTTCCCCATTTGTTTCCTGATATAATTGGGTCTTAGTGAGAATTAACTAAAGGAAGACACAAAATCGAGGGTTCATCAGAAACATAAAATGTGTCAGGATTTTGTTCCCTACCTTTGGCTATTTCTGACTAGTTATTTAACTTTCTTTCTTTACCTCACGTTTTGGTGTGATAGGTCATTTTATTTAGATTTCCAGAAACCTAAAGACTATAGTTCTTATAAAAAAACAAAGCTTTGGCATGACAGTATTTTAGAAAGAGCTCCCTCTTTTGAGACTATAGTCTTGGGTCACTGTGGGTTTTCTTATAAGGCCCTGCCAGATAAGTGGCCTTACCTCAAGGTATGTTGGTTTTATTGACCAGAATTTCAGTGACCCAAATCTGGGGTAGTTCCTAAGAGTGAGAACAGAATGTTCTGATTTCTCTGTATGGACTCAGAGTTTCTGGTCCAGTGGGAATTAATAAATTGTTGCATTCTTCTAGGTACTGTAAATACACAGGGTATAAGGCGTGGTCCTGTCCTCACCAAGCATATAAGCTCACATGGCAGAAGTGAGCAAAGTGGGCTGGTGTGAGGAGAGCAGAAGTGGCAACGGAATGATCAGGGACTGCCACCTGCGGCAGTGTTGGGGAACAGTGTTGGGGAACGGCGGGAGAGAGGTGGAAATGAGAGTCAGGGCAAGCCCTGTTTGGGGATGGTGGGGCAGATGGACCTGTGTTCCATCCAAATGGCACATTTGGGAGTTCAGGCCTGATGCTGCTTATTCAAGAGGGCTGGGCATCCACATGGAGAGTGACTGACTTCTAAAATGCTGATGACTGATTAAAACTACCAAAGAACAGCGCCGATCATCACCTACCACTATGCAAAACAGATCTGTTGGCTGAATGCCACCCCCTGGGCTGCCAAGACGCAGTGGGGAAACTGAGGTAAAGAGGTGGTAATTGCTTGCATGGCTGTGCATCCCCACAGATGGCTAGCTTTTCCAAACCACAAGGATGGCCCAGTTGTTTCTAGAGATCTTGCACTCATCCCACAGAAAAGACTTTAAGAGTCTGTGGTCAGGGCAAAGAGCTTGAGAATGATCTTGATTTTTCTCTTCACATGCTGGGGAAAGATGCCAACACTGTCTTGGAAACAAAAGAGTTTAGTGATTTGAGGTGCTAAAAAGCAAAATTCAACTGAGTAAATTTTATAAAAAATTTTTTTAATGTTTATTTATTTTTTGAGAGAAAGAGACAGCATGAGCAGGGGAGAGTCAGAGAGAGAGTGAGACACAGAATCTGAAGCACATTCCAGGCTCTGAGTTGTCAGCACAAAGCTGGGCACAGGGTTCGAACTCATGAACCATGAGATCATGATCTGAGCTGAAGTTGGATGCTTAACTGACTGAGCCACCCAGGCATCTCCACCTTTGTAAATTTTAAGATCAAATTAGAAAGGAGCTCCAAGGAGCTGTACAAGTTGGAAGACTTGTATAAGGAAGAGGGGGCAGGGACAGGGAAAGAGTGGATGACTTCATCTTTCTTTGGGGGACAGAAAGGGTCTTTCAGGTAAATTACCTCACTTGAATGGACCAGGAAATTCCAGACTGACTGACTAAGCACATTTCTTGTGAAGGTTGAAACTGCAATTAGGTTAGGTTTAAGTTTTGGTTTGGTGATGTGGGCTTAGCACAAAAGACTCCATTTTGGACCTGTTGTCTTTTTTTTTTTTTTTCTTTTAACAGAGGTGAACTTTTATTTTTGTAGCAGTGGTGAACTTTTTAAGGCTGAGACAGAGTGCCCTCTGGGGCAGCAGCTTGGTAGTTGGAATTGGACATAGGTTTGGTAGTTGGAATTGATCAGCCTGAATCCCATGCTCTACCATTTACTTGCTCTGGAACTCTGGGCAAATTGCTTCTGTGAGCCAGATCAGTTTTCTCATTTTTATAATAAGAACAAGAATTCCCACTTGAGAACTGAGTTGTGAGGACTCCACGAGTCACTGTATATAGGGTGCTAGGAACTCTATATGCCTGGCACATAGCTACAGTTCTTATTGAAAGCTGATTATTAACAGTAATATTTATAATGTGGATGGGGGAGAGACAGCCATTCATCCTGATTATCAAAATGCAGTGGTGTGTAAATGTGACGGACAATTACCTCCCTGAGCCAAAAGCAGGGCTTAAGACTCAGACTGAATAGAATAAGAAAAGCACCTGCCCCTCCCCTACTTTCAGAAGGCTCCTTCCACCAGTGGCTAGGGGTCTCCATCACAGATGAGGCTGCTGTTTTGGCTCATCTGATGACCCAGGTTTGAGGTTGCCAGCTCTCAAAAAGTTTATACCAGCCTCTGATCGGGAAGGCACCCGAGGAAGGAAAACTAAGCTGACCCAAATTTGGTCAGAACTCAGCAAAGATTTGCCCTCTTTCTTCAAAGAAGATCCTCCCAACTTCCAGCTGGGTGCACTGGGCACTGCTAGAGGGTGGAATGCCTTCTGCCCACTGCACTGGGGGGCTTCCTGATATCAGGCCAGAGGCAAAACTTCTTTTCAGGGCTAGTGTTTTTCCACAACGGCTACTAACAAAACAATCCCATAAGTCCCCCATCATTTGAATAAAAATGATGATCATGAATAATGACTGTCATCATCACTATGCTTTGCATTTACAGGGTAGGGAGGGCTCCAGATCTGGGGACAAGACCTGGGGGCCTCACACAGTCCTGTCTGGAGGAAGGTCACCAGCATGCTTCTCCAGGTGAGGCTCAGAGCCACCCCAGGGGCTGCCCATGTTCATACAGCTGCGCCTCAGGAAGAGGAATGCCTGGCCCACCACTCTTTTCTGTGGCAGCTCTCCAGATCCACAATCTCTCCCGAGCCTTAGCATCAGATACCCTTAGCATCATGGTTAGGAGCTCAGCTTCAGGAGCCAGACTATCTGAGTCTGAACGTGAGCTCTATGCAACCTGGGCACAACCTCTCTGTGCCTAACTCATGGGTCATGAAGAGGATTTACATGAGTTAGCATATGGAGCATGCCTGGAACAGTGTCTGGCATGAAGCAAAAGCTCAATAAATGCCAGCTTTTGTTAACATTTACTATAACTTGCCGATACTATTAACTTGGACCATATGGACTTGTTGCCTTTCCAGCATCTGTGACCTATAAAAATGGCAACTTTGTACACATGGGTGGTTTTTAATGGGAGGTGGAGGTTCCTTCCCACCTTCTAGGGGACATGTGGCAATCTGGAGACTGTAGGGTGGCGGTGTTACTGGCACCTAGTGGGTAGAGGCCAGGGATGCTAACGGGAACTCCAACAGCACAGTCTTATCCAGCCCCAAATGTCAATAGTGCCAAGGGTGAGTATGGGGCCACCTAGTAGGATTCTACTATGCGCAGATTAATTTTCTTAAAACATCCCTTTCCAAAAGCAACATGGCTCCCACTGCCTAGAGAATAAAGGCTCATTTCCAATAGGCTCTGGCCTCCAATTTGTTTCCTCCTGCTGTAGCCCACAATAGTAGCCTATAACAAACAGTAGGTCCTTCACTATACAACCTTAACACCTCTCTGCGGAGTTTTTCCTGAAGTGCCCTAGGCTGGCTGACCATGGCGATCCCTGGGGGCTCTGAACTAATGTGACTCCCGGGTCCTATTCCTAGAGATTATGATCCAGTGGGTTGGGGTGGGGCTCAGCCATACGTTACTAAGCCCCAGGGGGCTCATGCACGGCCTAGTGTGGAAACCACTGTGCCCTGGTGGGCACCTTTACTGCCAAGCTGTGCTTTGTTCTCTTACCGCTTATGTACACTACCCGTTTGCAGGCACTTCGGCTTATTTTATTAGCTGTGCTGTAAAGATGCTGGAGGGCGAGGACCTCTTTTTGGAGACTCTGGCTACTCAGAGGGAGCCAACGCAGTGCCTTGCCCTCCAGAAATTCTAACTGGTGAATTAAACTTGAATCTAGGAATTTTCAGACTTTGCTGAACCCAGGAGTGACCTGAGGTGCTTACTGAAAATGCAGATCTCCAGGCTCCAATCCCTGGTGGGTATGCCTCAGAGGCTCCAGCTGGGGCCCTAGAACTTGTCATTTTAAACTGTTTTTTTTTTTTTTATGTTTATTTACTTATTGAGGGAGGAGGGGGAGAGATAGAGAGAGAGAATCCCAAGCAGGCTTTACACTGTCAGCACAGAGCCCGACTCAGGGCTCAATCCCACAAACCATGAGATCATGATCTGAGCTGAAATCAAGAGTCGGATGCCTAACCCACCGAGCTACGCACGCGCCCCAACCAGCAGGGTTTGAAGCTGTCCCTCAGCCTGCTTTCTGATCCTCCAACATGCCCAGCTTCAGGGGTCTCAGGCATGTTTTATGGAGGTTAATGTCCTTTTAACTGTTTGCTGGGATGCCTCCAGCCCCAGGACCCCGGGGAGCACTTACACACACGCTGGCTTGTCTTCCTGCACCAAAAACCTGCAGGTTCCATGGAAGCAGAACTGACTGTGGGAATCTGGGCACTCATTAAAATGGGACACCACAGCTGCGGCCACAGGCGGATCTGCTGTGGAGAGAAAAGACATTTGGCTCAGATCCCAGATTAGCAACACACACTCACAGGCCCTACCTCACTGATCAAGGAGCAGAGGAGCCCTAATGGCTGGGATTTCTGGTCCCTAAAAGCATTTCCTGGTCCTCTCTCCTTCACTTTCTAACAATTAGCCCAGGACCAGAGACACCTGCCTCACGTGCTTTGCAGCAGGGCTTTATTATTTATTTACCTTTGTAGAAAACAGAACAATCTCTCCAAAAATTCAGTGTAATTCAGAAGAGATACCAGAGCAATTTTAGCTACCAGAGCACTTAAAGCCTATTTATTACCTACGTGACCTAATTTTACTTTTGCAAAGTGACAGCGATCATTCTCTTAAGGTAGCTTTCATAGTACTGTTTTAAAGGCAAGAAACCAGAATATAGTTACAGAGGAGTTCTAAGTAACCATTAAACTGATGCTGAGGAAGAGCAGTTCGCGATACAAAAAGATGTTCGTGCTATATTATTGTAAGCGCAATTAGGTACATTTCCAATGTGGTCTGTATAGTAAGATTCTACTTAAATAAACAGAAACTTAGATACAAAGAAGTCTGGGAAAACTACACATAAAAATGGTAGCAAGAGCTTCTCTGGGGCAGGGGGATTGGGAGTGGTCCTGCCACGAAGACAACTGAAAGCCCCGAAGTCCATCTGAGAGCAGTGCAGACAGTACTGGGAAAGCTGGGAGTGGGCGGGAAAGGCAGCGGAGTCAGGGCTGAGACTGGTCCCAATCCGAGCTCTGGCACCCGTAACTCACAAGAGCTTGGGGTGTCCTCAAACCTCTCAGGGTTTTCCTTCCTTGGCTATCAGACAGGAATAAAAACAGCCAGCTACTGACCATCCCAGAGGACATCACTATGGATTTACTTTATTAGACTCCAATAGCCTTGTTTTGTCCAAATAACACAGGAGACACAGGAGGTGGCTGTTCCACAATGGCATCATAGATGCAGTTGCCACTGCTTCTTTCAAAAGGTCCTCTTATGTTTGTGTTTTAGGGAGTGAGTCTTCCCCACTTATGTATAGATTTTTTAATGTTTATTTTTAAAAGAGAGAGAGTGTGGGTGAGTGGGGGAGGGGCAGAGGGCGAGGGCGAGGGTGAGGGCGAGAGAGAGAGAGAGAGAGAGAGAGAGAGAGGGAGAGGGAGAGGGAGAAAGGGAGAGAAAGGGACAGAAAGAATTCCAAGGAGGCTCCACACTCAGCACAGAGCCCAATGCGGGGCTCATTCTTACAAACCACAAGATCATGACCTGAGCCAAAGTCAAGAGTCAGACATTTAACTGACTGAGCTACCCAGGTGCCCCTCCCACTTATTTTTTTTGGAAAACAAAAAAGTTCTTAGAACTCTTGCTTTTTGAGAAAAGGTAGCCCATTTCTTATTGTGGGGTTTTAGACTACCACTAAATATTAAAACCACATTGCTATCTCTCCACGAATTGCTTCTAGAAGTATCATATTTGGAAGTCTCATAATTCCAGTGGAAAACACAGAGGGTGAAAATTCAACAGATTTTTTGATGCAGAAGGTGAGAGAATGCTTAGTGGCTATGAACATGAGCTTAAGCAGAGAGGAGTTTGAATCCTGCCCCTGTCATCTGGATGAGGGACTACTTGAACTTTCCTAGCCTGCTTATGCCGCGGGGAGTCCACCTGCCTCCTGGGTGGCTCTGAGGGCGCATGAAGCCAAAGTTGTTCAGTACTGCACTCAACCAACTGTCTGGTGCTGCGCAGCTGATAGCTCTTCTATCGTGGTCAAGGATAGTCCCGAGAGGCTAATGAACTTCCACATGTGGTAAGACCATCTAGTACATCCTCTCTCCTCCTGCCATAAATCCAGTGTAGTATAACTAAAGGTCCAAGTATCCTTATGCACTTTCTCATGTGAGGACAGGCAGAGATGCCCAAAGCCAGGTGGAGATGTTGATCCAGAGCTGCTGGCGGCCTTGCTGTCCCTGTCTAGCAGCAGCATCCAGGACAAGTGCTCCAACTGCCTCTGCTGGGTACAGTTACCTAGGAGTCTCAGGCCTGGGTGGTTGATAATGGGCTTGGTCACTTGCTCACAGTGGACACGGGGATGTTGAGGCTGGAAGGATCTGCTGCAGTTCCCATAACTGGCTTCTCTTTATTCATTAAACTTGTCAAGGAGCAAATACTGAATGATGAAGGGCTAGTGGATCTAATTTGATGTAGACCCTGAAAAAGGCTTTCGATAAGCTCCACAAAAGGCCATTTAGAAGACTACCTCCAAGTAGCTAGTGGGAGTCCCCCGTCAGGGCTCAGAACTGGGCTCTTCACATGTGGTCTGGGACCAGCAGCTTTACACTCCCAGGAGCTCATTAGAAAGCCAAGTTCACAAACCCCACTCTATGCCTACTGAATTAGAGTCTTAGGGACAGGGCCCAGGAATCTGTATGACAAGCTCTCCAGGTGATTTTTTTCAAAAGTCAGGTTTGCTGAGATAGAAAATTGATATGGAGTACCTGTGCCCTTCAGGGGATTCTGGCGGGCACAGGCTGACACACAGGATTGCATTACACACCAGACACACTGTTTAGAGACAAAAGACCTCTTAGAAAAGCAAAACATCAGGGATCTTGAAAGGGGCCCTTTTTGGAGCTGGTCATCTGCCAGTTCTTCAAAATACAAATGACACTAAAGCTCGAAATCTGCTAATTTTCTTGGAAGTAAGGTGTTAGGTCAAAGGCACACATGACCAGAACTCTGGATCTGTCTTCGGGAACACTACTCTCCAAAACTGATTGGTGACGAGGAGGCCCAGTGCCATGATCTCATTTAGCCTGTATTTATGGATATTTTACCTCATCTCATAAATGACTCAAGGAGTCTTCATAAAAATAGATACCATAAAGAGGGAATAAAATGGGAAAGCCGTGTGTATGAGAGAGACAGACAGAGGCAGAGCAGGGGAGGTGGAGGGGAAAGAGAGGAACAGAGGGAGACTGAGACGGGCAGTGTGAAAGGAAGGAGGGATGAGGGCAAAGGAAAATAAGGACAGAGTGGAAAAGAGCAAAGAAGTTGGATGTCCACTTAGTATACGGTGACACACACATCCAGACACATGTATGTGCTGAAGCGGAGTGGCAAATGGAGCTCTGTGCCTCTTGGCACAGTCTATGCAAGGGTGCACACAGGCCAGTAGATATAAATGCACTTGCTTTGCACATGCAGGACAGGCTCAGCTTTGCCCGAGTCTAGGTCACAGGGCAGCTTTTCTTCTGTGGCTGCTTTTGCAGAGGATTTTTATGAGTTACTGTGGACAATACGCTCCTGGATTTTCTGGAGATGAAGCCGAGCAGCCGCCAGTGTAAACTCTCCCTGTGTCAGCCAGCTCACTAAGAAGCCAAAGAGCCCAGGCAATGGGGAAGCTCCCTGCCACCATCACGGTGATGGCAGCTAATGCACACTGGTTGTGCTGTCTGTAGTCAGAGACCAGGATGAGAACGGCATCTGAGGTAGAACTTGGGCCCTGACCCTCTACAGTCCCACCTTCCTGACTTGGCCCAAGACAGTGAGGTGCCAAGGGAGCTTGTATGGCAGTCAACTATCACGATCACTAAAACGATGTTTATTTATTTATTTCTTTAAAAATATTTGTTTATTTTTGAGAGAGAGAGAGAGAGAGAGAGGAGAGAGCAAGTAGGAGAGGGGCAGAGAGACAGGAAGACACAGAATCTGAAGGAGGTTCCAAGTTGTCAGCACAGAGCCCAATGTGGGGCTTGAACTCCTGAACCATGAGATTATGACTTGAACCGAAGTCAGATGCTTAACTGACTGAGCCACCCAGGTGCCCCAAACAATGTTTATTTTTAAAACCTTTATCCTGATTACAGAAGTGATTCTTCACTGTAGAAAACCTTTTGTAAATGCCAACATAAAATTAAACAAAAGCACCTTAGAGAATGAAACCCATTTTTATCCACCACTTAGAATGATGTCAGTACACAGTGCATATATGCACTCGTGTAAAATTATGGTTTCCTTCTGTTACTTGCATTTTCCCCTCTTGATATAATCACAAACATCTTAAAAGTGAGTATTTAGTCCAAGAATCTGTACAGGGTGAAGTCCTGGCCCCTGACCCCAAGAAGTTCAGCGCGTGTCGTGTGCAGGGCCTGTTTTCAGAGGCACACTTGGCACTTTTGGGGGATGTGACCTGCACCTGAGAAGTGGATGGGGAGGAGGGGATCACACAATGTTCCCCACGGGTGAGCCGTGCTGTAGCCCTGAGCTCTCCCTGAGCCACCTCGGTGCCAGCCAGCCGCAGAACGAAGGGAGGCATTGGGCACATCTGGCCCTAGAGGTGCTGTGCGGGCCTCCAGGGCTCATGTGCCTAAAGGCCACATGCAAAGTGCAAAGCCACAGTGAGGGGCAGTGACTGTTCGTGTTCCAGGGCTTCTAAAGATTTTTTAAATTGTTTTTAATGTTTATTAATTTTTGAGAGAGAGAGACAGAGACAGAATGAGTGCAGGGGAAGGGCAGAGAGAGAGAGGGAGACACAGAATCCGAAGCAGGCTCCAGGCTATGTGCCTGATGTGGGGCTCAAACTCACGAACCACGAGATCATGACCTGAGCTGAAATTGGATGCTTAACCGACTGAGCCACCCAGGCACCTCATGTTCCAGGGCTTCTAATGATGACTGCCTCAGATACCACCACAATCGGCAGGGAAAACCCCAATGCTACAGAAAACCCCAGACAGACAAGACTGTTCCTACTGATGTTCCCAGAAGCTTCCCCAAGGTTCAGGAGGAAAGGGAGTCTGGCGGAGGTTGGGGAGGGGAGAAGAGGGCTTACCATTTCCTGAGAGTGCCGTGCATACACCACCTCTCCAAACCTGGCAGGGTAGGCAGTCTCAGCAGGTGGGGGATTTGCTCAGTAATTTAAGTAAAAATGAGCTTTACTAGGAAACCTCCAAATTCCCAGCATCATCCCAGAGAACAAGTATCTCTTTTTCCCTTCCTCCTTATCTTTCTCTCTCCCTCAACTCCTCTGCCTTCCTCCACCCTCTTGTACTGTCCCCTCTTAATTCTTCTTTCACTTCTTTCTGAAAACTCAAGGAAATATTAAGTGAAGGAAGGAAAGGCCTACATACTTAAAATGGAGAAAACCTCCCACTTAAAACAGGAAGACAGTGAAGGCGGACAAGCAACTTCAAGGAGGGCCCCCCGAAGTCCAGGCAGAGGGGAGACACAGCTGGCTCCACTCCCCAGGGCTCTGGACCCTGCATATGTCTCCAGGCCCCGAGTCTGATTAGTCCTTGGGGCTGATTGGAAAACCAAATGCTCCAGTTTCCAGAACAGACCTCATACCAAGCCCATCCATAGCTGGAATTTCAAAGCTACTCAGTTCCTGTTGCTCTGAAATTTATGAGAGGCCCCTCTGACCTGCTGAGCAAACGGACATCTTGCAGACACCACTGTTCTCCAGGGAAGCCGTGATCGCTTTGCCCAGAGACCACGGGCCCAGTAATAGGGCCTGGAGCCCAGTTCCACTCATGAGGAGAGGGTCTGGAATAGCAATTGAGGGGCATGGAAACCAGGGATTCAGTTCACAGGAGGGGTCTCTCCAGCTCAGAAGGGCGGGGGAGGTAGCCATCTGGACGGTTCCCCGAGGAGAAGCATCTACACCACCAAGTGCAATCACCTCCCTTTCAAAGCCATCCTAATTGGGCTTTCTGAGCTGGCCCAGGGGGAGCCAGCTGAAGCGGCGGCCCCTCACTCTCTCCTCCAGATGTCAGAAGCTGCGGACACATTTGCCCTCTGTAAAGCTTACATCATTTATAGCCATTTCATCACTTCCTCGAATATCATGGCTGACTTTGTGACAATTTAATAACGATGCCTGGCTTTTTAGTAGAAACTTGCAGCCAAGGTTTTTGACCTGGGACTAAATATTTTCTCTTCAGACACTACAATGGCAAAACCAACTAATGCTTCTGGAATGTCTAGAAGAAAAGGCAGGAGATTAAATTAATGAAGATGGGAGTCGGCGAGCAGCCCCTGGCGAAGCTGGGGGAGTGTATACACGTGAGACCTGCAGTCTGATGCTCCCAGGTGACAGAAAAGAGTTGCACGTGGTTCTAGGCTCAGTTCTCAGATGGGGGAGGTTTGCTTCAGGCCACCATCAGGCCCATTTTACAGGGATGGCATTCCAAGCTCACATGAAGGAATGAGTGGGCCTACAGAGCTAAGCAGCGTGGGCAGGAAAGGCTGGTGCAGAGGCTCACCTGCAGGGTGGCAGGAGAGCGAGGCCAGGGCTTAGAGAAGTCAGTGGTAGAGAACACAGGTGCCTCTCCAGGTACAAACTGGAGAGCAGAAACTCTGGCCCCTGGGTGTTTGAGAGGTGAGAATAAAAACTCAGATTTATAAGTGATCCTGAAGATGGAGAGCACTGTCAGTATCAAGTGTGGCATCACTGATGACCTTTACCACAGAGAGGAATGCCCCATTAAGAGAATCGGAACGGGCATTTCCTGAAGCCACGCGAGTGGGCAGAACAAGGGGACAGCTTTCAGACCAGCAGTGGAAATCAAGAGAGCACAGAGAAACAATCCCAGTCACATTCACGGAAGTAGGAGAACACATCTTATTCTCCAGCACTACTGACCAGTGAGGAGATCAATTTTGCTGTTTCAGGGAGGTATATGTAAGATGAGATAAATATAATGATCCAACTCATTCACTATTAAAACCAAGACAGTGAATACCTTAAAAACAGATGTAAAGCAATTTGAAAACAGTTTGATTTCAGAGTACCATCACTTAAGTGAGAAGGATCATTTATTTTAGTAAAGCAACGAAAGAAAAAAGTCACCTTAAGTAGTGCTGAGGCTCCTCCCATTCCACTTGAGGATGTATGTGGGGCGGGGGGACAGGGGGATGGAAGGCAGTGCCATTTTTGCCATTACCACCCCCTCTCCAAGATTCTCAACTTCCTGAACGTAACTTCTATATTTAAAAGATACAGATTTTTCTTATAACACAATCCCTGAACACAGATTTGCTGATTCTTCAGAAATCATTTCCAAAACTCTAATTTTTGACCTTATCTGGCTTTCTTAAACTGACTTTAGACCCTACCCACCTCTCCAACCCCACTTAAGGAAATAGGTACGGCATCATCTCGTTAAACCTCTAACCGCTCTATGGATAAGCATTACTATCCTCAAGGTTTAGATAACCTGGCCAATGGACGTATGCTAGAAAGTGCTAGAATCATAATTTTATCTCTGTTCTCTCCGATTTTAAGAGAATGCAGAGCTGTAGAAAATTAGGACATTATTCAAGTCCGGGAAGAATGCTGGGAAGGCACATAATCTAAGTCTACAGAGCATGTGGCAGAGAGGAAGGAGAACACTTAACTTGTTAGGCAGCTTCTGGTAATCAGAAAGGGGCACTTTTAGGAGAAACGAGAAGAAGCATTACTTTATTTTGGGGAGGAGTGGGAAACTACACATATGGAACTTATTATTCCCACAAGTGAGCAGCAGCTGAGAAACACAGAAGCAAAAGAGATTTCTATACGTCCACAGATGATGGCTAACTGAGGAAGAGCTGGAAGCGGGGGGAGGGCTGATTCACAGGATGGCACTCAGCCTCTCACAAAGTACACCCCCACCACAGCCCCAGCCTCTGGGCTAGTGGTGCCCATACCCCAAAGAGTGGGGCCTTCTGCAGAGCTACAGTGGACGCTTGAATTGCTTTTGCAGCTTTAAACAAGATGCGGGGTTGCGGCGGGGGGGCGGGGGGGGCGGGGGGGGGCGGGGAGGAGGGAATTCCAAGGGAACATTTGAGCTAATTCAGTTCCCTCTGATCACTCCTCTCTTTGGGTAAAACCCAAGGGGGGCATGAGATGTGATGGAACTGAATTCACAAATATGTATCAGTAAAGAAGTAGAGGACATATTTTCTACTTTCCCACAAAGGTACTGGTTTTTAACAACACAAAACGTGTGTGTGTGCGCGTGCGCATGTCTGTGATGGGAAAGCATACACATTCAGACAGAAGGTCACGAGTGGTATTTGACTGGGTTTCATCCTTTTTGTGCTTCTGTCAAAAGGTAGAACCTGTATCACCTTTTCCTAGTCCAACAGAGCGAAGAGAACAGACAACAGGAATACAGATTTACTTTGCTAGGTTCATATCCCACCTAAAGTACCTGGGCTTAGAGATTTTAACCCAGTGTGGATTTTCTGAGGTTGGATTGTGATGATGCTAATGATGACTATTAATAAATTATAACTACAACAGTATGACTGGCATTGTACATAGAGAATTGCATTTAATCCTCACAAAAGTCCTGTGAGGTAGTCATTACTACCCCAGTTTTACCAATGAGGAAAATGAAGATGAAGGAGGTAAAGTGCGTTCAATGCTGCTAAGTTAGTGAATGGCAGAGCTGATACCAGAACTCATGGGTGGCTGTCTCTAAAGCTCTTGCTCTAATATTTAGTGGCACTGCCCCTTCAGAGGGTGTATATGCGTGAGAGAGAGAGGAGAGAGAGAGAGAGAGAATATGAATAAATTGAGGTTAAGAAATCCTTAAGGGCACCTTCTGTAGTTAAGACAACTCTTCTCTTTGAAGAATAAACGAATCAGGAATGACCATGAAACATGAAATCCTCAGCACCATTTAGAAGTAAAAGAGCTAAAAGTTCCCAGGCGAAACGCTTTAATTAGCAAAGAGGCTTTATGAATTGAAAACACAATCTCAGCGTATAGGCTAGAACCAGAGTCTGCATACTCCTCTAATGATGCCCAGCATGCATATTTCAACATGGCCTCCGACTTGCCCCCGGCTGACTTGCCCCCAGTAACACTACTTCCTCACCTAAAGGGCATGAGGAAGGGAGATGAATGGGTGAGATGTCCCAAATTGTCCCCAAACTGCAAGCTAGATCCATTATAGATCAAAATGAGACGGAACTAGAAGGGGGTACACCTGACACAGAAGATTACCCCTCCCACTGAGTGCCCCATCCTCTTCATCACCCTGTTTCTCCAGTCCCTACACTGCTCCTTCTCTCCCTACCTTGGCTTTAGTAATTTTCAGCAAAAAATCAATTATAAAAATTGCAGGTCATGATTTTGCTTTGACGACTAAAAGCCAGACCTCTCTTCTTATTACTTAATGATTTGATTTCAAAAAGATTATTTCTTTCATATCTGCAAACCAGAAAGCCCCTTATTCTAATTACATCCTCTTGGGTGTCAACCAGCATCTGAAACCTCATTTCAAATCTCCATTTACAAAGCAAACAAGGATATCTATGTTTGGCTCTCATCAGTCAGCTTTGAACCAAAATGTGAATGGCTCTGGGAACCAGAGCCGAGTCCTGCTGGACGGGGAATTCTGTTTTGGCTTTGTTGAAGGAGCAGCCCCGTTGGAGCCCAGGGCTACCTGGCTTTACGGTCTCTGTGTGTCTCTGTTCTCTTTATTAATATCAAAATTGTTAGGTAAAGTGGTTGGCAGGAAACCCTCAATCCACCCTTAGGAAAAAATGCTTCCTCTTGTTGAGTCTTTGAATCATAATCCCTTCAAACCTTCCACATTGAGTACATGTAAGTATTACCAGGATGATTGTTTTTCTAGAACATTCTATTCCCTCAGAATTTTTGGCAGATGCCTTTTTCATTTACAGTCTGCAGATGTAGTCTGGGTTGACGAAGGATACTCTTCATTTTAAGTGAGGAAACTGAGGCATCCAGAGGTAACTAAAGCAAAGCTCAAAAGCCTTAAGAACACAGACATGAATTAGGGGCTGGGAGTTTGTCCCATGACAAAAATATGATCCTTCTTTCTTCATCCAGGGGTTACAGCGATGATATTTGGTTGCCTATAGATAAAAAGTCCTTTTGTCAAGATTATATCCTAGAGGGAAGATGCCTAGATTTTGAGGGAGTGGTGGGATTTATGGGCAATAATTTTATCTTTTATACTTTTCCAAATTTTATAAACATTGGAGTTTGAAAATAAACATTATTAAAAATTAAAACCTTGGGGTGTCTGAGTGGCTCAGTTGGTTAAGTGCTGGACTCTTGATCTGAACTCAGGTCATGATCTCATGGTCATGGGATTGAGCCCCGTGTCGGGTTTTGTGCTGAGCATGGAGCTTGCTTGGGTTCTCTCTTTCCCTCTCTCTCTGCCCCTCTCTCCCACTTGTGCTCGATCTCTCTCAAAATAAACTAAAAAAAAAAAAAACATTACATACAACACTATAAAGATAATTAAAATGAAAATAATTTTATGTTTTATTGTTTTGCTCAAAGGACTGCAGTTTTCTTGAAGACTAGCCTTAAGGAATCTAGATTTGTGAATCTGCGTAAGATAAAACATGTTACTGTCTCATGTTTCGTCATTAGAAGAGGATAAGGAAGAAGGAGACACAAAATAAATATTTAGAGAAGACAGAGGATGCTCAGATGAAGGATGCATAGTAAAGGTTGAGTTTAGGCTTGGCCTCTAGGCATAGAAACTTTAAATGCTCCTACTATAAACAAACCCCAGAAAGAATATGGCCTACATGATCTACTCCATTTCCAACCCATATGCTTACATTTTTTTTGTTTTGTTTTTTTTTTCAGTTGAAAGTCATCAGCAGTGAAACTGTTCTATTGGAGAAGGCAGGAAATGAGAAGAAGGAAAATATCTGAAGCGGAGATTCCCAGGAGTTTTCCCACAGTTGTGTTCCTTTCTCTGCTGGACACAGCTGTAGACTACATCACCCAGCTCTCTTGCAGGTAGGTATAATCATGTGACCAGATTGCGGCCAATGGATGTGAGCAGAAAATGATGTGTGCCCCTCCCAGGTTTGGTCCATAACAACCTCTGTGAGATTTCTCTTTTTCTTTCCCTAGCTGATGGCAGAAGGGGAGAATTCTTCCAAGGGCTTGGAAGAGGGAAGAACCACAAGGTGGAAATAGCCTGGGTCCTTGACTAACTGCCTGGAAAGAAGTCTGCAAGGCTAGGAACACCTGCATAGACTTTGACATAAGCAGTAAATAAGCAGTACTCAGGACTTACCTGTTATAGCAGGGAGTATTACTCTAATGCCAAGCCTGAAGTCTGAATAGTGTCTGGGGGGTTGGTTATGGAGTTTCCGATAAGGGAGAAAGCTTCATAGTAAATATCCTTTTCTCCCTTCTCCCATTGTCCCTTCTGGGAACCTCACCCAAACACTAACATATCGTACAATAATGATGGCCACAATTGGAAGCTTCCATTTGGAAACCCTTGTTCTTCAGCTTAAAGTACATCCTGTCCATTCTCCAGCTTAGAGAGGTCAGGTCAACCCTCACAAACCTCTACAAGGGTGGTAATAGTCTTCGGGGCCAGGAATGACCCATCCTTTGAATGCTTATGAGATCAGCACTTGTGCCTGTGCAAAGTGTGGATGGAGCAAAGGTTGCTTTTTCAAGTTAAAGTCTGAGAACAAATCAGAATATAAGGCAGGGCTACCACAATCAACAACAGGCAGCACCCAGCTGTTTGGACCGAAATGACACAGCTGATGTCAATTTCCTGGACCATCACAGCCCTTTAGACAAAAATCACCAAGGCAGGATAGCACCATAACTACTATAACTTCAGTTTTCAGAAGGTGAATGCCCTACAATTTCAGTAAATTTCCATATCTTGCAAAATCTTAAATCAATACTGGAAAAAAAATGTGACTGCCTGACCCAGAATATCTTGATAATATCTCATCCTTATCACTGGGGGATTTTTATCCATCCTTTAGTTTTACTGGTAGTGTATTCTATGTAAACAACTTTTGTAGCAACTGCACAAAGAGTTTTAAAGCTTGTTATTTAAAAACTAATACATGTTCATGGGGCACTTGGGTGGCTTGGTCAGTTAAGCATCTTACTCTTGGTTTCAGCTCAGGTCATGATTTCAGGGTTTGTGAGTTCTACCCTTCCTCTGCTCTCTCAAAATAAACTTAAAATTAAAAAAATAGTAATATATGTTCATTGCAGAAATATTAGAAAATATAAAAGTCCTAAGAAAATTACTTGCCATCTTATCACTGAGGAATAACCACTGTTTTTACAGAGCAGAATTTATAAATGTTTATTTCTAGTAATTTTCCTTGTTTTGTCCTTTGCATATGGATTATATTTCCTTGACCGCTTTTCTCTCGTAGTGATTTAGAACACATGTATTCTCTTTTTCAATCTATTGATGGTTGTCTTTACATTTTAATTTATTTTACATAAAAAATTTTAGGTTATTAATTATTAATGTTAAGGATGAAATCTGATGTTTCATTTAGATAAGACATTCAGTGTATTTTTTGTTCCTCCTTCCTTTTATCCCCAGTTATCAGTTGTTATTATAATTTGATTTCATATCCCTACTATTTTTACGTGTAATTTCTACTTTAATAATTTTGTACTTAGTATAACTAAAATGACAAGTTACTTAGACACACATTTTCCCTTGTTTTTCTCTTGTCTCCATTTTGGGGCTTTTTATCTTGATACAGCTATTTATCTAGCCAAAGAGGATATTTTTTTCAGGAAGGGAGGCAAGTGAGGGGTCTACCTAATGAAACATTGTATGTCTAAGAACATTTGTGTTCTCATCCAGGTTCAAGGCTTTGCATATGAATGGCAACTTGAGTCACAATCTGTAGACTCCGTGGGTCTTCTACCATTTCATTTTTTTGTAATGAAAATTGTTAAATTACATGGAAAGCTAATAGTTTTATCATTAAGAACAAATCTTTTTTCAGCTTGAGAATGTTCTCTTTAATTATTTATTTAGGTCAACCCTGGTTTGCTTTCTGTTCTTCTTTTGGAATTTTATTCTGTATATTGCAGCATCTAGTTCTATTTTCTAGATTTCTTGTTTGTCATTATTTTGTTTCTTGTCCTTCTGAGTTCTGGGAGATATTTACTAGGTCATTTCTAAATTTCACTGATTTGATTTACTGTAATATCCAATCTGTTGCTCATTGGTCCACTGTGAATATTCAAAATTGGTTGTCATACTTTTTTTATCTCCTTGCAGCCATTTTTTATACCTACTTGACTAATAACCTAAATATATTTCAGATTTCTATGCCAACTGTTCTTAGCTTATAATACATAGTATAATTTGCCTAAGTAAAGGGAATACTTTTTATTGAGGTATGATTGACATGTCATAATAGTTTCAGGTGTACAACATAATGATTCGAAATGTATATACTGCAAAATGATCACCACAGTAAGTCTAGTTAACAGCATGACTATACATAGTTTCTTTTCTTGAGATGAACATTTTTAAAGGTCTATTCTCTTAGCAACTTTCAGACATGAAATATAGTACTAACTATAGTTGCTAAGCTGTACATTACATCCCTAGGACTTATTTTACAACTGGAAGTTTATACCTTTTTATCCCCTTTATCCATTTGACCCCCATCCTCCACAATCTCTGCATCTGGCAACCACCAATCTGTTCTCTGTATCTATGAGCTTGTTTTTTCCCCCCATTTTTAGATTCCACATTTAAATGAGGTAATATGGCATTTGTTTTTCTCTGATTTATTTCAGTTAGCACAATGCCCTCCAGGTCCATCCATGTTGTTGCAAGTGGCAATTTTCATTTTGTTGTGTGGCTGAATAATATTGCCTTCTGTGTATGTGTGTATCATCCATTCATATTGATGACACTTGGGTCATTTCCATATCTTAGCTATTGTAAATAATGCTTCAACGAATATGGAGGTGTATGCAGATGTCTCTTACTTACAGCTGTCTGGTATGGTTCCATAGATGTAATGTCAACTTCAGTCATAAAGACACAAATTGAGGTTACCCAATACCTTCTCCCATCTCTTAGGAGTACAGGCAGTCACTAAAATTCCTCAAGAATGTTATTCTCATACAATGAATCTTTTCACATCACTAGTAATTTCTTGCATCACCATTTTTACAGACCAAACTCTACATTGTTGAGTATGATGGGGAGTTAAGGCGGGTTCCATCAAAGACTGTGTGGCCCTGCTTAATATTTTGGGTCCAGATAAAGACAGAAAAAGGACAGTTTAAATGTACTGGCCTCAAATATCTGAGGAATCTGTTGGGTAGAAGCAGGAGACCGAGCAAACACAGCAGAGAATATTCTCTTTGGGCAAGAAGGAATTTATTGTTTCCTTCCCTTGTTTTCCAGGCATTCACGCCATACCAGAAATGAGAGCTGACTGGGTTCATCATGTAATGTGGCCCTCATTGTGTCCTTTCTTGAGGCATCAGTAAGGTCAAATGACCTCCCCCAACCCGACTACCACACGGCCCACCTTTCTCCTCATGCTCTGGCCTTCCAAGGTTGGGCCATTGATGTGATTTTGCTCATGACAGTCCCCTCACCTCCTCTTCCAACTGGAAGAGTGGGTGCTGCACTGGGGCAGAATGGGTTCCATCTGTGCATTCCATGACAAAAATCCTTCAGAGCTTCTAGTACGGATAGTTTCATGTTCCACTGATCACTCACTTCCATGAGCATCCAGGGGCAGAAGGGGGAAGGGTATACTCAGTTTTCCCACATTATCCAGGGAGCCAGACATTTCCTATATTATGTGCAAACTGGGTGACCAATATAATAGTACCTCACCACCTCTACCACTTAAAAAGTTTCTCTTGGGGGCTACTTAAAAACTGAGTGGATTATCTGTTTTCCTATGGGAATCCCCAGCAAAGTGGAAGCAAGAACTTCTGCATGCTCAGAGAGTGGACCAGTTTCCCCTGTTGGGACGCCTGAGCTTTCCCAGGCCAATATCCCTCGGAGCTGTGTCCCTACCCCTCTCTTCAAGGTCTGCCAGATTCCCAGTGAGAAAAACTCGGTGCTGATGTTCCTGCCCCTTCTGTCATCTAAAGGCTTTGCCTCGTAAAAAGTTGGGAATTCCTGGTTTAAACCCCACAGGCTAAGTATAAACCAGCCACGTTGGAACTTTGTTCTTAAAAGCAGAATTGTTAGAGGATTCCAGAAACACCAAGGTCATTTTCTCTCTTAATAGTTTTTCTAAGGCATACTGGTTCAGGAACAAAGACCTCATATTTCAACAAAATGTTTCTTTTCCACAAAAGTGAAATAATACAGGGGTACTTGAGTGGTTCAGTCGGTTGAGTCTTTATTTTGGCTAAGGTTATGATCTCGCAGTTTGGGAGTTCAGGCCCGTGTTGGACTTTTCACTGGCTGGGTAGAGTCTGCTTGGGATTCTTCTCTCTCTCTGCTCCTCCCCTGCTCTCTCTCTCTCAAAATAAATAGTTTTTTAAAATTCTTAATAAAATGGGTGAAATAATATAAGTAGTGAAGCCCTAAAGATACCTCTGCCTGTTGGTTTGAATTCTGTCCTTGGAAGCCACAAAGAACAAGCATCCTTCTTCTAAACAACACATCTTTTATCAAGGTGCAGTCAGCCACCAAATCTGAATCTTTGTGGTGATCAACTCCCTATAATGGCCAGCCTCCAAAATGGCTCCTGGGATCCTCACCTCCTGATATCCATGGTTTTGCAATGTGCCCTCCCACACTGTCTCAGGGTGTGTGACTTCAGAGGCTAGGTCTCAAAAGGCATTATAACTCCTTCCTTGTACATGCCTGCTCACTCGACTTCTCTCACACGGCTCATTCTGGGGGAAGCTGGTTGAGAGATCACCAGGAGTGATCCATGTGGCAAGAAACTGAGGGCTCCTACCAGAAGTTATGTGAATGAGCCATTATCTGGTTTCCAGTCAAGCCTCCAATGACAGGGCAGCCCCAGTGGACATCTTGACAGCAATCTTCAGAAGGGACCCTGAATCAGAACCTCCAGCTAAGCTGTTTCCAAATTTCTGACTCCCATAGCCTATGTGTGGTGAATGTTTATCAATTTAAGCAGCTAAGTTTTGGGGTGATTTGTTATACTGCAATAAATAACAACTATACATTCTGAGTTCCTATACATTCTCTCTAAGCGAGAAAACCTGTAAACACTTTATCTTAGGATTCCAACGTTTTTCAGTGTCCACTTTAAAATAGTCCACTACAGAGTAGGTACCAATGACAACAATAACACCAATAACAAAAACGCTGACTAAATGCTTTAGGGGTTGACTTCTGTGCTAAGAGTTTTATATGTACCATCAAGATTCTTTAAAAACATTTTTTTAATGTTTGCTTATTTTTGAGACAGAGACTGTCAGCACAGAGCCTGATGTGGGGCTCGAACCCATGAACTACGAGATCATGACCTGAGCCGAAGTTGGACACTTAACTGACAGAACCACCCAGGAACCCCTCATCTAGATTAATTCCTAGAAAAACCCTATGACATCATAGCTTCATTATTCTACCCATTTTACAGATGAGGAATACAGGTTTAGAGAAGTTTAGGGTCTTGCCTAAGGTCATGGAGCTAGAAGAGGCTGAGAGGCACTAACGCTCTGGGCTGTGGAAACAGAGTACAGTAGAAATACCATCTCCCATGACCTGATTTCCACACTAGTATAACTTAATTCCCCATCAATTTTGCTAGCAGTGCTGGAATGCCACTGGGTTATATACGGTCATGGTCAATTAAAGCCTCTAGATTTTCTCCACATAAACTGTTGTCAAACTTGGCCTCCTATTCTTCCTAATTAAATCATTTGTTTCCCCTAATTAAATCATTCTTAACCTAAATAGTGTTAAGTGTGTCACTGTTCAATTTAACCTGGTTGATTGGCTTTGATCCACCGTGCTAGCAATACTTTTACTCCTTGGGTCTTTATTCTGTCATCCAACACTCTAGCTGTCATTGTGGGCTTTGCATAATCTGCAAATGTGGTAAGTTTGCTTTATTGGTCTTTTTTCCATTTGTTCATAAGATTCTCAACAAGAGTGGGAGATACATACTGCTGGCATACCCTGGACATCCCCTCGTAGGTCAACATGAATACATCAGGAACCTGCTCTGGGGATGCTCTGGCTAACAACTTCCTACCCTTCCTAAAAGCTCCCAGGTGAACCCAGACGGGCTATGCCTGGGGATCCATTCATTTAAGGAGGTCTCCAACATTATTGCATCTCACTGACCAGCCACCCTTTTATCTCACACTTCTCCATTCTGTCCTACTGAATACTTTGATTTTGTCACGTGCCTTGCTGAAATCAGGTTGTATTTTCTTGACAGCATTACCCTGGAAGAAGCATTTCCTTCATCAGTCCTATAATGCTAGAAAAGAAATAAAGTCAGTCTGCTAAAGGCTACAACTCAGTTTTTGGGGATCCCTTCAGGGGCCCAAGTATTCATTCTCTGTCTGCTGCAGTAGTTTGGTCTACCGTTTTCTTCCAAGAATCATGAAATTTTATCATCTATATTATTTTTTTTAATGTTTATTTACTGGAGAGCACATGCAAGGGTGCGTACAAGTAAGGGGGAGGCAGGGAGGGACAGGTAGAGAGAATCCCAAGCAAGACTGATGCGGGGCTCCATCTCAGGCACCGTGAGAACATGACCTGAGCTGACATCAAGAGTCTGACACTGACTAACTGAGCCACCCAGGCACCCCATTATCTATAGTCTAAAGATTCCCCAGGTGTTCTTAAAGTCAGGAACGTATCTGCCTCTTTGCACTGTCTGAGCAGTTTTCACATTTGCTACTTCTTCTTAAAAATTACCAAAAGGGATGGAACGATATTTGCTATAACTCTGAAGTGTGATTCAGCTCTATCCTTGAAAATAATTTAATTTATAATATTAGATGGTCTTTTACTAAGATCCTTGCTCACCCTTCTATTTCTTATTTACTATCTTTGTTTTATCTTCTCTAGTTTGAAGACCGTTCTCCTTGACAGAAAATATGAAAACAAAATTATAGTTAGGAGTAGTCTTTTCCTGGTTCTGTACTAACCTTATTCTACCTGATGCAAAGAATGGACTCATTCCTTCCTTTTTCACTTGTCTGTTCCCAAATATAGCTTTAAAATGCCCTTTGTGTGTGGCCAATCGCCATGTGGGCAATCCTCAGTTTCTTCTGTCCTTCAGTTTTCCTGACATTCTTGTAAACACCTGCCAGCACCCACAGGAACACCTGCCACCCAGGAAGCACCAACATCCTTGTTCACTCAACAAAGTGTCATTCAATACCATTCTTTGTCATACCTCTTGGGACATGTCTTTCTTTTGATCTTCTCTGCAGAACTTATTAAATGGTGCACCAGAGAACTACATCAGAGAACCCAGATGCACTTGGGTTTTTAAATGTGTATTCCTTGTCTTTCTCATGTACCCTCTGACTATAAACTTGGAACCTTTACAAGCCTTCCAACCTCCTCAGGCCACATTCCTTTTTAGAATTCTAATCACAGGATCACATCTGGTTTTTCTCTGAAATTTTGTAGATTCTGCTTTCTTGAAGCTGAACTATGTCCAGTGCTTCTTTCTTGCTTTCAAGGTTATAAACTTTAAAATGACACAGATATCAACCTGCCATCCTTTCTGGTCAAGATGCATTGAAAGCAACAGGTGTCCCTCTTGTCTTCTCTAACCTTTTGAGTAATGCCACAGCCAACAGGTATGTAAGAATTTTTCAAGTGTTCAATTTGTGGCACACTGAAATTTCCAGAAATGTACCAATCTGAAGTTTGCCATCAAACCACATTCTATCTTTATGACTACTTTGTAACCAGCATCCAGTCAGAATTAATTACTTGGATAAATCATCCACAGAGTTGATCCATGATATTACTTTTGACATTCCTTCCTTTTAATCTTGAATCAAGCATACATGCTTCTGTTGAGCATGTGCTCAACAATTTGGGGCTGCCTGGCAAACATTTTCTACTTCCTAATAGCACACAGATTTTCATTTCAGGGATTATCTTTTCCATCATGGGTTTACACTGGTTTAAGGCCACAGTCAGATGCCCTATTTTCCCTTACATGCTCTCTCTCTCAAATTTGAATCTTGAGAAGACAAAGAGACAGTGTAAGTGGAGGTCATGCATACAATTGTGGCATATTGAGCACATGTTTGGTGCATGTTTGGAGATAGGTTCTCTAATTCCTAATTTCTTGTTTCTTGGAGATTCCTTGGCTTCTGTTGGTTCCTAATTATGATTCCCCAGTTATTTTTTTCCTGATTTGTGGGCTTCCAACAGCCTTCCAACAAGGTTGTTTTGCTCAAGTTAGAATTGATTGCTGTGACCACAGAATGCCAGCTGGTGTGCTCCAGAACAAGGCACAATCTCCCAATGATGGATTCCAATACTGTTCCTTTCCACCAAGTCTCTGATGCTCACAGCACCCTGGAATCACCTATTCAACTCATTGGAGTCATCTATTTCCATTTTTAAAACATTTCCTCAATAAGCTAACAAGAGACAAGGGAATTAAAATTTCAAGTTTAATCTATTGGCTGCCTCCAAGTGGGCTCTAAGTCTATAGTTATCCAAAGTCTTTTCAGCTTTGGAGAGAGAGAGAGCAAGAACATGAGTGAGGGGCAGAGGGAGAGAGAGAGAATCAGTGAGGATCTCGATGCAGGGCTTAACTCCATGACCTGGGGATCATGACCTGAGCCAAAATGAAGAGTCAGATGCTCAACTGACTGAGCTAGGCACCTAGTTATCTGAAGTCTTAAGTATTGTTTATAGTAATACTGTGTTCTACATTATTACTGTTCTTTCTTAATTCTAGCTCTCCCTACGCTGGTAACATAACTTCATGGCCTCCTTTAATGTTTTGTGAAATTTAAAGAGATTCAATATTGTATCTGAGAACTGAGAATCAATTCAAAGGGCTGAGAGCTACTTAGTTATCAAACTACACCTGCGATTCTCTCCATAGCATCTGGTTTTACAATTTTGAATCTTTATCTCTCATCCAATTTCTATTTAAGGATATACTTGTCAGGTGGGTGGCTCTCTTGCCAAACATGTAATTATTTCCCTGTCTTTACATGCTATGGTCCTTCTCCTGAAGGAATCTTTATAGGTCCTGGTTGTTTTAAGTTTATTTACTTATTTTGAGAGAGAGAGAGAGAGAGAGAGAGAGGGAGAGAAAGAGAGGGAGGGATGAAGGGAGAGAGAGAGAAAGGAAGAAAGGAAGAGAGAAAGAAAGAAAGAAAGAAAGGAAGGAAGGAAGGAAGGAAGGAAGGAAGGAAGGAAGGAAGAGTGTAAGTGGGAGGAGAGGGAAAGAGAGAGGGAATCCTAAGCAGGCTCTGCACTGTCAGTGCAGGGCCTGATGTGGGTCTCGAACTCACAAACCATGAGATCATGACCTGAGCTGAAGTCAGACATTTAACTGATTCAGTCACCTGGATACCCCATGGTCTTAGTTATATATAATGTTTATATAGGCAGAAGACCACTTTGGTGGCTGTGCTGGCTATTCTACATCATGTCGCAGATGGATGGTCAATAAAAACCAGATCCCTGCTAACTGGCTGCATCAGGGTCAACACCACACCCTTTGATAGGAAATCACAATTCCTAACCATATTGTCTCCTCCTGGAATTGGGGGCTCTTTAGGATTTTCTGCTTTCCCACGTATCAAGGTGATAGTATTTGAAAGGCAAAAGCTCACAGAACAAGTCTCTTAGTTCATGTGTCCTGAATATAGTCTTCCTAGCCTCACAAGTCAGTAAGTCATTGCTTTTTACTGCCCACTAAAGTGGATCTTTCTGTGTGTGCCACTTGTGAGATACTTCATAAAAATGGGGAAGGGCTATATCTTGCCTCCAGACAACATAACCAACATTCCCCCTGTAGACCTAGATGGTGAAACAATGAACATTCACATCTCCACATTAGTCCTTATGGGAAGGACCCAATGAACAAAGGCAGGATATGTCACCTCCTTTCATCTTTGTTTGGGTATCTCCAGGGTACATTCCTCCAACCACAGAGTGTAGACCCCAATCCCAAGCACCTCAGTGGCCTCTCAAAAAAATATGAGTAAATCCCACCCAGATTCTTACCACACCTCCTCACCCCCTTGTTTTAGTAACTTTTGAAATTGTAAAAGCAATGTGTTCAAGGCAGAAAACTTGAGATAACAGAAAAGCATAAAGATAAAACTTAAGTCACCTGTAAACCCATATATCATAGATAATCGCTGTTAACACTTTAAAGGATAACCTTTATCTTTTCTTTATTCTGTGTCCCCACTTTGTTCACAAGAGGGAATAACATGATACTACCATGAACATTTCCCTAGCTAAGTATTACAGTGCAAGGTAATCTTCAATGACTGAAGTTTTCCATTGATAACATGTTCTCCAGCCAACCTCCTCTTGTCGGACACTGTGATAGCTTCCCAGTGTCTTGGTCTTACAAATAATGCAGAACCAAATACCCTCCTACATGGATCTTTGTCCATGCACATCTTCATTATTTTCCTGGGAGTAGAATGAGTGTGACAAAGGAATGCTTATTTCTAAGACTTCTGAGAGTGTCAAGCTGCATTCCAGGACATTTGTAACAATTTACACTCCCCTAAGGGGGAGATGAATGGGCCTATGTATCCTTCCCAACACTGGATTTGATCTTCCATTTCCCTCTTTGCCAGCTTCATGCAGGTATATGGGAATCTCGTGTCGCATTTTTTGATTACTTATGATGTCCAATGTGTTTTCATATCATTATTAGCATTTGTATTTTAACTCTGGTTAATTAGTTATTTGTATTTTTGGCTCATTTTCCTACCAATATGTTCTTTCCTGTTTATTTGTAAGAGTTCTTTATAATAATATGAACTTGGTATCCTGTTATCTATATATTGCAAATAATTTGCAGTTGGATCTTCATTTTGTTTATGCAGAGGTCACCTTGCATTATGATTAGAGGTCTTCCCTTAATTATACCGACATGTACCTACCTTTCCTTCTATTATTTTATTGTTTATATTTAATTCTAAACCATCTATAATTTACTTTAGTGTATAGTGTGTACTTTGTTATTTTCTGAACAGCCAACCAACTTTCCCTAATACCACTTATTCATCACTTCTCTATTGATTTGAAATGTTGTCTTTATCATACACTAAGTGCTCCTTGTGTGTTCTACTTAGTTCCTTTGAGATTCTAGCTGTTTTTGCACCAGGACCAAACCATGTTATTTATCATAAGCTTGCAACATAGTTGAACACCTGGCAGTGCAAATCTGTCATTCTCCTTTACCCCCACTCTTCATTAAAAAAAAAAAAACAACACCAAACAGATATTCTCATGCTTAGTTTTGCCTGAAGAACTTTGGAATCATTTACAAGTTCTCTCTCCCATAGCCAAATCTTCTGGAAACTGACATTTTAAATTAGCTTAGAGATAACTGGCTCATATAAATATGATGATTTCCTAGTCACAAAGGCCATGCTTTTCCATTTATTCCAGCCCCCTTTGTGCATCCTGCATTAAAGTTCCATGGAGCTCCTGCACACAACCACCACTGCCGGATTTATTATTTTTGTGTGATACCCTCAGCAGAGTGTTAACAGGACCTACAGAGGCTTCTAGCCACCCGCCCGCTGATAGCATTCACTGGAGGCTCCAGGGGAGAGTCAGTGGTGGAAGGGGAGCAATGCAATAACTCCAAATTAGCAGCATGAGTCCTAAGGGTGGCTAGGACTCTTGATGGTTCTGGGCCAATCCCTCCCTTCTGTGGGTCTCCATTTGCCCCTCTGTAAAATGGGTTTCCCGATATAGCCAAGGTTCCCTTCGTATTAAAATTAGGATTCTCCCTAAAGTGAGATGGTAGATGGGAGAACCCTGTGAGGAGGATGGAGTCTCAATGAAATTGAAATGGTATGCTATTAATGGTATGCTTAGGTGCTAAAGGAGTAAAGAATATGGGGGTGACTGTTGGTGGCTAGTTTAATCTGAGAAAGCTTGTTGGAGGAGGGGAGCTGTGGGAATCAGTGCCCTGATGGGAGCACATGTGCACAGGTACAGAGGCACAGGAATAAGGGTTGGCGGGTAGGGTGAGGCAGGTAAGATCTAATGCACTGAAGAGACGGACCACGGTAGATTCTTGACTTAAGAGTAACAGCTGAGGAATATGGAGTTTGAACCAGTTTTCACAGGTCTGTTTCTTTCAGCTCAGCCTTGGGTGGCAGTGCCACAGAACCCAGCCAGTCTCCCCGGAGAGGGCCTCACCCAGTAAGTGCAGCCCAGTCCGAAGATTTCCTTAGTCCAAAGATGGCCAAAGAATCCAGGTAAATTAACTTAGGGGTCTTGGACTTGAATCAGACTTTCTAGGAGTTGAGAGGGAATGGGGAGACAGAGCAATATGACCTTTCCTGGTCCAGGAAACAGGACCGGGCATGGAGACCTTTTGCAGTGTCTAGAATAGGAAGTGCAGGCAGGAGATGCCCCTTCCTTATACACCCAGGCCCCAAAGTGAGACTCAGGCCATGTGCCCAGAGCTATGCCAGAGTGGCAGGCCTGTGGGCCCTTGGGGCACACACGTCCCGAAGCTCTGCACTGCCCGCCTCCCTTAGCAGGTGAGCGCCTTCTCCCACCAGCTGGTGGAGAGGTGGGCGTAGGAATGCTGCTCCCAGGCACCCTGGCCTCGCTCAACCTGGCGTTTCACACACCCATTCCTTAACCTCATTCTCTGCCATTTCATTCCTCTTCCCACGCAGTGTTTACTAAAATCTCTCCTCCCCACCGACGAAGCACGAGACCAGGACTCCATGGGCTGCCTGGGGAATGTTCCCACAACTGGGCAAGCCGCCAGAGCAGAGAGCACAGGTTGCCACCCTGTAGACCACAGCACCCCGCCACCCCTCCAGGGGGAAGAACCCCAATCACCACCTCGGGGGGTGGCTGATGTTCTCAAGGACAAGAAACCTGTCAGGCAATGTCTGAGAAAGAGGGGCTTTTCCTTTGGGGTTTGCAAAAGCAAAGCAAAACAAAACAAAAAACCCTTGCAGGAAAAGGAAGAGAAAGAACTTGGGTGATTTTGCTGCTTGTTTGCAAAGCAGGAGCCGACAGTCAAGGGACAAGTGAGAACCCGTGCAGCATTTTATAGTCACTGGGTCTCCAATCTGGTGTCTAGCTGTAAACTGTATAGTGTAGGGTCTGCTGCTCAAAGGGGGTCCCGCACACCAGCAGTGTTGGTGCTGCCCAGGAGCTTGTTAGAGAATCTCAGGCCTAATCTGCAGTCTAACTAGACCCCACCACACGCCCCATCCCCAAGTCCCTCAAGACTGAGAAGTGCTGCCCTGATACAGTGCTCCTCAATCTTGGCTGCAGGATAGAACCACCTCCTAAAAGTACCCATGTTTATATCCACCCCCAGGGATTACCATTTAATTACTGTGGCGTGCAGCTGAGACAATGGGAGTTTTAAAAGACTCCCCAGGTGATTCCCCAGCAAATCTCTGCTTTTGTATACATATAAATAGATTAAAAGAAAAAATTAAGAAATTCCTCCTTGGACTATAAAGTGGAATCATAGAAAGCTTTGCAGGGGCACCTGAGTGGCTCAGTCGGTTAAGCATCCAACTTCAGCGGTTCGCAAGTTCAAGCCCCATGTTGGGCTCTGTGCTGACACCTCAGAGCCTGGATCCTGCTTCAGATTCCGGGTCTCCCTCTCTGCTACTTCCCCACTCATGCTCGCTCGTGCATTCTCTCTTCTTTCTCTCTCAGAAAATGAATAAACATTTAAAAAATTAAAAAAGGAAAGCTTGCAAACAACTAATTCACTGAGAATAAACTGAACGTATAACCACTTATTTGATGTACCTTTATCATATAGCATCAATAAATGAGGTCCTTGAGAAGAATTAAAACAAAGGTGAATCATACTCTTCAGTGAAGTTTTATGAAAAGATAGTACTTCCTCTTCATATCTTCTTCCCATGTGACTAATAATAAAAAGACAACTCCTCCTCATATAATAATTCAGACCATGGCACGTGGGAATATTTTCATGTTTTGGTCTTATTAGGACAATTTTCTTTTTGCATTGTACATTTTTGGTCCAATAATGTGCTTTCCTTTATGGTAACATAAGTACAGTGGAAGTTCTTGTGTTCACTTGTAGAACACAGAGTTTCCTTTTACTCACATACTCCTTTAATGTAGTTGGACATCAATCTTTCTAGCCTGAAAAGGAGGTTTTATTTCATTGCCAGGGGACAGAACTTCCAAAAAACACAAATGTCTTTCAGCATCATGTTGAGTAAATAATCAAGGGGGTATGAATTGGTCTCTGACTTCCTGCCTTATTTTGCTTTAAACTCATAGGTGAGCTAGGAAAAGACATCTGTTGTAACGTTCCAGCCATTAGGCAGAACGTCAGCTCCAAGGCCAAGCTGAGGCTTCCGGTGCTTTCTGTGTTAAGCACATTTATCTGCTGCTAGAGCAAGTCAACATCGTGTAGATGTATCTGTGTACCGGTTACTGCTGCCTTTCCTTTCAATTCGAGTCATTCATAAAAGTTACTCAGGAAAATACCAAGTGACTCTTGGCTCCGGTTTCCCCAATCATATCAGGTTTTACATATGACGTGACTATATTCAGTGGGAACAGACACTGGACAAAATGGTCAGTATTCAGTATTCCAAACCCAGGGGTAGCACCGATTTCACACATCCGTCTACCCAATTTTTATTTTAACTTCTAAAGAAGGCACTGGTAGCCCCCATGGCCCCACCAGAAACCCAATAAGTTCTCGGAGAGCAGGGCTGGGGACAGGGACCTGGGATGCTGTGCTTCCCGAAGGCTGGTCGGCCCCCGGGTAAGCGGTGTCAGCAACAGTGTTGGAGTGGAGGCCCCCAGGATACACCCATGTTGAGGTAGGCAACAATGAGGTGTCAGGAGGTTGGCCAGGGCCAGTGCCTTTCAGTTCTGTAGCATTCAGGGGGAACCAATAACCCTCTGGATTCAAACCAAACTTTCCCGCATGGCAGGATCCCGCAGTCATGACACCACATATGTGCAAAGGAGACTGGCTTTACTCCGGAGGGCTCCACTAAAGCCCACCTACGCTTCCATGAGTCTCCCTGCATTATGAACTGGCCTATGGGAAAATTTGGTTTTTAAAAATATTAAATCTCTTTATCTTTATGAAAATTCAAGAGGAACACAAGTATATGCCGTAAAAAGTCTCCCTCACACACTCTATCCCCAGTCCCTTCCTGGAGACGGTGGCCTAACAGGGTCTTGTACACATGACTGTGGGCACCATCTTCCCTCTCAGAAGGGCTCTGCTCTGCTGAGTGAATGGCCCTCTTTGCTCTCCTCTCACGCCCTAAGGAAAGGCTCACATATAGCTTCCTTGCCACACGGCAGGTACCAAGACTCTGCCCGCTTTCTACTCTCATCCTTCCGGAACTCCCAGGGCACCAGTCTACATGGCGTGGGGTAAGAGTTTACAAAGCCCAGGAAATGAGTTACACAAACGTACATCTCCAGAGTTTTACAGGTGAGATCTTCAACTTTACACCTTTTTTTAACCAAATAGTCACTGAGTGGGTTCTATTACCTGTGCAACAAGACTTACTACATAAAACTTACTGTAGAAGAGAAAACCACAAAACTGAGAAAAACAAAGATGTTCAAAGGGATGAGAGGAAAGGAGGGAAAAACTCTGGATAAAACCATGGCCTCAACACAAGAGGGGACTGAGAAAGGGAAGAGGCCTCAACACAAGAGGGGACTGAGAAAGGGAAGAAGAGCAATCCAGTGTCTCACACTGACTGGAGCCTTCCACAGCCTACCAATGGCCTTGACAGGCACTCCAATGTGCACTTCCTTCTCCACACCTGGCCCAGGTGGGGCCGAGGGGAGAGGGTTGTGGAGCAGGAATTAATGAGTTCTGCCTTGGATCCTAGTCAGTTGAGCATGGCCCTGGCATCTTCTCAGGTGGCCTGTGCATCCCTTGTGGTCAGGCAGGGACAGGATGAGTAGCTGCATGTGTCAGCCATCACCCCTATTTCTCACCACCATCAGACAAGCAGGTATTATCTTTCCTGTTTAACAGACAAGGAAACAGAATCTAGAGTCGGTTCTCTGGCTGGTATCAGAGCCATGGTAGGGACCCAGGCCTGTCTGGTTAATCAAGCCTGGGATTCTTCCTGGCCTTGTCACTGCGCTTGGCTCTTTGTTCACCTTGATGTTCCTTGATATCCCTTTTGAACTCCATCTGTGTAAAGTAGGGGTTTTCCATATTCCCATGTTTCACTGCAAAACCCCAGGTCCCTTTCAAAAACTTTCCCTCGGCTGGGTGACAGCGATCCAAGTTGTAATGGCGACCCCCCTGCCTGTTTCTCAATCACCAACAGTGCTTCAAATGTGCGCCCAAACACAAAGGTGCCTTTCATGTCATTCCCCAATAAAAACAGCTTTCCTTCTGGCATGACTGCTAAATTCTACAGTAGTTTGTTCCCAGTGGTGATAAGGTTAATTCATTCTCATTTTTAAATGCAGCTCTGACCCGTAGGCACAAACACTAGTTTGAAAATTGCATGTATATATTTATCTTTCATATATTCAAACTCAAACAGTAATGGATATTGATTATGGCTTCTGTGCTAACATGTAGAGGAAAGAATGGAAGTGATAAAACCCCCAAATGCCCACAGGCAAAATTATTAAACATAATACACTCTGCTGTATCAAATGATAATGCTCATCACTAATGTTTCAAACTGTTCTTTGGCAGCACTTACTGGGCACCTACTGTGGCCCAGCGGGCAGACAGTGCATGAGCAGAACAGCCCCACTCTTTCTCCTGGGCAGCTCCTGGGGGTCTGCTGGGCAAGTGACCGACACCTGGCCTATTCTAATACAAGGACACTGCCGGGCCATTATAACCTTGTGTGTGTGCGAAACTTTGCAGCCATTTGGAGGAGGGGTCTGAGTAGGAGGGATCTTTCAGAAAATCCTTCAGGAGGGTCTCAGATCATCCTGGGAGACCCTGTGAGGCTTGTGTGCCCAATCTTAGGCCCACTTTGCTATCCTTCTGTCATGGTTCCAATGGCTTCTAACCTCTGTGTGTGTCTTCCCTTGCCTTCACAGGGCTCACTGCAATAGTCCAGACTCTGCCATATGAGAACATGCCACACACCCAGCCACACACCCCAAAAAGGAAAATGCTAACAACAGTGTAGCCAGCTTCCAAAACAAATAAACTAAAATCTACTCACCAGCCTCACCCATACTTCTTGGTGTCATAACAGCAACATAGCTAATGGTGGTAAACAAATGCTTAAGGAGGAACAGAATTTTGGAGCAAGAAGCGAACCTTAGGGATGAAGAAATTGAGATCAAGGGAAGCTGTTACCCAAATCCAGGTCTCCGAACTTCTCACCCAGGACCAACTACTGTAGAACTATGGCTCAAGTATAAATTTGAGTTTTCCATCTTTTCCAAATGTATTCGTTTTTGATTGCTGCTGTAACAAATCACCACAAACTCAGCATCTTAAAACAACACAAATATATCACTCATTCTACAGCTCTGGAGGTCAGGAATCTGAATGGGCTAAAATCAAGGTGTCACTAAGGGCTGATTCCTTCTACAGACGCTCAGGGAGAATGCATTTCCCTTGCCTTTTCAAGCTCTAGGGTAGGCCAGAATTCTTTGACTCCAGTCTCTGCTTCCTATCTCCTTTCCAACTCTGACTCAGAACCTTCCCACCTCCCTTTTATAAGGTCCCTTTGATTACAAAAGGCCTACCAGGATAATCCTAGATAATCTCTCTATTTCAAAGCTCTTACCCTAATCAATCTGCAAAATTCCTTTTGTCATATAACGTAACATGTTCATGAATTCTGGGGCTCAGGATGTGGGTATTTTTGGGAGACTGTTATTCATCCTACCACACCAAGCAAAAAGAATTCTCTTGTGTTTATCCAGTGATCTGCCATCTATAGAAGAATATTTGAAAATTTGTCAGCCCCTCTAAGATGCAAAACTGGGCCGAGCAGTAGGGAGAAGAAACCAGTGTTCTGTCTGTACAGTTATAATCTGAGGGCAAACACAAGTTAGAAATGGAATAAAATGACCATGTCCACTAGTACTAGCCATACCCAAGGAGATATTCAAAAGTAAAACTAAATTTGGCCCCAAATTCTCAGTAACTTGAAAGACACAAACTTGAAACACTTCCAACAAAATGGGAAGAAAAAAAACCCAAACAGTAGACCACCAAATGCATCATTGCCATTAACATGCATGCCTCAGCAAGTGACCTGGGCACTAAATGTTCAGTTTGGTGCAGTAATATGGACACAGGCCCTGCCAATCCACTTCAGAGCAATTTTAATCCTTCCCCAGCACCTCTTAACCATCTTAACACTTGGAGTTTTCCTGCTCAGTATCTTCCTTCAATGGACATCATTATAGCTAAGACATGATCCAAACCTACCTACCCATGCTTATTTTCTTAGGATAAATTCTTAGAAGTGATATTTCTGGGTCAATGGGTAAGCAAGGCATTTTAAAGCCTTATGATTAGTATTAACAAATGGCTCATATAAGCTGTAACTAAAAATTTACACACCCAACAATACCAGTCTCCAACCTTATTGACTTTGTTCATCAACAAAGTAGGTTATTTTTATCTTTGCTAATCTGATCAATGAAAATGATCTGACATTAATTTGCATTTCTTTCATGACTATTGAGGCTACATATCTTTTTCAATGTCTATCGGTCACAGTTGTCAATTTGCTTGTTCTCTTATTGGTGTGTTAAAAGTTTTGTTATAGGTTTGTAAGAGTATTCTGCTTTTTTTTTTGTTTATTTTGAGAGTGAGAGAGAGTGCATGTGAGTGAAGGAGAAGGGCAGAGAGAGAAAGAACAAGAGAGTATCCCAAGCAAGGCTCCATGCTGTCAGTGCAGAGCCCAACGTGGGACTCAAACTCACGAATGTGAGATAATGACCTGAACCAAAACCAAGGGTCAGACGCTTAACCAACTGAGCCACCTGTGTGGCCCTAGAGTACTTTGTTATTAAAGATAGGACACCTCTCTAGGATTCCAATACTGGCAAGTATTGCCAAGGGTTTTCTTTACAGTGTTTTTGTTTTTGGGTGATGATCAAAACATTGTAATTTTTATATACCTATTTTCCTTTATGGTTTCTGTCCTCAATTTTCTGATTAGTCACCTCTTTTAGAAGTTATATAAATATTCACCTATATTTTCTTAGAGAAATTTTAAACCTCCACTGAAAAAGGCTATACTGTTTAACTTTATTTTTTTTTAACTTTATTTCTTTTTCAATGTTTAGCCTATGACCCTAGAATCATTTGTGACCTTTCCCCTCTTTTCCACTAGGGATGTGGAATACTACTTCATATATCAAACTATTTTGTGTGATTGGCTCTTTTTCGGAGTTTCCAAGTTGGCTTGAATAGATCTATTCTTGCTCTGGTGTCACAAAGTTTTAATTAGAGCAGTTTTATATTATTTATTAATAATATTTGATAGTACCAATCCTTCTATCTTTCTTTAAATTTTTTTTTAATGTTTATTTTTGAGAGAGAGAGTGAGTGAGTGCATGAGTGGGGGAGGGGCAGTGAGAGAGAGGGAGACACACAATCCCAAGCAGGCTCTGAGCCGTCAGCAGAGAGCCTGATGCAGGGCTCAAACCCACAAACCCTGTGATCATGATCTGAGCCAAAGTCAGATGCTTAACTGACTGAGCCACCCAGGCACCCCTCCTTCTACCTTTCAAGCCAACATTTTCTTGAAGGTAAACTTTAGAAACCTTTAGTCAAATCCCCTGTTACCCATTCTGAAAAACTAGAACTCACGTAAGTTTCTAAAGTAAAAGTGGGGAGAGAGAACAATTCTATAAGATGGCATTTTCCTTTTGAGGCCCAGGTCCCTTTATTTAGTCAAATACATTATCTCAAGAGTAAAGTTTCATGGCATTCTTCAAATAGATTCTGAACAGCTTCTGAAGTTTACTCCTACATAGTCTACAGTCTATTTCACAACTATCTTGAAGGTGATCTTCTCCAGCGTATTTTTAATTGGTGTATTGATGGTTTATAGGAGAACCACTGATAGTTTATTTTCTTACTTGCATCCTGCTAAATACTCTTACTATTTCTGCTAGGCATTCTGATAGTTTGTATTTCCCAGATATATAAGTAGATAGTTTGTAAAAGCAGCACTTTATTTCCTTTCTGACCAGAGTTCACGGAGCACCCTTTGTCAGCCCCAGAGAGTCAGGCTGCTGGATGTGTCTCAGCAAAACCGCGGCACTGCCCCCACAGCCACAAGGTGAGCCCTGGAAGCTCCTGTCGCTGGGGGTAGGATGCTACTAGTGTCCTCGATGCTGCCTGGAGTTTGGCTCTGCTCTGTCTGCTGCCACAATTACTTCTATTGTTTTGTTTTCCAAAAACTAGACCTTAAGACATGCTTTACTTCTCAGATAAGAATCATCCCAAATCCCCACGCTCAAGCAGATGTCTGCAACTCTCTCCGAAATATGCTTCTATCAGAGTATTTCCACAAAATGATGAGAAATGACCTGTTTTCATGGCCCATGGACAGAAAGTTTTGAGCCATAAGAAAAGCAAAATACTGGGGCGCTTGGGTGGCTCAGTCGGTTAAGCCTCTGGCTTCAGCTCAGGTCAGATCTCACGTTCGTGGGTTCGAGCCCCACGTCAAGCTCTGCGCTGACAGCAAGCTCAGAGCCTGGAGCCTGCTTCCAGTTCTGTGTCTCCTTCTCTCTCTGCCCCTCCCCCTCTCATGCTCTGTCTCTCTCTGTATCAAAAATAAATAAAACATTAAAAAAAAAAAGAAAAGCAAAACACTTCTCACCAATAAATCTACAAAGTTACAGAATAAGGCAAAAATTTAAGATTGAACCATAACTTCAGACCTGCCTCTAGCACAAGCTTTTGCAGGCGGGTGGACTGAGTTCAAATCTCAGCTCTTTGTACTAATTCTGACCTCTTTTTACTGATTTTTACTAATTTGAAACCCTCTGGGCCATATAGTTTCCTCATGTATCAATAATGAATGTTATAAAAATGTGATGTAAAGCGTTGGGCCAGGCTCGGTATTCACTCATTCACTTGAATATCAAGTGCCTTCTGTGTGCCATGCACTGTGCTGGGTGCTAGGGACACATGAATGAACCAGACAGACAAGATCACTGCGCTCCCCCTCACGGAACTTAGGTCTACCGGGGCAGGCAGGCAAATGATAAGTAAACAAACAAATGAAATAATGAAATCATTAAAGACAGCAGTAAGCACTAGGAAGGACGCAGAAGTGTGACACAGAGCTGTCACCATTCTGGGAGACATCTCTGAGAAGGGGAGGCAAATCGGAGGTCTGAAGGGCACAAGTGAGTCAGTCATGGGGAAAACTGGGGAAAGAGTATCCTAGGCAGAAGGAATAGCAAGTTCAAAAGCCTAGAGACAGAGAGGTGTCCAACACAGGGGAGGAAAGGGAAGGATGCCAGAGAGTTGGAGCACAGGGAGGAAGGAGGACAGACCTGTGAGCCACAGCCAGGACCGGACACGGAGACTGCATGCAGCACGAGAGTGCCTGGGTCTTACTCTGAAAACACATTGTTTCTGCTGCTGTTCTTCTTCTTTTTTTTTTTTTAATTTACTTATTTATTTTGAGAGAGAGAGAGAGAGAGAGAGAGAGAGAAAGAGAAAATGCATAAATGAGTAGGGGAGGGGGAGAGGGAAAGACAGAGACAGACAGAGAGGGAGTGAGGGAGAGGCAGAGTGGGAGGGAGAGAGAATCCTAAGCATGCTTTGTGCCATCAGTACAGGGCCTAACGCAGGGCTCGATCCCATGAACCATAAGATCATGACCTGAGCTGAAACTGAATCAGACACTCAACCAACTGAGCCACCCAGGCGCCCCTGCTGTTGTTCCCGTAACTGATGGTGACACATGGAGACACTGGACTGTAATTTAAACCAGAAACTCATTACATGTTTAACTATGTCATTGGCAAGCAAGTATACCATGGAGACATACAGAGGCTCATTTTAAGATTGCTAAACATTTCTATTTAATTCAATGAGTCCCCAGTATTGATTTTAGACCTAATGTCAAGCACAAATCAATGAAAAAAAAAAACACTAACTGCATCTGAGTGGGAAGTGGACCTACGGAAAATCTGTACCAGCAGTCCCTGCTGACGAAGTGCAAGCTCCCTGGGCACTTTTCCCTTTGAGCACCTTGCATTCCCGCCCTGCTGACTTCCGACTAAGAGCCTATGGCGGGGGTAGGCTCAGACTGCTGGGTAGGAAGTGGGGTCCAGCTTTTGGACAGCCCAAGGTGGCCGAAATCTGATGCTGGACATCAAATCTCTACTGCCAAGGACCTCAGTGGTCTTCTTGGTCATACCAGTAAGGTGGAGAGACGGGCACCCTTCTACACTGTTGGTGGCAATGTAAACTGGTGCAGCCGCTCTGGAAAACAGTGTGGAGGTTTCTCATAAAACTATCCATAGAACTCCCTTATGACCCAGCAATAGCACTGCTGGGGATTTACCCAAGG